>NW_006159890.1:1870625-1905645 GCF_000334495.1 Tupaia belangeri chinensis
CTGGCTTGCTTCATTCAGCAGTAAATCTTCCATATTCCTCCACCGTCTGTCAAAAGCCAGGGTCTTGTTTTTTATGGCTGAGTAGTATTCCATAAAGTATATGTACCACTCTTTTTCAATCCATTCATTTGTTTGTGGGCATTTGGGTTGGTTCCATGCCTTAGCAATTGTGAAAAATGCTGCAATAAACGTTGATGTGCAAGCACTTTTCTAACTATGGATTCTTCTGTCCTTTGGGTAGATATTAAGGAGTGGGATTGCTAGAGCACATGGTAGTTCTGTTTGAAGATCTTAGAGTAATCTCCAAATTGTTCTCCACAGTGGCTGGACCAATTTACATACCCACCAGCAGTGTAAGAGAGATCCCCTTTCACCACACCCCCACCAGCACTTATCATTTTTTTTTTTAATCTTAGTCATTTTGACTGGGGTTAGGTGGTATCTCATTGTTGTTTTGATCTGCATTTCCCTTACAATGAGGGATGTTGAGCATTTTTTCATATGCCTTTTGGCTATTCATATGTCATCCTTAGAGAGTGGCTTTTTCAAATCATTCTTCCATCTTTTAATAGAGTTGATCATCTTTTTTCAGAATAGCTGCTTGAGTTCCTTATGCATTCTGGTTATCAGCCCCTTATCTGATGCATAGTTTACAAAAATACATTCTTATTCTGAGGGCTGTCAATTCACTCTAATTACTGTTTCATTTGCCATGCAGAAACTTCTTAGTCTGATGTAATCCCACTTGTCTACTTTGGGATTACTGACTATGCTCTGGAGGCCTTAAGAAGTCTTTGCCTTCCTACCCCATTGTCTTCCAGAGTTTTCCCAGCGTTTACCACAGATATTTTATAGGTCTTAAGTTTCGATCTTTGATCCGCTTTGAGTTGGTGTTTCTCAATGGTGAGAGATAGGAATTTGGATTCATCTTTCTGCAGGTGGATATGCAGTTTTTCCAGCACCATTTGCTAAAGAGGTTTTCCTTCTCCTAATGGAGTGACTGGTACTCTTTGTCAAAAACCAGTTGGCTGTATGTTTTGGAGTTTATCTCTGGAGGCTCTATTCTATTCCATTGGTCAAACTGTCTGTTTCTGTGCCAATACCATACTGTTTTAAATTTTTTTTTTTTTTTTTTTTTTTTGGAGAGATTTTCACTATAGGCGTGTGCGCTCGCCAGACAGACAGAGAGAAATATAGAGAAGAAAGCAAGAAATCACCCTCCAGGGGGGATGGTCACGCCGCAATTCCTTCTCTTCCATTCTCCTCTCGGGATCTTGGGCACACACGCAAACGCGCCTGGCGTGAGTTTTAAGCCACTGGGTCCAGGACGCGAACCGCAGTCGACTACATGGGAGTCCAGCGACATAGCCATTACACAAACTGCTGGTTCCCATCCATACTGTTTTGATTACCACAGCTTTGTAGGAAAATATTGGGTTAGGGAGTGAGATGCCTCTCGCCCCACTCTTCTTGTACAGAATTGCTTTGGCAATACGAGGTCTTTTATGATTCCAGACAAATCGTATGATTGTCTTTTATAGATATGTGAAGAATGTCTCTGGTACTTTGATTGGGATTGCATTAAATATGTAAATTAACTTGGGTAAGATTGCCATTTTGATTATATTAATTCTTCCAAGCCAGGAACATGGGATGTCTTTTCACTTTATGTTATTCTCAATTTCTTTTTTTAGCTTCTCATAGTTTTCCTTATGGAGGTCTTTAACTTCTTTGGTTAGATTTATTCTCAAGTATCTTATACTTTTTGTGGCTATGGTAAATGAAATTACTTTTTTCAGTTCTATCTCAATCTGCCTGTTGTTCATATATAGAAATGTTATAGATTTCTATATGTTGATTTTATATCCTGTAACTTTACTGTATTCATGCATTACTTCCAGGAATTTTTTCAAGGATATCATTTGGTTTTCTATGTATACCATCATATCATCTGCAAATCGAGATAATTTCACCTCTTCTTTTCCTATTTGAATGCTTTTTATTTTATTCTCTTTTCTGATTGTGTTGGTGAAGACTTTCAGTACTATATTGAAAAGGAGTGGAGAAAGTGGGCATTCTTGTCTTTAACCGTTTTTAGTGGAAAAGCTTTCAGCTTTTCTCCATTCAGGATGATTTTCACTATAGGTTTTTCATAGATAGCTTTTACTGTGTTGAGAAAAATGACCCTTCAATGCTAATTTGTCTGAGAGTCTTGATCATGAAGGAATGTTGTATCTTATCAAATGCCTTTTCTGCATCAATTGATATAATAATATGACTTTTATCTCTTTTTCTGTTAATATGGTGTATTACATTTATGGTTTTGCATTTGTTGAACCAACTTTCCATCACTGGAATAAAGCCTACCTGGTTGTGATGTATAATCTTTTTCATATGTTGTCAGATATGATTTGCTAGTATCTTGTTGAGAATCTTTGCTTTTATATTCATTAGAAATATTGGTCTGTAGTTTTCCTTCTTTGCCCTTTCCTTATCTGTTTTAAGGATACAGGTGATGAAGGCTTCATGGAATGAATTAAGGAGAGATTCACCCTTTTGGATCTTTAGAAATAACTTGAGCAGAATGGGGATTAACTCTTGTTTAAAAGTTTGTAGAATTCAGAACTGAAGCTGTCTGGACCAGGGCTTTTCTTTGTTGGGAGGTTACTTATTACTGATTCAATCTCCTGACTTGTTATGTGCCTATTTAGATTTTCTATATCCTCCTGCCTCAATCTTGGTAGATTGTATGTGTCCAGGAATTTGTCCATCTCACCCAGATTTTCTTGTTTATTGGTGTATCTTTTTTTATCATTTTTTTCATAGTATCCTCTAATATATCCTCATAGTATCCTCTGTCATTATATTGTCAGCTTCATTGCAAATTTGATTTACATGGTTCTTTTCTTTGTTCTTCTTAATAATTCTCAGTAGTGGTATATCGATTTTGTTTATCTTTTCAAAGAACCAGCTTTTACTTTCATTTATTTTCTATACAGTTCTTTAATGTTCTATTTCATTTATTTCTGCTAGAATCTTTATTATTCCCTTTCTCCTAGATTTTTTGGATTTTTTTTTTTGCTATTATTTTTCCAATTCTCTGAGGCATGATGTTAGGTGATCAGTTTGCCTTCTTTCTATCTTCTTCTTATGTACACTACTTGCTATGAACCTCCCTCTTATGACTTCTTTTAAAGTGTCCCAAAGATTACAGAGACTTGTGTCCTCATTGTCATTGGCTTCTGTGAATCTTTTGATTTCAGTCTTTATTTCTTCAGTAGTTGCGAAGTCATTCAGGAGCAGGTTATTTAGTTCCCTTGTATTTGTGTGTTTTTGAGGATTTCTCTTGAAATTAAAATCAAGTTTAATTCCATCATAGTCAGAGAAGATCCTGGATATAGTTTCTATGCCTTTGAATCCGTAGAGACTTGCCTTATGCCCTGTCATGTGGTCAATCTTCGAAAAACTTCCATGTGGGGATGAGAAAAATGTGTATCTTGTGGTTTAGGGCTGGAAAGTTCTACAGATGTCTGTTAAGCCCATTTGTTTTATGGTCTCATTTAGATCCTTTATATCTTTACTTAGTGCTTTGTCTAGATGATCTATCCAGAGGAGATAGTGGGGTGTTGAGGTCTCCAACAATTAGTGTGTAGCAGTATATTTCTCATTTTAGATCTAGCAGTCTTTCCTTCATGTATTTGGGTGCCTTTGGGTTAGATGCAGAGATATTTATAAGTGTTATATTGTTTTATGGTCTCATTTAGATCCTTTATATCTTTACTTAGTGCTTTGTCTAGATGATCTATCCAGAGGAGATAGTGGGGTGTTGAGGTCTCCAACAATTAGTGTGTAGCAGTATATTTCTCATTTTAGATCTAGCAGTCTTTCCTTCATGTATTTGGGTGCCTTTGGGTTAGATGCAGAGATATTTATAAGTGTTATATCTTCTTGATAGATTAACACTTTTACTACAGTTTAGTGCCCTACTTTCTCTCTTTGAACAGTTTTGTTTTAAAGTCTATTTCATCAGAAATTAGTATTGTGACTCCAGATCTTTCTTGTTCCCATTTGCATGGAATATCTTTTTCCAATCCTTCACTTTTAGTCTATGGATGTCTTTATCTTTGAGATGCATTTCTTGTAGGCAACAAATAGAAGGATTTTTTTTTTAATTCATGCATCCAGTCTGTGTCTCATGATTGGAAAAATTAATCCATTAACATTCAATGTTATTATCAGTATTTCTAAGCCTGACCCTACCTTTAAGTTAGCCATTGTCTTAGTTATCTTTTATTCTCTTATTCCTGGCTGGTCTGGCATTGGCAAATTCTTTCTGATTTTGTATGTCTGATAAGATTTTTTTTTAGAGGTTTTTGCTATAGGGTGTGTGCGCTCGCCAGAGAGACAGAGAGAGACAGAGAGATAGAAAGCAAGAAATCACCCCCCAGGGGGATGACCACGCTGCAATCCCTTCTCCTCCATTCTCTTCTCAGGATCTTGGGTACATGTGCACACACGTCCAGCGTAAGTTTAAGCTACCAGGTCCAGGACTCGAATCACAGTCGACTACATGGTAGTCCAGCAAAATAGCCATTGTGCTAACTGCTGGTCTCAGTCTGATAAGATTTTAATCTTTTATTTTCCCATATGAAAGATAATCTTGCTAGATATAATAATCTTGGTTGAAATTGTTTCTCTCTTAACACTTTCAATATGTCATCCCATTCTTTCCTTGCTTGTTTTGTTTCTGTTTGAAAGGTCTGTAGTTAGCCTTGTGGGATGACCTTTGTAAGTCACTTCTCATTTCTCTCTTGCCAATTTTAGTATCTTGTCTTTATCTGTGGGTTTGGCCAGTCTGGCTAAGATGTGCCTTGGGGAAGATCTTCTTGGGTTGATTCTAATCAGAGTCCTTTGCATTACTTGGGTCTCAATATGTAAGTGCTTCTCTAGACTTACAAAGTTTTCTTCCAGGATTTTCCATGCCTTTATCTGTTTTTCACCTTCTAGGATACCAAGTATTTGACTGGAAAATTAATGGAATCTAGTATTTCTTGTATGTTATCTTCATTTTTTTTGTTATTTTCTTTATCTTTTTGATAATTTTTATTCTAGGTCAGAGTTTTTATCTTCTACATCAGAGATTCCATCTTTAGCATGCTCTAGTCGACTTTAATACTTTCTAGAGAGTTTTAGATTTTCTCTATTACAGACTTAATCTCTACTACTTCCATCTGGTTCTTTTTTTAGAGTGTCCGTTTCTAATTTCACATCATGGAAGGACATCCTAATCTCTTGTAGTTCGATGTCTCTTTTCTGTTCCAGCTGATAGAGATTTGTTACCATAAATTTTCTCATTTCTTTCTCTGACATTTTGGTAACTTTCTCTATTTTTTCTATTCTTTTTTTTTTTTTTTTAGGGGTTTTTCTTGGGTGCGTGCACTTGCCAGACAGACAGAGAGAGACAGAGAGACAGAAAGTGAAAAATCACCCCCCAGGGTGGATGGCCAGGCCACAATCCCTTCTCCTCCATTCTCCTCTCAGGATCTTGGGCACACACACGCACGCCCGGCGTGAGTTTTAAGCCACCGGATCCGGGATGTGAATCACAGTCGACTACGTGGGAGTCCAGTGACATAGCCATTATGCTAACTGCTGGTCCCACTCTCTCTATTTTTTCAAAAAATGGAAGGGAGGTATTGTGTTCTTTTGATAGAGATGTATTTCCTGTTTTTTTCAAACTTGAGGCTTGCCTTCTACTTCTAGTCATTGGGAAATGTATTCATTTTTGGAACCTTTTTGGAGAATGTTTTTTTTCGATTTGGTACAAGTGTGCTTCCCTTTTGCTGTAATCAGCTGTGAGCCAAACTCTCTTCTGCCGTGTTTGGCAATGTGCTCTCCACAGGAGGAGTCTTCTATTCAGGTGTCTGAAGAATAATATCTTCTTTTTTTGCACATGATTCAGTAAGAGGAGGATCCAGGGGAGACTCACCGTACTTATGGACAGGGGAAGCTCTGGGGTGACCGGCCCTGCCTCAGGGTCCCCAGTTTCACCAGGGGGTTGTAGATGGAGCTTAAATTTGTAATTTTATTGTAAATTGATTAAGAATAAACACTGGCTAAAATGTTATTAATAATTTATTAATAGTAATATTTTTCTTTACACAAAAATATTTATAAGTGGTAGGGGGTAGATAGGAAGGACTCAGGAAAAAAGTGTTAGACACAGAAATGCATATGGATAGGGCAATGATTTGAAGAATGCTATCACACAACCACATTAAAAAAGGGACTTTGCAAATCATATATATTTATATAAAACTAGCAGAACACCATAATATGGTGCTCTGTTGAAAATGACAAATATGGTAATAGCCTTGATTTGATGATTACACACTGGATCTGATAATCAAATGCTTTGAGAATCCATACTGTATGCCACAAAGACTTACAACAATAAATGTAAATAAGAAACTATAAAAATACATACTTATTGAAAATAAAATTAAATTAAATCTTAATGTGAAAAAAGTTATATATATTTCTGTAAGCTTAGCATTTAAATTTCATACATTGCTTGAGATGACAGATATGATAGATATAGATAGATTGTAGAGGATAGAAGATAAATATATAAGTAGATGATATTTTTATTTCTTTAGTTGACCATACTAAATACATAGTATAATCATCTTCAAATTAAATGTACTTCTACTGAGCATTAGATGGGATAAAATAAATGATTAGGAAATTGTAAACTTAACCCTAAAGGGAGAAGTAAAGGTCACTGCAATATCTACTATGCTTCCTGTTAAACTTAGCCTGGCTTATAATGGTGTTAAAAGGAAAATTAAAAATTAATTATTCTTTATGATTCTTGTCCAAAGATCAAATACTATTTCCAGTCAATATATTACACGTTCTTCTTTTCAGAATTTATTTCCCTTTCTTCAAAATGCTATCTTTCATCCTCCCCCCACAATTCCTCCCAAGGACTATAAGCATTGCCTTTTATTAAAAATAAACATGTATTTTCTAAATGTCATAATTTTCCTGAGACTTTTTTAAACTAATTCAATAATCAAGCATGATTTTTGTATTTCTAAATATTTTTTATGCATGCTCAATTACTTAAAAAATATTTTTACATTTATTCATTTATTTTTTTCATGAAAGGTAAAGAGACAGAATTAGCTCCACCAAGGTCCTCAAGATGCTATCTACCCCTAGCCTCAGCCTGGATCATAGGCACAAGTCTAAATTCACCAGGAGTAAACAGAGAGGTCTCAGGATACAAACCCATCACCTTACCATGTGGTTCCAGCATCTCAGAGTGTTGTTGCCTTACCTGTGCTACTGTCTGAACCCTTGATTAATACTTACCTGTATCACAATGTACTATGTGTGCAAAATTATTTAACAATGTAAAAAGAAATAGTACTAAATTATTAAAATTCTCCTTTTAAAGACCAGGTGGTGGCATAGTAGTAATGTAGATAAACCCACAAGGAAATAATGTAAGTCCATTTCCTGGAGTCTTTCTTGATATGTCTGATATTCTAGCAAGCCCATGATCTGAGACAGTGGAGGCCAGGGGTGGCTCACAATGTGAGGAAATTGCTGGGAGTGTCTGTCTCCGTCTCTCTCCCTCTGTCTAGTAAAGGAAATAGCTAAGTAAACAAACAAACAAAAAAAATCCAAAACAAACAATAAAGAGGGTAAGAAACTTAAAAACTAAAATGTGTTTACTTTTTTTTCTTCTTTATCTGTTTATTCATCAGAAAAACAGAGAGTGTTCTTCACTCTATTCCCATTTTTTTTTTTTGAGAGGTTTTTCACTATAGGGCGCATGCGCTCACCAGACAGACAGAGAGAGACATAGAGACAGAAAGCAAAAAGTCACCCCCCAGGGGGGATGGCCACGCCACAATCTCTTCTCCTCCACATTCTCCTTTCAGGATCTTGGGCACGTGTGCAGTTTTAAGCCACCGGGTCCGGGACACGAACTGCAGTCAACTAGGTGGGAGTCCAGTGACATAACCATTACGCTAACTGCTGGTTCCCCTACTCCCGATATTTTTAAAAATCTTTTAAGGAATATCTCTGAAGTTCCTGGCTCCTTAGTCTGGGGTGCAAGTTTGGGCTGCAGATATTAAAAGCAAGTTGTTTCTAGAATGAACATTTTGCTTGAATAGACACATTTCAATAAAAATTAAGCTAAAATATTTAAAAGGATGTAAACTCATCCAGTGAAGGAATAGCAGAGACTTTAGAATTCCAAGAAAATGACCAGTGTATATTTCATGAGCATTTACCAATTGCCAATACTGCTCCAAGCACTTTAAATATATTATGGCATTTTATCATTAAAATAACTTTATGCTACTATTTCCATTCTGCCAGTGAGGAAACTAAAACACAAATAGTTTAAGTTACTTGCCCAAAGTCACACAGCAAGTGTTAGATACAGCAATGATTGATGCAAGCATTCTGAGAATAAAACCCAATAGGAATGATTATAAACAAGATAAGGATGCCTAAGTGTAGAAGATTTTATGAGCAGCATAAAACGCATGATCAGACAAGCAGGTGACCTGGAAGTTAGGGTGGCTGAATCCCATATGTCTGACTGCTTGATTTGAGACCTGGACCCAGAGGCTTGAAAATCACACCAAGTACATATATGTGTGTGCCTAAAATTCCAAGTGGAGAATAGAGAAGAAGGGATTATCAGTGGGGAAATCACTCCTAGAAAGTGATTTCTCACTTTCTCTCTCTGTCTCTCAAGTGCACATGGGAAAAAAAAAAAAGTGCATACCACTTGACTTCTGAACATTAAGTATTATGGTCTTGGAAGCCATCGTGAAGACCCAGCTGAGTGAACTTTGCTTTGAGAGAGCTCATATATTGAAAAACAGAGCTGAAATAATCACTTCCCAATGCTTGCTGGTCACCCCTTATTAGAGAGAGGGATTCATTAAGATGCCTGTGTAAGACTCCAAAGTGCCAGTATAACTACCTGAGAGTTTGTTGCCAAAACTGTAGCTTCTCTTTGACAAAATTAGGAAGGACAGCGTTAATAGAGTTATGACTGTTAGGATGAAACACAAACCACAATTTTAAGTCTATATGTAGAGGGAAAATATCCTGCTTTAACTGCAAACTTGAAACTAAAATCATAATCTTTCATCAGACTAAATTGAGAAAGGAATTAAAATTAGTTGAGTGCATACAATGTGAGAAACACACCATTAGGTGTTTTGCATTTCATTATGTCATTTAGTCTTCAGTTTAAAGTCTTTAAAGTGATGTAATTATCTTAATTTTTAAGATGAGAAAACTGGGTCTCACAGAGATTGGGTAATTTGGCAAGATCCTGTAACTACCTAAGTGGCAGTATTGATATTCAGAGCAACTATGAGTATTCAAATGTCATGATCTTTCAACTCTACCAATATGCTCCCTAAATCAAATATCTAAACTCAAGGAAACATATAAAAGAAAATAAAAACAAAATTGCCTCTAAAAATAAAGTGCTTCTTATGTTTTTTTCCTGTCTCCTTAAGTCTAAAGATTTAAGAAAACAAGGTCATAATAATTAGAATGAATATAGTTTTCTCCAATTCTTCCCCAACCTGTTTCAGATGCCATACTTCTAGATCTTTCAAGAGCCTTATATTCTTTATGATTTCTCTTTTCATTTGTAAGTTTTATCTGACTTAACTGCATTTTTAAAAAAGAATCAGACTGAGTATTTTCACATTAAAATAAGACAAAAAATGAAAAATACTTCTTCCTTCCAAATCCTTCATCCTTCCGCTCTCATTCTATTTTTGCTTTTGCATAACTACTCTTTCTAGCCCATGCTCTCGAAAATGTTGTCTTTTTTGTATTAATTTCTTCATGGTTTATTCATTCCACAATCAACACTAGCATGGCATCTGCCTCCACCACTTCCCCAAAGCGGATCTCAGTGAAGACACCAAGGCCCTCTCTAGTGTTAAGATACCGAGGGCACTTTTTGTTTTCAGTTTTGCTTGTAAGCTCTCAGCTAATGATACCCTTCTGGAAGATGCTCAATTCTTGATTTCTGTGAAGACAGGCTACTCTGATTAAAGTCTTACCTCTCTCATTAGTCTTTTATTTCATGTGGTTTTTTCTTCCACTAACCATATGTTAATTGTTGAGTTCTTCAAATGCTAATAATATTAAGCCCTTTTTTTCAATTAACTCTCACCCTAGAGGACTCCAAATTTATATCTTATCTCAGTGTAATTACTTAAGCCTCAAAACTACATATCCAAATAAATGTTTTTAATATCTAAAGATATATCTAAAATATAACACAAATTCAACATGTCTTAATCTGAACTCATGATCTCTCTCCCACCCCTAAATCAGCCATTCTTCTACGTATACATATAGTAGCAACCTTCATCCTCTTACACAAGCAAAACAGTTAAGGAATCATTCTCGCTACTTACTTTTTCTTCATCCCCAGTATTGAACCATCACCACATCTTGATTGACTTCTTAAATAATTTAACCCATAAAAAATGTATTTATGTTATACTGTTCATGGATTCCCTGTTTTTGCTCAATATCTCTCAGAAATCTTCATGTAAAAATAACTTCAAATTGTCTATGGTATCTTATTCCATGGGTGGAAAGAAACAATTTACTTTTTTTTTAATTTGCTAGAGGCCATGTGGCTCCCTAGAGAGAGACAGAGAGCAAGAAAAGAAAGAAATGACATAGCATCTTCAGTGGTGGATGGTGACATTATAGTATCTTCTCTTCCATTTCTCATTCCTTTCAAGGCTTGAACACGAAGTCCAAAACATGCTTTGCATTGTTAAAAGCCACTGGGAGGTCCCAAGACTGGAACACAGTCGGCCATGTGAGATCTAGCTGCCTTAACTACCAGGCCACTGCCTGGCCTGAAGCCATTTTATTTTTCTGTATCTTACGTCCTGCCTCCCAAGCATCCTCTGCTTTATTTCAGGATTAGTTGATTGTCTGTTGTTCTTATTTTTTTAAATCTCTTAAAAACTTACCAAATATAAAGACATTTTTCAGAACCGCTGTCCTGCACTTTTACAATCTGGGTTTGAACTCAAATTAGAAGACTTAAAACATAAGTATAGGAGCCTGCAGGTGGCTAAATGGTTAAAGCACTGGACTCCCATGTAGTCAACCACAGTTCAAGTCCAGGACCCAGCAGCTTGAAACTCACACCAGGTGTATGTGCGTACGTGCATGCACAAAATCCCAAGAAGAAGATAGAGGAGAAGGGACTGTAGCATAGCCAGCCTTCCCTGGTGGTGGAGGGGTGGATTTCTCACTTCCATCTCTCTCTGTCTCTCCAGCAAGTGCTTTATAACAAAAATTTCTCTAAAAAATAATAAATAAATAAATAAATAATAAATAGAATAATAGATAATACCCCCAATATATTAGTTTAGAGTGAAACATTTAAGTTGTTGAATAATAGCAAAAGTCATTCTGTGTCTGATCTTCCCATATGCTTTCTCTCTTGTTCAAAACTATAGAGATGATTCCTATAATATAAGAACATTGTGTGACTGACCTGCTTCTTGCATGACTTCTTCCACATCACCTAAAAATCACCCAGGCCCATCTTAAAACTTACACATTTGCTGCTGAAGTGGGTGCAAGTTTGTCACTACTCTGTTACCTGCTTCTGTCTTCTGATCTCTTTTTCACCTTGGGCTTACAGCAGGCAAAAACCAAAAGAACCAACTGTCCCGAAATACCTTCAGGGACCAGCAGTTAGCACAATGGCTATGTCGCTAGACTCCCTTGTAGTTGACCGGAGTTTATGTCCCGGACCCAGTGGCTTAAAACTCACACCAGGTGCATGTGTGTGCGTGCCCAAGATCCCGAGAGGAGAACGGAGGAGAAGGGATTGCAGTGTGGCCATCCCCCCGGGGGGTGATTTCTTGCTTTCTGTCTGTCTCTGTCTGTCTGGCGAGCGCAGACACCTATAGCAAAAAAAAAAAAAAAATGTGAAAAGAAATACCTTCAAATATTGCAGCACTCAAACTTCTGCTGCTCACAAGCCAAAGCTAGCTATTTCTGCAATGTCCAGTCTTTTTCACAGAGAAGCCAATTTCTATGCTGGGCCAAAGAACAGATAAAACAGAATAGCTCATAGAAGCTTCTTCAGTCTCAATTTACTGAAGTGTATGTTGTGTGTGTATGTGTATGCACATGTGTTTCACTGGCTCAGGTAAGTTTTGCAGCAAGTTAAAACACTTGACAAAGCACAATTTGTCAATGCTGCATCGTCTTTTATTTTAATATACTATATTTAGGATAGTTTTAAATTCACAGAAAAATTAACCGCATATTCCCACAGCATCTCATGGCACAACCTGGCCCATTAGCAACAATCCCTCATTAGGGTGGTGCACTTGGTACATTTCAGTTCATGAACCATTATTGACCCATCATTCAAAGCCCAACCTTTAGTTTAGGGTTCACTCTTAGTGATGCATATTCTACATATTTTGATAAAAATAAAAAAAAAAATGTATCCAGTATTATAGTATCATTTCACTGCCCTAAAAATTCTCCATGCTATGGTGTATTAATTTCTCCCTCACCAGTGACTCCTGACAACTACAGTTCTTTTGGTTGGTTCTATTTATTTTGTTCCCTTTTCCAGAATGTTATGTAGTTGCAGTGTTACAAAATGTTGCCTTTTTAGATTGACTTCTCTTAATAATATACATTAGGGTTTTGTCATGACTTCATAGAATTGCTTTTTTGGTTCCTTTTCTTCACTGTGTTTGAGAGCCCCTCTTCCCCCACTCCTGCAACTATTAACAAAATCATATTCAGTAAATCTCTCATATTGACCATCTCCCTTTTGCCTTTAGAGTGTTGCATCCTCTTTTTTTTTTTTTTTTTTTTTTGAGAGGTTTTTACCTTAGGACACATGCCCTGGCAAGAGAGAGAGATAGACAATGAGAGGGAGGAAAGTGAAAAATCACCCCCTAGGGGGGTGGCCATGCCACAATCCTTTCTTCTTCCTGCTCCTCCTGAGATCTTGTGCACCCATGCACATGCTCCTGGCATGATTTTCAAGCCACCTAGTCCAGGATTTGAAACATAGTAGGCCATGTGGAAGTCCAGTGACGTAACTGCTATGCCATCTGCTGGAACTTGTGCATCCTCTTTTTATTCCTCTCACCTGACAATCTTCACAGTGACTGGTTTTTATTGGGGAGTCTTCCTGCCTTCACACAGTTCAGTTTGAACACACTTTACCAAGGTTTTTAGCAGCCAATTTGACAAATAGGCTGAATTTTCTGTGGCAGTTTGCTATAAAGACTAAGAACACATTATTTCTAAATCTGAACATACTATTTGCCAGCTTAACCCTTGATGATCAAACTTTTTTAATTGTTCCCTTTCATATAATATCCAAATGTCTTAGTGTGACATCTAGAAACATTCTTTTTTTAATTTTTTTTTTCTTTTTTTGGACAGGTTTATGCTATAGGGCGCATGCCCTCACCAGACAGACAAAGAGAGAAAGACAGATAGAAAGTGAGAAATCGCCCCCCAGGGAGGATGGCCACACCGCAATCCCTTCTCCTCCATTCTCCTCTTGGGATCTTGAGCACGCATGCACTCACGCCTGGCGGAAGTTTTAAGTCACCGGGTCCGAGATGCAAACCGCGGTCGACTATGTGGGAGTCCAGCGACATAGCCATTAAGCTAACTGCTGGCCCCACATCTAGAAACATTCTTAATTAGATATACGTCAATTGACATTTTCATGTGGTAAAGTAAAAAGAAAGCCATTACATGATTTAAAGGTATAGAAGAAGGGAGTGGAAAAGAGGAGTTACCACTGGAATTACGCATTGACAGAGCAATATCCAGGAAGAGCAAATCACAGTAAAGTGATAATTCTTTGAAATGGAAGTAAAATCCTAATCTCAATCTTCCTATGGAGTTAGGTACTACTTTCCTGATAATTCTTTTCTTCAAGCATAAAAACTTGCAATTTGTCAACTCTTATATCAAAATTTTTTCATCGCCTTAATTTTTGAACATTTTGATATTAACATTAGGTAAAGTTTCTCCATGTCCCCACAGAAATCCAGAATAAATGAATTTCAGTCTTCTTACAAAATATCAGTCATATATTATTGAGTGCCAGGCAGTGTTCTTACCTTTTCCAGAGGAACTGACCTAAAGCCAGAAAAGAGCAAACCTATGTCCTGGAATATCTTAAAGACATAGCCTTCATAGTATGAAATGTATTTTCTTCATCTTAAAAAGGAAGGCATTTAACTCCATAAAGCATTGATATAATTGTTTTTCAGTGGAGATTTCTGTAAAATCACTAACACGTAAGTCATTTTATCCTGTGTTTTTTTTTCCCCTCTAACACAATATAAAAGCCTTTGTAAAAAGCATTTTCTATTATCCTTCTCCTTGGTGGAATCTTGTTTGTATCATAGTTTAAAAACTTGAACACATTATATTTAACACATAGTCTCAGCTCTCTTTTCTCTTGATGGACAGGTCAATTCAGAGGTTTGTGATTGCCTGGGGCAAATTCACAAGAAATACAAACAAATCACTGGTTTCTTCTAATTAGAGATGTATTTGTGAGACAAAGTATAATAGAAATGCTTCTATGTTTCTGACCTCATTCTCACGCTGAAGAATTGGAGGTAATTCTCACTGATATTTGAACATCTATTTAATCTTTACAACTAAATCAAACTACTGTCATAACTCCAACATTTTATTCTATTTACAAAAAGTAAAAGTTTAGCAATTATCCAGAGAAAAGGAGATGTAGACAGCTGACCTAGATAATGTGGGAGTTGTTTTGTGCTGCTGAAATTAACTGAGTCTCATGCCTAACCAGCAACTCATTTTGACTGCATAGATCAGACTCTTGGCTTTATTACCAGAGTCCAGTGCATAACAGGTACTTCGCTCTAATTAACTGACTATGCTTATAGCTGGTTCTGGTGCAGAGTTCACATTCACTCTCACTGAGGTAAAATATTTCACCATCTCTGTTAACGGTGCCATTCAATATATCTATCAACTACACTCCAACATGTCATGGCAGCAATTTGGATCATTCAATTTCCAAAGACATGAAAGCCCACTTGAGGCCCACAAAATCAGTCTTTATTGTAATAATCACATCTAGCCTTGGCACTGAATCCCAGCTCATTCTCCCCAAATGAACAAATGAAACGATTGGGGAAAAATACTTCTTGGCAACAGCTTGAACTTCAGTGGTGACAACAGCTGGTAGATGTTCTTCATATGATACAACACCTGTGCTTTTAAAAATAGAATTTTGACCACATTTGTACTTCTAGGTGTCCTAAAAACTATCTTTCTGGGATTCTGAGAGTCAGAAGAAAATATTTATTTAAATCAAAAACATTAACAGTATTAAAAGATATTTAGTTGAATTTATCTCCAAATTTCAAGAACTCTTTATAACCTTACAATAGTCAGAAGACAATCAGTTATAAAATTTTGTAATATAAAAGTAGTTTAAATTAAAGTAGTGGTAGGACTAGAAGATTTTCTAGTGGTTACTTCACTGGATTCCAACATGGCTTACCATGATTCAAGTCCCAGAACCAATGGCTTGAAAATCATGCCATGCACATATGTTTGTGTGCTCAAGATTTCAGGAGGAGAAGGGAACAGAAGGTATTTCTCACTTTCCCTCTGACTGTCTCTGGTTCTTTCTCTCTGATGAGTATATACACTCTAAAGCAAAAACCTCAAAAAAAAAAAAAAAGAAAAAAAGAAAAGAAAAGAAAAGAAAAGAAAGCCAGTTACCAGGCTGACTGTGGCTGCAGGATCTAAGGACCAGGACTGTGGCTCATCCCCTCCCCTACTGGCCTTTGGACTTCAGATTTGTGTCCTGGGAATTTAAGGTGAACTTGTACCCCTACTCATCCCATCCAGATAGCGGTTCAAGTGAAGAGCCTTGCCTGATGTCAGGCTGCCTGCCACAGTAGGTCCTAATGGGCTGGTTCCTGTGGTTCATCCCACCCCTTACTCAATTTTGAACTATAAGAATAGGAAGCGACACGTGCCACACAATTTTTTCTTTGTTCCTGAGTTGAAACTCAGTAGCTCACTTTCAGGTGCACCTGTTCTTTAGAAACAGGTAGGACTTTGGGTAACCTAGGACCAGTGGCAACAGTGCAAGGGGCTGGTGAGCAACAGGGAAGCAGAGCAGAAGAGAGATTGCCAATTTTCTACTCCTATAAACCTTTTAATGCTCAGAGATACATTGAATAGTTTAGGAAGGAACATATAGATTACCAGGTGACTAAAACAATCACATAGGCACAAGAAATATGAGCAACCAGCAAAATATCTCTACCCCAAGGGAAAACATCAACTCCCCATCACCCACAGGCAACACAATAGAAGTCAAGGAAATGTCAGATAAGGAATTCAGATATTTATAGTGACCACACTAAATGAGATGCAAGAGAAAACAGACAACGAACTCCAAGAGATGAGGAAGTCCTTTCACAATTTGATAGAAGAAATAGACACCTTAAAAAGGAATCAAATCAGAACTGTTAGAGATGAAGAAAGTGATAAAGAAAATTAAATCCTCCCTCAAAAGTATTAAAAGTAAGATGAAGAATAAAGAAAATTAAATCCTCCCTCAAAAGTATTAAAAGTAGATTAGATCACACAGAAGATCGAAACTCAAATGTAGAAAACAAAAACTCTGTCCTAGAAAAAATTATCAAAAAAATTGAGAAAACAATCAAGAAAAATGAGGAAAATATATGAGAAAAACTAGATACCATCAAACACCCCAACATCTGGATAACTGATATCCCAGAAGAGAAAGAAAATAATAAGGGCATTGATAATTTATTTTATGAAATCCTGGAAGAAAACTTTCCAAACCTAGAGAGGCATTCAAATATCCAGACCCAAGAAATACATAAGATCCCAAATAAAATCAACCCTAGAAGATTCTCTCCAAGGTACATCATAGCCAGATTGACCAAAACCACAGACAAAGACAAGCTACTAAAATTGGCAAGAGGGAAACATCAAGTTACTTACAAAGGTTATCTTATCAGGCTAACATCAAGCTTCTTATTAGAAATAATGCAGGCAAGGAAAGAATAGGTAAGTACACTCAAAGTGCTAAGTAAAACATAATTTCAACCAAGAATACTATACACAGCAAGGTTATCCTTAATATGAGGAGTGGGGGGAGATAAAAACATTCTCAGATAAGCAAAACCTGGGACAATTTACCACCTCAAGGCCAGGTCTTCAAGAGGTTCTGAAGGGAGTACTATACCAAGAAAACTAAAAAATTAGACGATTATAAGAGAATGAAAATCAATCAAGAAAATGGCTCACTTAATGACAGGAACAGGTCCAAAAATACTGATAATAATATTGAAAGTTAAAGGATTAAATTTTCCAATAAAGATACACAGATTGGATGAATGGATAAAAAAACAGAAACCCTCTATCTGTTGCCTACAAGAAACACATCTTATGGATAAAGACATATATTGACTAAAAGTGAAAGACTAGAAAAAGGTATTCCATGAAAATGGATATCAAAATATGGCTGGAGTTGCGATACTGATTTCAGACAAAATAGGCTTCAAGACAAAGACTGTAAGAAGAGACAAAGAAGGGCATTATACAATAGCAAATGGGCTAATTCATCAAGAAGACACAACACTTATACATATCTATGCACCCAACTCAGGAACACCTAAATACATGAAGGAAAGACTGCTGGAGCTAAAAGGAGAGATAGGGTGCAACATTATAATTGTTAGGAATCTTAACATCCCATTATCTCCTTTAGACAGATCATCTAGACAAAAATAAGCAGAGAGATACAGGACCTAAATACTATAAATCAAATGGGCTTGACAGACATCTGTAGAACTTTCCACCCTAAGACTACAAAGTATACATTTTTCTCACCCTGGCATGGATCCTTTTCAAAGATTGACTTTATGATAGGACACAAATCAAGCCTTTACATATTCAAAGGCATAGAAACTATACCCAGCATCTTCTCTGACCATGGTATAATTAAATTCAATAATAATTTCAAGACACCCTCAAAAATACACGAACACATGGGAACTAAACATCCTACTTCTGAACGACTTATTAACTACTAAAGAAATTAAGCCTAAAATTTAAAAACTTTATAGAAACAGATAATAATGAGCACACAAGTTTCCATAATGTATGGAGCATGGCGAAAGCAGTCATAAGAGGGAAATTCATAGCAATTAGTGTGTGTAAGAAAAAGATGGAAAGGTGGCAAACAGACAACCCCCTCCCCTACTGGCCTTTGGACTTCAGGTTTGTGTCCTGGGAATTTAAGGTGAACTTGTACCCCTACTCATCCCATCCAGATAGCGGTTCAAGTGAAGAGCCTTGCCTGATGTCAGGCTGCCTGCCACAGTAGGTCCTAATGGGCTGGTTCCTGTGGTTCATCCCACCCCTTACTCAATTTTGAACTATAAGAATAGGAAGCGACACGTGCCACACAATTTTTTCTTTGTTCCTGAGTTGAAACTCAGTAGCTCACTTTCAGGTGCACCTGTTCTTTAGAAACAGGTAGGACTTTGGGTAACCTAGGACCAGTGGCAACAGTGCAAGGGGCTGGTGAGCAACAGGGAAGCAGAGCAGAAGAGAGATTGCCAATTTTCTACTCCTATAAACCTTTTAATGCTCAGAGATACATTGAATAGTTTAGGAAGGAACATATAGATTACCAGGTGACTAAAACAATCACATAGGCACAAGAAATATGAGCAACCAGCAAAATATCTCTACCCCAAGGGAAAACATCAACTCCCCATCACCCACAGGCAACACAATAGAAGTCAAGGAAATGTCAGATAAGGAATTCAGATATTTATAGTGACCACACTAAATGAGATGCAAGAGAAAACAGACAACGAACTCCAAGAGATGAGGAAGTCCTTTCACAGTTTGAAAGAAGAAATAGACACCTTAAAAAGGAATCAAATCAGAACTGTTAGAGATGAAGAAAGTGATAAAGAAAATTAAATCCTCCCTCAAAAGTATTAAAAGTAGATTAGATCACACAGAAGATCGAAACTCAAATGTAGAAAACAAAAACTCTGTCCTAGAAAAAATTATCAAAAAAATTGAGAAAACAATCAAGAAAAATGAGGAAAATATATGAGAAAAACTAGATACCATCAAACACCCCAACATCTGGATAACTGATATCCCAGAAGAGAAAGAAAATAATAAGGGCATTGATAATTTATTTTATGAAATCCTGGAAGAAAACTTTCCAAACCTAGAGAGGCATTCAAATATCCAGACCCAAGAAATACATAAGATCCCAAATAAAATCAACCCTAGAAGATTCTCTCCAAGGTACATCATAGCCAGATTGACCAAAACCACAGACAAAGACAAGCTACTAAAATTGGCAAGAGGGAAACATCAAGTTACTTACAAAGGTTATCTTATCAGGCTAACATCAAGCTTCTTATTAGAAATAATGCAGGCAAGGAAAGAATAGGTAAGTACACTCAAAGTGCTAAGTAAAACATAATTTCAACCAAGAATACTATACACAGCAAGGTTATCCTTAATATGAGGAGTGGGGGGAGATAAAAACATTCTCAGATAAGCAAAACCTGGGACAATTTACCACCTCAAGGCCAGGTCTTCAAGAGGTTCTGAAGGGAGTACTATACCAAGAAAACTAAAAAATTAGACGATTATAAGAGAATGAAAATCAATCAAGAAAATGGCTCACTTAATGACAGGAACAGGTCCAAAAATACTGATAATAATATTGAAAGTTAAAGGATTAAATTTTCCAATAAAGATACACAGATTGGATGAATGGATAAAAAAACAGAAACCCTCTATCTGTTGCCTACAAGAAACACATCTTATGGATAAAGACATATATTGACTAAAAGTGAAAGACTAGAAAAAGGTATTCCATGAAAATGGATATCAAAATATGGCTGGAGTTGCGATACTGATTTCAGACAAAATAGGCTTCAAGACAAAGACTGTAAGAAGAGACAAAGAAGGGCATTATACAATAGCAAATGGGCTAATTCATCAAGAAGACACAACACTTATACATATCTATGCACCCAACTCAGGAACACCTAAATACATGAAGGAAAGACTGCTGGAGCTAAAAGGAGAGATAGGGTGCAACATTATAATTGTTAGGAATCTTAACATCCCATTATCTCCTTTAGACAGATCATCTAGACAAAAATAAGCAGAGAGATACAGGACCTAAATACTATAAATCAAATGGGCTTGACAGACATCTGTAGAACTTTCCACCCTAAGACTACAAAGTATACATTTTTCTCACCCTGGCATGGATCCTTTTCAAAGATTGACTTTATGATAGGACACAAATCAAGCCTTTACATATTCAAAGGCATAGAAACTATACCCAGCATCTTCTCTGACCATGGTATAATTAAATTCAATAATAATTTCAAGACACCCTCAAAAATACACGAACACATGGGAACTAAACATCCTACTTCTGAACGACTTATTAACTACTAAAGAAATTAAGCCTAAAATTTAAAAACTTTATAGAAACAGATAATAATGAGCACACAAGTTTCCATAATGTATGGAGCATGGCGAAAGCAGTCATAAGAGGGAAATTCATAGCAATTAGTGTGTGTAAGAAAAAGATGGAAAGGTGGCAAACAGACAACCTAACATCATGCCTCAGGGAAATGGAAAACAACAACAACAACTAAAATTCCAGGCTAAAAGAAATCATAAAGATTTGAACAGAAATAAATGGAATAGAAAATAAATTAACTACTCAGAAAGAAAAAAGCTGGTTTTTTGAAAAGACTAACAAGATCGACACACCATTTGCATTTCTATATATGAACAAGTTGAATAAAGTAGAGCTGAAGAAAGGAATCTTGTTTACCATAGCCACAAAATGTATAAGATACCTAGGGATAAACCCAACTAAGGAAGTCAAAGGCCTTTACAAAGAAACTATGAAAATATTTAAAAAGATTTAAAATGATGTAAAAAGTGGAAGGACATCCCATGTTCCTGGATTGGAAGAATTAACATAATCAAAATGGCAGTTCTACCCAAATCAATCTACATATTTAACACAATGCCAGTGACTAGATAGGGAAATATTGTGCACCTTTGGAGAACTCATGTTTTCTTGATTTCTCCTGTTTCTTTTGTCCTACATAAATATCTAGACTTCTGGTGAACCAATCATGTCTTCTCATGAAGAGTAGCTTTTATACGAGAAGGATATTTTCTTACAAATGTGTGCTATATCATTAGCTGAGCAGTGTGTTTTGACTTTGGTTCTGGTTGAGTTTACTTATTTAAGCTGTGTATTTCCTTTCCATAGAGTTTGTTCATTTATTTATTTATTTATTTGTAGAGGTTTTTTTGCTATAGGGTGCATGCACTTGCCAGAAAGACAGAGACAGACAGACAGAAAACGAGAAATCACCCACCAGGGGGGATGGCCATGCTACAATCTCTTCTCCTCCATTCTCCTCTTGAGATCTTGGACATCCACCCACACGCGTCCAGAGTGAGTTTAAGCCACCAGGTCTGGGACATGAACCGCAGTCGACTACATGGGAGTCCAGGGACATAGCCATTACGCTAACTGCTGGTCCCTTGGATGAAGTTTATATAAGCAATATCTGTCTGTATATTTGTAACCAACACTGTGAATGTTTGTAGAACCTGCAATGTGAACTTTTTGGCCACAGAGGCCACCAGGAATGTGGATGGGGACCTTCTGATATTGGACAGAAAACATACAATGCATCATTCAAATGGGTTTCTCTTGAGCAAGGGTTGCAGAAAGTGCCAGGTATGTGGTTGTGTTGACCTCAGGTTCTGAGTGGAGTTTACAAATGGCCACCAGTACTGTTGGTAGAGGGAGTGAAGTCATTGTAACAGCTGTAGCACCAGGATTACCAACCTCAGGCTGTGTGTGGCACACAGCATATAGGGGATCTGCTGATCCGTGGGGTGAGTCACCAGTGGCAGCATCTGGGATGTAAGTGCCCATTGGTGAAGTCACACAGAATAATGCACAACTGCATGGGTTCCATAAGGCTGTGATTCCCTGCTTGCATGTGATGGGCAACTGCACAATGAAAGGAAGTTTTATAGGGTGAGTGAGGGGGATTCTTTGTTCTTCCAACTCTGAGGCTGAGTGCAGCACAATGAGGTTGTGCCAGTCAAAGGGGCAGAGTCACAAGTGGCAGTCATTAGGGGCATGTCTAGAATCTTTGATCTCTGGGGGTTGTTTAGATTCTTGACTTTCTGGGAGTAGATGTCTGGAGTCCTCATTCTCTGGAGGGAATGGGATTTTAGAGGCTTCTTTTCTGGTGGTATGAAGGTTTGGAGGCTTCATACTGTGAAAGGTCACCTGCACTGACTTCCAGGTTCTCAGAGGAGTCATTAGGGTGGTGCTTTCTTACTTTCCCTCTCTTTTTCTCTGGCAAGTACAGGTATCCACTGACAAAATATTTTTTAATATGTGCAGTTTATTACATGCCAATTATACACTGATAAAATGTTTTTAAAAAGTTGTAGGGTACAATTTCAAATGTGTATGGATCAAATTAAAGAAGGTCAATTTGATATGTAATAGATGGTTCAAGTCTTTCAACACAGAGCTAAAAGTTACCACCATTAGATCAACACTGCTATATTAAAATAGAAGTGTCGTAAAATGCCAGCGAGATTCAGATATGTCAGATAACTATAGTAAGTCTCAGCAAGAACAGCTGAGGCCCTGAGGCTATTAATGCTATGATGTCAAGCTCTGGGTGAAAATCTTGAGTTACTTTCACATCAGTATTGTCATTATCCAGGTTGAAAAAGCTCAGACTCAATTCCCACCAACCCATTTTTCACTCCTATCCAATTATTAAGCTTCTTGTAGGAAGGATTTATTTTCTTACTCTCAAGTTTAGAGATTCTTTTTAAACATACGTTCTTTTGTTAATGGGCTTACTATTTTTGAAAACTCATATTTAATAAATAACTCTTCATTCTAAATTCCACAAAATTTGAACTTTTATACAACAAACTTTTTTTCAAAGAAAAGTTAAATGTTTTCTTTTTTTACAGATTTTACTCTAGGCACTTATGCTGAGAGAGAACTTTACAAATAAGAAATGACAGAAAGGTGTTTGTAAAAGTTATAGACTGGTCAAGCAGTTTTAAAGTGATAAGGCCCTAACCCCATTAAAAATTGATTCTTTTAAAGACAGCTGCTTTGAGAATATATAAGCACCTTTGGATGACAGAACTGCTGTCTTAAACACTTCCCTTCCATCTGTGTATAGCAGAGATGTATCGATCGCTCCTTGCCATCTATATTTTAGATGACCTCTCTGCAACCAACACAACAGTACAGTGTCACTTTCAACACTGTTCACACTAACATCATTAAGTCAGCTGGCAAAACAAGAGCATGGCTCCTGGGAAAGGGGAAATTTCATTGGAAAGACAAGGGCAACTCAGAGACAAGACTTCCATAGGCTGAAGTGTCTGTTACAAAGACAGAACAACAAAGATCCTAAAGAAATACCCTCTTTTATACCATATGTATGATCAAATACATGCTTGGCAATCTTAATTGGATCTAGTTCCCTTTCTTTCATGGCCTCTGAGAAATTTCACTAAAAATTGCAATGCAAACTAGGTCATAGGGTAGACAAGAAAATCCAAACAAGGAAAATGCCCAGCCATGGTGGTGTAGTGGAAGGGAGCCATGTACAAGTCTAGGGCCAAAAGGGAGGCCCAGGTTAAGAGGCTCTCCTGAACATGCCAGATGAGGTGGAACACACCTATGTCCTGGCTAACTGGGAGGCTGTGGCAAAGGATTGCGATGCAAGACTCTGTCAAAAAATTCCTCTCTTCCCCTACGCCTCCCACACATACTCCCGCACAGAATTTCTTCTACCTTAATTAAAAATCAAACAAATATAAAAATCTTAATAAATATTTATAAGGTCCAACCTAATTGGGAGAGAAGGGAATGGTCAAATTGGAGAACATAACTGAAGGGTCAACAGTTGGCATAATGGCTATGTCGCTGGACTCCCATGTAGTTGACCACAGTTCAAGTCCCAGACCCGGTGGCTTAAATTCATGCTGGGCACCTGTGCATGAGTGCTCAAGATCCCAAGAGAACAATGGAGGAGAAGGGATTGCGGCGTGGCCATTCCCCCTGGGGAGTGATTTCTCACTTTCTGTCTTGCTGTCTCTCTCTTTCTGGCGAGCACATGTGACCTAGAGCAAAAACCTCTCCAAAAAAAAAAAAAAAAAAAAAAAAATTTCTTTCTAACGACCCAAATGTAGCATGGAGAATAGCACCCTGACCTTGTGATTCTCAAACCCTAAATTCTACTGGTATATTCTTTAATTATTCTGTTCCTCCAATTTCCCATCTATGAATTGGGAAATACATGTATGTGTGTGTGTGTGTGTGTGTGTATTATATATATATATATTGTGCTTTTATTTATATCCAAATGAGATAAATTCAAAACACTAAGTACTATTGCATTTTATAAACATTGTTAAATGAGAAACATTGAGAATTTATGTTATATATTAATAATCTTGATATAATGTAAAGTGATTGTATCTATGACTCTCTACTTGTTAGTAATGAAAAGTTTAACTAGCTTTTTTTTTTTTTGAGAGGCTTCTGCTATAGGGTGCGTGCACTCGCCAGAAAGAGAGAGACAGAGAGATAGAAAGCGAGAAATCACCCCCTGGGGGGGGATGGCGTCGCTGCAATCCCTTCTCCTCCATTCTCCTCCCGGGATCTCGGGCACACATGCACATTCACCCAGCGTGAGATTAAGCTGCTGGGTCTTGGACTCGAACCACGGTCGACTACATGGGAGTCCAGCGACATAGCCATTACGCTAACTGCTGGTCCCACCTACTAACTTTTTATTCAAAGAAATATAAGGTGACAAGCTCTTCTTTCCTTCAGTGCTGCAGAGCAATGTTGAATTATACAAAGTCAGAAATCAAAAATAGAACAACAACAAAGAAGCACCTTTTCCCTGTTTTATTTATTAATTTTTTTGTTTGTTTGCTGTATGGTGTGTGTTCTCACCAGAGATTCAGAAAGAAAGACATAGAAGGAGAGAAAGGAAGAAATCACCCCCCATCCCCACCTGGGGAGGATGGCTACTTCTACAATCCTTTCTCTGCCATTCTCCTCTCAGGATTTTGAGTACACACATACATATAAGCCTGGTTTATTTTTCAAACCTCTAGGGCTGGGACCTCTAACTATGTAGTTGACAATATGAGATCCAGCCACTTTAAACTCCATGCAACCCTCTGGCCCTTGTTTCCCCATTTTACTGGTATAACTAGTTCAAACACAGAGGATGCTCAGATCAGGTGGTATAAGTGAATAGTAGGGCTATGACTCAGCTAGGCATAATAAAGGTACTAAATAAATTTTGTTGATTTATTATTTGCCGTATAGGAGTAAATTTACAATGACAATAAAGACATCATTGGAAAACTATTCATCTTACTTCTTTGTCCTGTCCAAATGGTGCTTCTGGAAATTAGTGAAGAGCAATGGTAACACCAGAATTTTTCTCTTTTTTCAATTAATAACGCAATTATAAGCATTTATTAAGCATGCATGATGACAGGAAGCTAGTACTGTGACACCAAGAAATATGAGACATAGTTGCTGCCTCCAATAGCAACACAATCAGGAGTAATGACACAAAAACTACATAAATCTCATCCCACATAAAGAACATATTGTGTTCTTTATAAATTCTGCATTAATTTCCTTTCCCCTTAGAGTTATTGAAAATGAACCATATCTTATGATCCAATCTTAATCAATCCTTATTATGATTATTTTTAATTTATAACAGTGAAGACTATTTTGACACTTGAATGCCTAGAATGTAAGACTAGCTTAGTTTAACCAATTAATAACTAACCCATAAGCCCAATTATAAGTCTTGGTACCCCAAGGAATCATGTATTTAAAGTTTGAAAATGCAACACAAATTCATAATTTTACTTGATTTAACTTATCAGATATAATGTGTGTGAAAGAGGAGGGTCTGAGGAAGGACACTTAGAAGAACAATAGGGAGGCAAAGCATTAATGGCATAAAGAAACGTGTTATTATCTGTCGAAGATATTTTGGAGTTTTATCAATTGTACTAGGGAGAAATGTTCACCTGTTGAAATATTCATTTTGTAAGCCACATAATAATGTGATTGAATGTATAAAAGAAAATTAAATAACAAAATAAATTAAAAAAAAGAAAAAAGGGACAAGCAGTTAGCATAATGGCTATGTTGCTGGACTCTCGTGTAGTCGACCGCAGTTCAAGCCACCCAGACCTGGTGGCTTAAACTCACACGGGGTGCGTGTGCATGTGTGCCCAAGATCTGGAGAGGAGAATGGAGGAGAAGGGATTGTGGTGTGGCCATCCTGCCTGGGGGGTGATTTCTTGCTTTCTGTCTCTCTGTCTATCTCTGTCTCTCTGCTTAGTGCATGCACCCTATAGCAAAAACCTCTCAAAAAAAAGGAAAAAGAAAGGGAATATTCAATGTTATATTGTTATATTATAGATTATCATCAGCATGATAAAGTAAGAAAAAGAAATAAAGGCATTATCTTGAGAAAAAAAAAACTTTGCTTGGTAGGATCTAAGAATTTCTTAAAACCCCATGCATTACTTGGATTGCATAAATATTTGTGTATATGAAAGATCTCCAAAAAGTCATATAAAATACATATTATTAGGTCACTGAGAAAGTCATGATGCATTTTTGCACGGAGAAACATAGTAAAATGTGTCATGACATTCCTGACGACCTAAGAGGAAAAGACTATGCCTTGATTTAAAAAATGTACCAAAATAAATTCATCCTTATTTACTTTTTCTTTTTTTTTTTTTGGAGAGATTTTCGCTATAGGGCACGTGTGCTCGCCAGACAGACAGAGAGAGACAGAGAGACAGAAAGCGACAAATCACCCCCCAGGGGGGATGGTCACGCCGCAATCCTTTCTCTTCCATTCTCCTCTCAGGATCTTGGGCACACACACACACGCACCCAGCGTGAGTTTTAAGCCACCGGGTCCGGGACGCGAACCGCGGTCAACTACGTGGGAGTCCAGCAACATAGCCATTACACTAACTGCTGGTTCCCTACATTCATGCTTTTATTCCACTTTCTCATGAACATTCGGAAGTACTCTTGTAAATGTGAGATATGTATACCTTAAAATGGGACAAACTTGTACCAACACATATACATGTGTGTCTGTGTTTGTGTGCATGCACAAAAAGGGGTCCTTGGTCCAAACCCTTGTTCATCCATTTAGCACAATTCTTTCAAAATGGAATTACAAGACTGCACTTTTTGTTCTCTCCAACCTAACCCATTATAACTGATATGTACTTCACTTTGTTTCTCTGCTAATAGCCTACAGAACATTAGCATAATATGGTAAGTACCTGAAAAGGACTTGGTGAAATGTCCCTCACCACATCTCATCCATACTGCACAAGAGCCCACTGCTGTATAATATGAGCCAGTGTACCATTCCCTCCTCCTGTCCAGGCAGTATTCTATGAAGTGTGGATGACTCAGGAGAACCCTAATCAAGGATTTCTATAAAGGTGATGCTTACTGGATCAGATCTTGTGGGAATATAGTTGGAAATCAAGGCTAAATGATTTATCTTAATTCTGAATCTGCATAACATGTGCATGAATATTAATTAGACTCCGTATTTATTTTTAGCAGACATAGATATTCAAAGGTGGTTTTAGGTGGCTGGGGAAGGAGGCACTGATGAAGATCGTGACCTTGTTTCGGCTGCAATCTCTTAATTCTCTCTCTACACCCACCCTCATACTGCAAATACTCATTCATCTTATTATTGCCATAGGATGCAAGCATTCACCAGAGAGAGACAAAGAAGGGGAGAATGAGAAATCACCCCTTTCGGAGGATGACCACCCAGTTATCCCTTCTCCATTCTCCTCTTGAGATTTTAAGCATTCAAACATGCTTGGCATGTTTTTCAAGCTACCAGGTACAAGGCTTAAACTTTGATCAGCCATGTGAGAGTCTGATGCCTTAACCATCACACCACATCTTGGCCCCACAAATACCCTTTAGAGATACCACTGATTAAGTGTTTATTCACCACAATAAATGTAGGCACAAATATTTTTTTTTTAAAAAGTACTTTGGTATATTATTTGGGGTTGAGGGGGAGGGCAGTAGATGGTATAGCAGTTTCATGGCTGGATTCCTACATGACTGGCCATGGTTTGAGTCCCTGAACTGGTGGCTTGAAATACCCCTAGTGCCTGTGCAAGACTGTCCAAGATCCCAGGAGGAGAAGCGATTGTGGCATGGCCATCATCCAGGAGGGTGATCTCTTCCTTTCCTCTCACTGAGCACACATGCCCTAAAACAAAGCCTCTAAAAGAAAGTATATTATTTTTTGTTCTGCAACAGCAATATACTTTTCAAAAATATAAGCTTTAACTTCTCTGTACTTCATTCTCCCAACAATATCATTTTATTTTGACTTTTGCATGGATGGAACAATCAGATAAATGATAAGCATTATATTAGATCCTACACCAAATCATCTTGAGGCGTTTCTCCTGTCAATCAAATACAATTAGAATTACTACTCACAGTCAGTTTTTCTAAAGACTTCAATTATTCCATAGATTATCCCCTAAAAAATGCTCATGATTTTACTGGCAGAGTCCCTTAAGTGGTTCAATCAATGGGACAAATCATTAGTGGTGATAATGATAACCCACAATTTAAAACAGGAAGTTGAGAAACGACTTTTTGAAAGTTCTCAGAAAATATAATTTGATGCAATACAACTGTAAGACATTTAAATATGCTATTTTATTTGTCAGCTAACTATAAAAACTGGTGTGTGGGGGGAACATGATACACACCATCATATGACAATTTAGTTATTCATGGGTTTAATTTGAAGTAAATTATATATTCTTTTGATGACAGCAAGTATTTCTTTATGTTTAGGTTTTGATGTGATAGTGATAAATAGGTTTTTATCCCATGAGTCTGTGCTAATTGACGCTTAGGAATAATCATATAAACTACATTTCTATTGGGACCAGAATAGCCCTCTTAGTACTCTACATCTATGAGGGGCATTTGAGCACTGCCTAACAAACAAAATACGGTGCTACAGATTAACTCTGCCATTGACATTCCTTCCTTGTCTGGCTACAAGTCCAGAAGATGTGATCTTGAGGACTGAAATTCAGAAGTGTGTGATATACCAGCTGCTCTCTAGGGAATTCAAACCAGTACTTAAAACAAATTATTAGACCCTAGAGAGAGTAGTCTGAAGACCTCATTCTTCTCACTGCATTTTTCAGTGGTTGTTTCGTGGTCATCTCACTATGCACAAAAGCTTTCTCCAAAGCCTGAGAACTGAACAGCACAGAGGATCAGGCACAGAAGTAGTAAATTTTGGGACCAGAAGATGGCATAATGGTTATATCACTGGACTCCCACATAAGCAACTGCAGTTTGAGTTCTGGACCTGGAGTCTTAAAACTTACATTGGGCACCTGTGCGTGCATGTCCAAAATCCCAAGAGGAGAATGGAGGAAAAGGGATTGTGGCGTGGCCATCCCTCTGGGGAGGGGGGTGATTTCTTACTTTCTGTCTCTCTGGCAGGTGCACGAGTTCTAAACCAAAAATAAAAGAGGTAGCAAGGGTCAGGGCCCAATAGAGTTCAAAAACATAAGATTGTTTG
This sequence comes from Tupaia belangeri chinensis, assembly GCF_000334495.1. NCBI lineage: Eukaryota > Metazoa > Chordata > Mammalia > Scandentia > Tupaiidae > Tupaia > Tupaia belangeri. The sequence goes on from NW_006159890.1 coordinate 1,900,550, forward strand.
AATCTTTCCCCCAGTAAGAGACTCACTTGATGAAGGAACATCTCACCTGAGAAGGAAACTGCAGGTTCAGCACAATGGATAAGGAGTTATGAAGTTAGAAGAAACTTCTCAAAAGTATCAATAGTAACTAGTTACGACAATAACAACTAATGACAATAGTTCAATACAATGACTTATATTTTTATCTCTTAATAGATAACATTAGATGATTGTCATATAACAAAATGACCAGGTAAGATACAGCCAAAACAAATTAGAATATTCTAGACAAGTGCCAGACAGTGCTGTAGTTATTATTATGTTACTAGTATTCTAAATGCTTTGTAAAACTTACAAGTTTTTTAATTTGTTTTCTCTTTCTAAAGAAATACTCATTTGCTTACCTAATTTAATATATTATTTTCCTCCTTTTGTTTGTTTATTTGTTACTGAACATATCCCTGACTTAACAAAACAGAATCAGCCTCAGAGCATATTATCTAGACATGAATGGCTGATTCAGGGTCTTGGAATGGACCTTATTCTTTTGTTTGTTGTTGTTGTTGTTTGTTTGTTTTTCTCTGTGTATATATCACTGGGAAGCAAGATTTCTTTTATAGTTGTCAAGTACTATTGTTTATAAAATTAGAGGTTAGCTGATCCCACAGTTTCCTGAGTGCTTTCTTTATTAAACCTCTCACCTACACACTTCCTCTTTCTTGTGAGTATCTTACATGGCGTTAGCTGCTCTTCTGGAGTTCTGCACCTTTTCTTGTACATTATTCTTTTCTGGTTCACTCAGACCCACATCTCCTCCGTTACATCCTTTTCCAAGTTCTACTGTGCTTCAATATCTGTCTTTCCTTCCCACTTGCCTGCAGGCTAAGTTTCCAGGTTCTTTGTCCCCAAAAATGAGATTCAGAATATTCCCTTTTTTTAATATTGACCAAAGGGTGGTTCCCGGAGCACCTTAACAGAATCGCTTGGGCCCAGAACCAGCATGTTGACAAGCCAAGCAAGTGATTTTTATGCACACTTAACTAATAGATTATGGTCATACATCATTAATTACCTCATGATCACCCGAGTTCTATTTTTCAGTGCCCATAAAAGATGGTAGGCCACTGGTAGAGATGATGTTTCCTTTTTTCTCTTCTTCACATAAGGATCATTTAAAAAAAAAAGTAGTCATAGGTCTCTCTTTTCACTAATATGAATTATGCTATCCCTCAAATTCTGACGTTTAGAGGTTAAAGAAGCTAATATTATGTTTTGTTTTAAATTAATAAAAATGTCCACTATGCCTAAATTTCTAAAAAGTGGTCTCAATTACTGGCAAAAAAGGCAAAGAGTAAACAATATGTGATTGCTTTTGTCTTTGTTTGCTTCAGGCAATATTGCATTTTGCAAAGACTGGCTCAGTATGTTCCCAAACTACATTTTAATAATCTCTCATAAATAATATCTCTACCATGTACCCAACACCAGAACCACAATCTCATCTGTGTATAGCACTTTCCATTTCCTGAACACATCCTGTACTTGCCATCCTTACCCAAAGCTGTTTCTCAGTTTTTGTTTTCATCACTGCTGCTGCTGCTATTATCTTACATTTTAACAGCACTTTACAGTTTGCTAAACTCTTTCTCATCTTACTCACCCCACAACAATCTAATTAATATAGGAGGAAAATAGGAATCAGATACAGTAAATAAATAGCTCAGAATACCACCGTTGATTAGAAAGAATCAGGTTCAAACATTAATTTGTATTTCGTTTATCAATTCCCACTCAAAGTTCCTACCAGTAAGTCAGTTTTCTAAGAACTATCTGCATAGCATTCTGATGAAAATGAATCTTCTTTCACTTGATAAGTGCATAAAGTATGGGAAGGAAATTGACTTTGTTTACACTAAAGGACTACTAAGGGAATTAAAACATAATGCAAAAATAGACGAAACTGCTCTATGATGTTAGAAGTGAAGGTAAGAGTTGACTATGGCGTAGTAGGGTTAGTAGTAGGGTAATAAGAGAGTGTTAGATAAGAACTTCTGAGAGCTTCTGGGTCTCTGATTATATTAAGTTTCTTTTTTTTTTTTAAGTGTATTTGCTTCTTTATCCCATAATTGAGAGACAAAGAAAGAGACAAAACACCCCAACATCCCCAACAGAATGTGGCCAGGATGCTCAGGGAAGCCTATGGACTTGAACTGATAACCTTTCTACATGGGATTGTCTCACAGAGCTTTGTGTTTTACTGTTGCACCACCATCTGGCCCTTATATTGAGTTTCTTGATCTGAGGACATATTAACACTCTGCTGTATATATGCTACAATTGATTTCTTAAAAAAGTCATAGAACCCAGGGATGGTAGTGTGCTTTGGGTGGCACTGCTACTCTATAGCATAAGGCCAAATGGAAGGTTCAGGTTCAATTCCAGACCATACTAAAAGTTGGGTATAGTAGTCTCCACTTGTCTAGCTAACTGAGAGGCCAAGGAAGGAGGATCATGTGTTCACAGCCAGTGTGGGCAACATACAGAACCCTGTCTGAAAAACTCAACTCAGTGTTGCTCACCTATAGCTCCAGTTACTCAAAAGACTGAGACAGGAACGTTGCAACTAAGAAAAAGAGTGAGTAAATAAATAAATAAATAAATAAATAAAATAAAAGTATAGCACATGGAAGGGTCTAAATAGAACCTGAAAATAAGAAGTACTCTATCTATGTTAGTTGATAATGCTATTAATTTTATCATCATTATTTTAAAAATCCTAGTTGAATAAGAACTTATATTTTATTTCACAGAGAAGTAAATTGAGGCTTCAAGAGGTTAAGTAAATCTTATTCAGCTAGTGATAGAGCTGAGATTCAATGCAGGTTAAATCCTTTGCTATTCCTATTCTGCTATAAAATGAACTCACAGCTAAGTGAGCATTGTCAATGGGCTGACATACACAAATATTCCCTAGACATATATTTAGCATCTTCAATAATCCTTGAGCCCCTGGAGGAGAAGATGTTAGTCACTTTTCTACTACTCACATAAGTTTACACATTTTGAATATGGTCCTCAATATGTGTGTGTGTGTGTGTGTGTGTGTATACACACTTTTAAAATTGTCCTAAAGTGAAGCAATATGGGCGTTTTGAATTGTGAGCATACATATCATCAATGTATTTGCATATTGTCAAGAAATAGTTAATGCAATGGTTTAAATTTGTTCTCAAATTCTTATGTTAAAACTTGATTGCCAGTGTGCTAGCATTAAGAGGTGAGCCCTTTAGGAGTTTATTAGATCATAAGTATAAGGGCTCTGCCCTTGTGAATGGAGTTATTACCTTTGTAAGAGTCTTCACACAGAACTTTGCTCTTTTGTGCTATGTAAAGACCAGGCACCAAAACTGTCAGTAGCTTCATAGTGGACTTAGCCACCAAAACTAATGGTGAGTAATTAATTTCCAGTTTGCAAATGACCCAGTGTATGGTATTTTGTTATAGTAGCAAGAACAAACTAAGACAGTCACTTTTACAAATTAAATTCAATTTAAAGAATAAATTCATCAGCTGACTGAAAATCCCTGCAAAAGCATGTCACTCAGTCATCTCTTTTCTGAATTCAAATTCCTGTCTTTATAATATTTTAATATAATTCTCTTATATAATATTTAGCAGATAGAGATATAGCACTTTCTCCTAAAATTTCAGCTTTTCAAAATGAAGGAAAAATATGAATGTATAAGTCTCTCACATGTTAGATTCTTTAAAGCAGTATAGAAATTTAAAAGATCTTGGAAATATTGGAAAAAGGCGTGTATTTTTATTTATAACCTATAAGTAGGTCAAAAATGCTTTATTGTACTTGCTCACAGCATTAAAAGATGCATATAATTCCTTACTGGTATTTTCCATATATTGTTTTAATTGAATCTAGTTCTTGAGAAATGTTCTGCTTTTTAAATTTCAAATATCTTTATTCTACAGGACTCAGAGAACAGGAAATGGAGATTTTCCTTTCTCATTTTTAGTTGCAAGCAAAATAAAACCATAATGATTCTGTCTAACTCAAGACACTAAGCTGATTTATAAAGACTGTTATCAAGTGTCATGAAGTCTAAATAATATTGTCATAATATCTAGAAATCTTAATATGTACATAGAAGCCTTGGAGTTTATATGTAGCAAGCTGGAAAGACGTGTAGACATTATAGAATTAAGCTATGTGTGTCCCAAATTTTTATCATGGCTAGCCATGTGAAGCAAGACTTAGGATGACGGAACACACACAACTAACCTGATGTGCTTACTAGATTGTATTTTTGTTTTCATATAAATTATCTTTTAAAAGTATTGGCTTACATAAGAATACTTGTGTATGACTACTAGAAAAAAAGTATAAAATATTTATTTTAAAGTCATTTTTTTTTTTCTTGGTTACATCCCACATCCCATCAGAAACTGGGTTTTTTTGTTTTTCGTTTTTCGTTTTGAGAGATTTTTGCTATAGGATGTGTGTACTTGCCAGAAAGACAGAGAGAGAGACAGAGAGACAGAGAGACAGAAAGCAAAAAATCACCCACCAGGGGGGATGGCCACACCACAATCCCTTCTCCTTCATTCTCCTCTTGGGATCTTGGGCATGCATGCACACATGCCCGGCACAAGTTTAAGCCATTGGGTCTGGGATTCAAACCACGGTCGACTACATGGGAGTCCAGCAACATAGCCATTACACCAACTGCTGGTGCCAAAACTTAGGTTTTTGTGTTTATTTTTTAAGAAATTAAGGTATTTTTAATACTTTAGGAATGAAATGAAAGTGTTAAAAAAGAATGACCCAGTATTCAATAAACTGTAGGATGAATGAAAAATAAAACATAAAAAGTAAATAAATAGCAGAGAGAATTTAGAGTAGGGGAAAAAAACTCTCCCATCCTTCCCTTGATATTCTCACATATATTAATAACATTTCTTGATTTCCAAAAGTCCTATTATAAAGTTCGAGTAATTCCATTTATACTAGAAAAAGTTACCTCAGAAGTGGAAAACAGGGTATTCAATGCAATGGGAATCAAGCTTAGATTTAGAAAACCAATAGATGAACATATCATTCC
>NW_006159890.1:1905672-1918065 GCF_000334495.1 Tupaia belangeri chinensis
GGACTTTGGGAAAGTCACTGGAACTTTGTGACTTGAAGTGATCTCATAGCAATATTATCCCACCTTTCAGGATTAATGTATAAATTCTATATAACACATTAAGAATAAAATGCTAAATATTGTAAATGCTTCTGATTTTATGTGTATTACCTCATTCACTCTTCACAGCAGAGAAGGGATAATGGCATTCCTTCTCCCTAGTGGAGATGAGAAAAAACTAAGATGCAGAGCGTTAAAAAAAAAGATAATATTTTTGACTGGACTAATATATTGGGTCATTAGAAAAATTATGACACATTTTTGCACAGAAATATATGTCATGACTTTCCTGACAACCTAATATAATGTTTTCATGATGGGAAAATCCTTATTGTATGCTGTGAAGGTATACATTGACTGAATGAAAAAAAAAAAAAAGAAAGAAAATTTAAAAATTAATATATAATAGAATTCACCTTACTCAAAAGGAGAAAAAAAAGGATTACATCACTTGGAATTTTACAAGGGAAAATCCTATATTAAAACTAGTAGCCTGATTTAATAATCCATACTCTTAATTACTTTTACTCCACTGACACTAATGTATTAACAAATGATGAATAACTTAAAAATGATAGATACTAAATAAATGATGGTTACTTTTATTGTATGCTAGTAACCGTATTGATTTTAATCATTTAGAAAAGTATCTTGGGGCTATGAGGTGGCGTAGTTGTGAAGGCACTGGAATCCAGCATAGCTGACATCAGTTTGAGTCCTGGACCTGGCAGCTTGAAAATTACATTAGGCTTATGTGCACGCCCTAAATCCCAGGAGGAGAATGGAGAAGGGACTGTGGCACGGCAATACCTACTGGAGAGTGATTTCTCACTTTCCCTCTCACTGTCTCTCTGTCTCTCTCTGGAAAGTGCACATATCCTAGGGCAACAACCTTAAAAGGAAAGAAGAAAGGAAAGAAAGAAAGAGAAAGAAAGAAAGGAAGAAAGAAAGAAAGAAAGAAAGAAAGAAAGAAAGAAAGAAAGAAAGAAAGAAAGAAAGAAAGAGAAAGAGAGAAAAGAAAGAAAAGAGAAAAGAAAAGAAAAGAAAAGAAAAGAAAAGAAAAGAAAAGAAAAGAAAAGAAAAGAAAAGAAAAAGACAGAAAAGTATCTTGCACAGAACAGGTCCTCTTAAATGTTTAATGAACAGATGAATGAGTGAGTTAGGAATCAAAGCATTTTGACAAAACAGTGAAACTATTAATATCTTAATTTTAATTTAAGATTTTAATAAAAGAACTTTTTAGTGAAAGAAATACTTCTGGCTTATTAAATATAAATTCTTTATCATAAAAACAGTCATCTTACAATATTTTAGATTTTGAAATAGTTTATAATTTAACATAATTTTGAAATTTAATAATAATATATTATACATTAGTAGTTTAAAATGGAAGAGTACCATTTATATATGCAAGCTGTTCTTTATGATATATAGGAAAAATGTGTGTATACATATATATATGTGTACATATGCAATTATGTATGCATGTGTGTATATATGTATTCCAACATACATACAAACACACAACCAATGGCCATCCCACTAAAACAAACATTAGTTGTCCATGTAAATTTTGCTGCTTCTTTCTTTAGTAGCCTAAGGGATTGCTTGGTTGAAAGTACAATTAGTTTGAAGAAAATATTTAGCTTTTTAGTTTGCTTTCACTTTTGGAGCTAACACTGTTACTCTGGAATTAGAGATAAAAATTAGTGTTATCACACACAGACCATAACAAGAAAAAGGAAGAAAGGTTATTTCTTGGGTCTCCCATCATCTGAGCTATTACTTGCTTCTATGTTATGCTATTTTAATTAGCTAGAAACTAATGGTCTTTTAATTAACTGCAGCTATTTATTTAATTTCTTTTTTAAAACATTTATGTATGCCCAGTTTTATTGAATTGGAACAAAAATTAAAATATTTATATGTTTTTAACTTATGTCATCTCTTATTTTTATTTTAATTGTGTGTGCTATTAAAAAGCGGCTTTAGCAGTAAAATCTAACTGCACAAATGGATCCATTAAAAAGTTTTTAGTCAAAATGCAGGAAGCATTCACTTGATTACTCTTTCACCCAATTTGTAAAAAAAAAAAAGCTTAGTAAGTAAAAGAAACTCCATAATGACAGTAAATGGATAGATACCACTTACGTCGAGGCATGCAGGAAAGATACGCTCCATCACAGGTGAAGCTGATACATATTTCAGAAACACGCTGCTCTGAGCCACTCCAGTGGACCTCATTACCTGCTGAGGGAGGAGCTTCAGCTTCCCTTGAAGACTATTAGCCTTGCTGACTAATGCATCACATTCAACTCCCCATCTGTAAGCACCATCCCAAAAAGCAGAAGTTCACTTCCAAAGATTTATCTTCAGCACATGGAAATCACCAGGAGTGTTTATGAACAACCATTTATTACCTTCCATGGGGCTCATATAATTAAAATTGTCTGTGTCCCTGATTTTCTGTTTAGTGAGATTTAGAAGAAGAATGATATTGCTACAAACTGACACAGTCATAGATTTCATTACTGTCCTCACAGGGAACCATTTGTCTTTCGACAGTATCCTCTTACGGTCTCTCATCTGTAACTGATCTGATGTTGAGTTTCAGAAAGCAGCCCTAATCCCCATAGATCCTATTCACACTAATCGTAATTATCACCACTTGTTGCGTACCTTTTATGCCAGCCAGTGTTATAAAGGAATTATTATGATAGTTTATGGTGCTTTCTAAAAAGCTACCTGTAGGTATGTAGCTTTAACAGTAAAGGAAAGTGAGTTTAAAGACATTAAATGAATTGGTGAGGGTCAAATAAATAGTGACTCTAGAGATATAAACTCAGAACTTTCTATAGCACAGTGGGCTCTAACTTTTTCTTTTGCTCATTGTGCCAAGATTAAGAATTTGAGATCTTCCTGGAGAGAATTAAATAAAATGCTATGCTTTTCAACCTCCAAGCTATTGTTTCCCTCTGAACTAGAGGAGATGACCACTTAATAAAACAGACGGAGCATGTATGTGTAACTCACGATAGGAAGATGATCAGAGGTGGAGCAGAGATGAGTTTATTCTCTGTACAGTTGACAGGGAAACATAGCCAGGGTCAGATTGTGCAATCAATGATGGTGTAGATTTGAACAAGAACATATGCACATTATCCTTTGGCCATCTATTACAGCTATGCACAAAAAAAGAAATTTGACCTAGGATGTCACTGATGTCATCTTTGAATCTAAAGACTGAGAACATATTTTGCATCATATTGTGAATACACCTGTGTGTATGCATTAGGTATATCAGCTTCAAGGGTAGACTGATGGAATAACTGTAAAAGGGAATATTATATGGTTATTTTAAGTATATTTTAGAAAAATTCATAATGAGGAAATATTCATGGTATACAATCCTAAATTACAAACTGCAAGTGATAAAAGTGAATGTGTCATATGTTTACACTCACATATTAAATATATACATAACATATTCACATATATACAAGCAAAAATAATCATAGGAGACAGAAAAATGTATTAGATGACTATTTTAGATTTGAAGAGTTACAGATAATTTTTGTTTTCACTTTATGCTAATCCCTATTTGTTTCAGAGATATTTTTTGCTAAAGGCTGCATTGCTTTCCAGAGAGACAAAGAGAGACAGAAATCAAGAAATTATCCTTCAGAGGGGATGACCACTCTACAATTCCTTCTCCACCATTCTCCTCTCAGGATTTTGAGCACATATGCACATGTGCCTGGCATGAGTTTTAAGTCACTGGGTCCAGGACTCTCACCAGATTACATGGAAGTCCAGCAACAAAACCATTACACCATCTGCTAGCCCCACTAATCTCTATTCTTTAAAGCTATTTATTTTGATTATTACAAAATGTATTATGGTGAAAAAATAAATGCTACATACCCACCTTCAAAATCCTAAAACTCAACAGTAAAGAATTTGTGACACAACTAACTGGTTTTTTACACCTATAATCCTTTTTTCAAGTCATTGGAATCTAATAATTTTGATCTTACTTTATGTTTTCTTATTATAAATATTTCAAACACAACATAATTTGCTTCCTTCTATTTTATAAAGGTGACAATCATTTCACCAAGTAGTCTTATTATTTATTTCATATTTTTCTTGGTTAGAATTGTCACAATGATACAAAATTAAATCCACAACTTGCATCAAGGCAGAATGTGATTAAAATTTCTTTTTTAAAAAATCAAAATGTAACTATTAACAGACAATAAAATTTGGGTCAAAATTTAACTTCATCAGAAATCAAGGCATAATAAAACAAAACAAATTAAATTATAGAATTTGGATCTCCAAAATCAGCTTTATTCTTCAACAATATATATTTCAATTTCAATGGTAGGATTCTTGAGGATAGAGGGTGTCTTTATTTTTTCATTTATTACCAATTATTACTACAGTAAAAGTTCAATAAATGTTTTTATTAAGTTAAGAAATAAATGAGCAGCATATTTATCTGATAAATATATTCAGATACATTGACTCTAAAAAGCTTTTAAATAGCCAGAACACATGTTCCTATTTTTTTTTTTTTTTGGAGAGGTTTTCACTATAGGGCACGTGCGCTGGTCAGACAGACAGAAAGAGACATAGAGACAGAAAGCAAGAAATCACCCCCCGGGGGGATGGTCATGCCGCAATCCCTTCTCCTCCATTCTCCTCTCGGGATCTTGGGCACGCACGCACACGCGCCCGGCGTGAGTTCTAAGCCACCGGGTCCGGGACGTGAACCGCGGTCGACTACGTGGGAGTCCAGCGACATAGCCATTACGCTAACTGCTGGTTCCCACATGTTCCTATTTTTTAAGGAAATGTTCTGCTTTGGAAATAATACAGTCATATTTGATGATTTAATAATGAAATACCACAGGACTGAGATATTTATTAAATGAATATGCTATTCTTTCACAGTTTTTCAATAAAATTTTGAAAATCTTTCAAATAAAAAATGTATGTTCCTCTGGTTGGCAGAATAATATTCTTGAATAATTTGTTAGTGTTATAAATGTAAAAGTTCAAGTTCTATCTCCAAACAAGTATCCTTTCCGTGTTGTTGGTTTTTTTTTAATTTTTATCTCATCACCATTATTGTTTCCATACCAATGCATTGTCAGTCATAATCATGATTCCATGGAGTCATCCTTGATTATTTACTGGGATATTATAATAGATATATCTCCTCACTTACTTTCTTCTGTCTTGCATCTAATTCTTCCAAGTAATTGTTTCCACCCTGCCAACCAAATATTTAGACTTTCTTAATGTCTATGAGAGTATCTATTTGAACAGAAACAGAATAAAAAAGACCCCAAAATACTATCTAATTCTATAATTTATATCAAATAACCAAATTTTAGAAAATTACATACGAATAATCTTTCCTAAATTAATTTTCTGAATTCTTACCAGTGACATGACATTATAGTGAGATCCTTGGAGTACAGAAAACACAGCTGGAATTAAATATTCCAAATGAAGACAATGCTTATAACACAGAGGAAAAGTTACTTGTAGCAAGAAAGTGATAAAAGACAAAACTATTATACTTAACCATCCTCATTATGGTCATAATTACACAGAAAGCCTCAGGATATAGCTGCCCTATTGTTACTGTGACTAGCAAACTAAGTCTAGCTACTGCTGCATTTATTTATTTATTTATTCATTTAAGTTTTTGCCATGGGGTTCATGTGTACTCCAGAGAGAGACAGTGAGAGGGAAAGTGAGAAATTATTCCCCAGGGAGGATGACCACGCTGCAATCTCTTCTCCTCCAGTTTTGTCTTGAAATTTTGGGCACCCATGCACACATTCCCAGCTTCATTTTCAAGCCACTAGGTTGGAACTCTGTGCCCTTTGGGAGTCCCATGCCTTAGCCACTACATCACCTGTGGGTTCCCAGTTGCTTCTTCTTAAAATCAATGAAATGAGAAGCAGATGCTGGAGAAGAAAGGACGTTATTTCTGTAATGAGTTACAGGGATACAGTAAGTACCATCAAACTCTCTCAAAAAGCTCAACACATTCTAGGTATTTATTTTATAGGTATGAGATACAAGTCCATGAAAATCATTCCTCACACATAAAAGCAGTGAAGGTACTTAATGAGAATAGGACAGTGTGGAATGGGGGAAGTGAAGAGAAGAGGATAGAGAAAGATAGCAAGTGAACAATAGAGAGGCAGGATGTTAGTGAGAAACAATATGGCTTATTAACTGTTGATGATGACATGTATAGTATTCTCAACTGGATTGGTCTGAGAAGTATTTCATGATGGGCAAAGTACTTTTACAAGCAAAATGAGAAATAGCAATTGACTGTTTTAAAAAATAATTATAATAATAATAATAATGATTGGGGAAAACATAGAAAAGATATTGAATGTTGAAGCGGAGAGATTAATGTCTTTGTACTGACTGACATGCATGGCATTCCCTTTTGAAAAAGCAATGTAATACACTGTAAAGTTATATGTAATCCAATGTAATATAAAGAAGATTATGATGATAATAAAAAATTTAAAAATAAAAAAAATCATTCCTCACTACAATAAATCAGTCAATCACTTTCCCCTGAGTAATTATACTTCAATGACCCATTTCTGGTTTCTCATCTGATCATTGCTTAAACACCTATCTCTATGACTCAGCATTTGGGCACATTGCTTTTGTTAGAGGCCTTTCTTAATTTCGAAATGGCTGCAATCCTGCTATGACTTAAACTGGCCTGCTTCAGTGCTACCAAATCTTTAAAAATTTCTATTTTGCAAGGTTCTTCTTTCTCCAAAGGGTGGGTCAAATTGAGATGCAGAGGGTTGGATAAAGATGTGAGGCACTGATGTCATGTTGTTTGTTGGCTGAGTTCAGGGGGAGCTCACAGAGCTCTAGTAGCACTCACAGAACACTTAGTCCCTCTTGGAGTTCACAGCCTAAGGAGCTGAGCTGAGCCAAGCCATGACAGAGCAGAACCAAGGCCACCAGGGTGAAACTAGTGGAACCAAGTCCACACTGAGTAAGGTGAGATAGCAAGGTTCACCCATTCTCTTAAAAGGGAAGCAGACAATAGTGATTCAAACCAGGCTGTCACAAATGCACATGTGCTTTACATGCAATGGTATGAAATAGCAAAGTCATAGTTACATAACAAGCACACAAGCACACTACAACTAATAACGTAAGTTGTTTATCCTGTGTCCTTCAAACAGTATAAAATAGGAAGTGAGGGAGCCAGACTGAATCATCCTAACTCCATTTTCTCTACAATTTCTGTGAGTAGTTCCTCTGAAAATCACTGTAGGAAACATTGCCTAACAACACAATAATTGTTTTATCTAACCTTTCTCCAAGAAACTGTCAATATTATAGGTCAGAGTTGAATTTACTTTGTTACTAGAAGTTGCAATTCACCAAATCATCCATTGTCTTTTAACATGAATCTAGGTGATATTTGACAAATCCCCTAATCTCACCCACTCCTCTTTCTTTTCTTCGACTCAAGTTTATCTAAGGTCCTCTTAGAGCTCACTTCACCTCCTAGCTTTCAGCAAAACTAGGCTATTCCTTGATGGAAGAAATTGCCTCTCGTATAATCTTCTCAAATGGAGGCTCTTCTTATTTTAACTTTTTTTTTTTCCAAGGCACTTAAAATTTAATGGGAAGGACAGACATATAAGCAAGTCACTGTTTCTTAGGGTAACATTAAGTGTTAGGAAGAGATTCAAGCAACTGTGAAATAGAGGGATTAATATTAATCATTGGGATTCAACCAATAATTGTTATATCCTTGCATGAATAAGCAGAGGCTGCAGGAAGCACAGTTAATACACATTTCCTTGTTTCCCTTAATCTCAGGTCAGGGAAGGCAGCTCCACCAAAATAGGCTGACTTTATCTCTGGTACTTTTCCAAGACTATCATTTTCCACCTTTTTTTGTCATCCACCAGATTCCTGGCACTCTCTCACGTACAAATGTACTGTTTATGTCCATTACGTGTCTGAAATAGAAGTTTTGAGTATCAATCTACCTATTCCTACTGCTTATATTCTATTTTAATTACCAAGCTGACCACATATCTACAAGTATTTTTCCTTCCTATTTCAAGTTTTTTAATGTATTTTAATTATTTCAATGATGATATTCTCTGCTTCTTTAATTCAGACACTGAACCTCTTGATAGATTTCTAAATATGTATATTTCTTTCTTTAACTTTCTTTATTTTTTATTTTTTTTTTTTTTTGAGAGATTTTACTGTGGGGCTCGTGTGCTCACCAGAAAGACAGAGAGAAACAAAGACATAGAAAGTAAGAAATCACCTCCCAGGGGGATGGCCACACCACAATCCCTTCTCCTCCATTCTCTTCTCGGGATCTTCGGCACACACGCACATTCACCTGGTGTGAGTTTAAGCTACTTGGTCAGGGACTCGAACCGTGATTGACTACATAGGAGTCCACTGACATATCCATTAGGCCACCTGCTGGTCCCAAAATATGTATATTTTTCTATATTTTTAAAGCCTATTTGCCTTTTTTTTTTTTTTTTTTTTTTTGGAGGGGTTTTTTCGCTATAGGGCGCGTGCGTTCGCCAGACAGACAGAGAGAGACATAGAGACAGAAAGCGAGAAATCACCCCCCGGGGGGATGGTCACGCCGCAATCCCTTCTCCTCCATTCTCCTCTCGGGATCTTGGGCACGTACGCACACGTGCCTGGCGTGAGTTTTAAGCCACCGGGTCCGGGACGCGAACCGCGGTCGACTACGTGGGAGTCCAGCGACATAGCCATTACGCTAACTGCTGGTTCCCTGCCTTTTTATTTTAATTCTTGGAAGATATTTTTGGAAGATACCCTCTACTTTTATTTAATAGTTTTAATGAATTTTTGTTCATATCTCTATGTTTCTAATTTCCAGAAGCTATATGTTTCTCTGAATTCCTGTACATATTCATGGATGCAGTTTACTTTCTTATTTCTCCAAAGTTGTTAACAATAGTTTCCCCATGTTTTTACCCTTGCAGAACATTGTCTTGTTTAGTTTACCTTTTAAATTTTATTTTTGATTATTTGTTTCTAAGATTATTTTTAAAAGACATAGAAATAACAGAGAAACAGCACCCTCAGGAGTGTCTTGATGCCATGGTTCATCCCATTTTCAGTCAGCCCTGGATTATGGGCACATACAAATCCAGCATACTGAGAAAGGTCTCCAGACATGAATCAGGAACTTTTCCACATGGATCATCTTTACAGTGTCTCATTTTAATTAAATACCACTGTTTAGCCCCTAACTTTGATACATTTGTAGGATTTTTATTCCACGTCCAAATAGTCACATTTAGACATATATTAATAAAAGGATAATGGGGGGTCAGCCACTTAGCCTAGTGATAAAGGGAGCTGGATCCCTCATTGTCCATCACAGTTTAACTGTCAGGCCCAGCAGCCTGAAAAATACATCCAGAGTATGTGTGTGCATGCCCCAAATTTCAAAAGGATGGAAAAATCAAAGAGAAGAGATTGCATCGTGACCACACCTCATTGGAGTGTTTTCTTCCTCTTTTTATCTCTGTATTTCTCTCTCCCTTTCTCTGGTGAGCACACTCACCCTATGATAATTAAAAAACAAACAAATGGAAAATCTAAAAGCTAAAGGACGATCGGAATGTATGTGGTGAATGATGTTCATCTTAGCCTCCACCATGGGACAGTTGGTTGAACCCCATTTAGAGAATGCTTGATGTGCCCATCTGTGGGTTTCTTCTCGGGCACTGAGCAGATTCCTCAGAGGATACCTTAGGACACAACAAATTTGAAGGCCAAAATTTTGAGTACATGATGGGGAAAAAATGAGTATTGTACTTCAGCATATAAATATTCACCATATCCCTTATTTTTAACAAAATTTTCTCATCCTCAACTGTACCAGGTTTACCTCAGATACCCTTTCCTTTACCTTCTCCACATAATGAACACTCACAATTTTTATTCCATTTTGTTAATGATAGAGTTAGTGATATACAATTCAAGTAACATACTAATTTACCTATCTAAAGCCTATGATTCAATGTGTTTTTACCATGTTCACATAAAACTGCATCTGTAATACAATCTAAATTTGGGACATTTGTCTACCCCAAAAGAAACTTTATCCACATTAGCAGTTACTTCTCATTCTTCTTTACCCTTGGTCATTAGTAAATGCTAATTTACTTCCTTATTTATTTTAGACATTTTATATCAGTAAAGTCATACAATATGTAGCCTTTCATGTCTGTCTTCTAACATGCTATTGCTCAGGATTATTCCCAGTGTGGCTTGTAGCATTACTTCATTCCTTTCTATTGCTGAATGATATTCCACTACATGGATAGACCACATTCAGTTCCTTTGTGTAAATGGATGAAAAACACTGCAATGTGAAGGCTATTTTGGTGCTTAGCTATATCTTAATCAGAATGCCAGCCAGCAGATAAAATTCCAAAAATATATAACACTATAATTCTGAAGCTTCTGAAGTTTGTGTGGAATGAATTGGGTCACTTTTCAACCTCATCTTGCCATTTCAACATACTAATCTCTTACTTCTAGAAGTCAGGGATCACTCTCTTAACTAAAGTTTAACTTCCATAATTTTTTGGTTGTTTGATCTCATTTCCCTCATTTTGATCATATTGATTTGTCTCTTAAATATTTCTTGATCGTTTTTATAGATTTTCAGAAGAAGTAATATAAAATGTTCTGTTCTATTGTACATGAGATCTATAACTCAAAATCTAACCTCATTCTATCTTACTATGAATTATTTGAATCTATGTAGTCACTGTATAAAATGTCTATGCATGGGAGCAGCAGATGGCGTAATGGCTGTGTTGCTGGACACCCATGTAGTCGACTACAGTTTGAGTCCCGGACCCAGTCACTCAAATTCACACTGGGTGTGTGTGCATGCATGCCCAAGATCCCTAGAGGAGAATGGAGGAGAAGGGATTACAGTGTGGCCATTCCCCCCGTGGGGGGGGGGGGTGATTTCTCGCTTTCTGTCTCTGTCTCTGTCTGTCTTTCTAGAGAGCACATGTGCCCTATAGCAAAAACCTCTCCAAAAAACAAAATAAACATCTATGCACATACACTCACAAACAATATAAAACATTTTGTGGGGCCAGTCGGTGGTGTGGTAGTTAAAGCAGCTGGCCAACTATATTGTTCAAGTCCTGGGTCTAGTGGTTTGAAAAACACACTGGGTACATGTGTGAGTGTGCCCAGAATTCCAAGAGGAGAATGAAAGAGAAGAGATTTTGTGGCCATACTCCCTGGGAGTGCTTTCTTACTTTCTCTTTCTCTCTCTCTCTCTCTCTCTCTCTCTCTCTCTCTCTCTTTCTCTCTCTGTCTCCAGCCAGTACATATACCTTATAACACAAAAACAGACAAATAAATAAAGTCTTTGTAAATATCTGCAATGAATTGCTTTTATCTCCCTGATACTACCAAATAACTTTCTCAGTGCCTAAATAAAGGTGTTATGTGATACATTGCTGATCTTATTATTCATACAAGAACTATTATTCACATTATCAACAGTAAAAGTGGCTGTGTATCTCTAACTATATATTTAAAACCTGCAATCATTTTGAAACTGTGAACTCTTCAAAATATAGTACCTTTTTTTTATTAGCAAATATCTATTTTGTAACCAAATTAAAAACAGTGAAAGAAGCAAAATACTGAAGGAACGCAAAAATGGAAAATTATCTGTTGATGATAGTGAGTATGATAATATCTTTGTCTGAACAAATATGCAGTGTATTCATGATGGTAAAATTCATTTGCCTTGTTGTAATGATACACAGTGATTGAATGTGATTTTTTTTTAATTTTTAAAAAGCAGTGAATAGCAGAATCAATTCTCAGCATCTATAATTTGGTAACTAACTATGTGAGGTTATTATGAGAAAAAGATATTTCTTTAACAAGATCCTAAAGATCATGACTCCATGAATATACTTTACTCATACTAATGTCCTTCTGTAAATACATGACTTAACCTCTAAGTTTCAATTTCATCCTCCATAGAATTTGTATTGATTTACAAATAAACTCATTGCACAGCTTCCAAAAGAGGAAAATCATGCTGACCTGCATTATGGTTATGAAGTAAGACTAATCATTGGGCAAGCATCACCTAGCATAGTGCCAGACACATAACATTATATCATTATATATATATATATACATATATATATATATGTGTATGAACATGTATGTATACACACAGTTAATAACTGTGACTGTTTTTTTTTTTTTCCCCTCTGT
>NW_006159890.1:1924627-1986256 GCF_000334495.1 Tupaia belangeri chinensis
TATGTATATATATATATATATATACACATACATACATACACTAAAGCAAGTCTATTGTTGTATATGACTTCAGTTGAATACAAGCTTTGGAAATGGAACTGGCTCATATCAGAATTTTGCTCACAGTTAATTCCTAGCAATGCTTATTCTTCTGTGCCTCCCACTTGTAGCTGATAACATTTGGAGTGGTAATATTTTCTGGAGGATTAAATAAATATATTCATGTAAAGTCCTAATGATGCCAGCTCAATAAATATTACATATTAATTTAGGAGTTTTTAAACATATCATAATCATCATGTTCATAGATAAGAAGCATCCATATTTAAGTAACACAAAATGATTACAGACCCTAGGAGAATCTTTTGGTTAAACATCCAATTCTATCACTTGCAATTTATAAGATTGAGGCTAAGTTACTTAACTTCTCTGAGACATAATATTCCATCTGGGTCATTTGTTCACTCATTTATTTGTTCGAAAATTACTTATTTGAAAATTGCAATGTGTAAGGAAGCATACTGCATTAAATGCAGCAGCTGTATCATAACACTGACTGAAAGAGCAGTAAAGACTCAGAATGTAAGTTGTAAGCAGCCAAACATAATGATAAGCAAAGTAAGCCAGTCTATGAAAGAAAAACACTGTATGTCCCTACTTAATATATAATGCATGTCTGCATTCTATGGCAGAAATCAAAAGATCCACTGAAATAATAGTAGGGAGGACAATTGTAGATACCAGAGACTAAGGGAGGTGTGTGGGAAGGATATCAGAAGTTAGGCGTGAGAGTCTCAGGGAAGAAATACTTAATAGACATACGAATGTACAGTTCTCTGATGAAAATTGTGTAAATGGTAATATCATTGATTTGCTTGTTATGTACTGTTTGAATACATTGAAAAAACCATATTGTTTTATAGAGATGTCCAATTAAATGTGAATAAGAAATCATAAAAAAGGAGAAAGAGAGAGAAAGAAATTAAAGCACCTCAGGAACATTGTTTTAGAGAAATTTTTGCAAAAAATAACATAGTACCTTTCTTTATAGAACATGTGCTGATAAACTATTTCTGTAAAGCACAGATAGTAAATATTTTGTGGAAAACATGACTTCTCAATTGTATAGTATTTTTTAATTCTTTAAAAAGATGAAAAATGTGAGACCAGCAGATGGCATAATGGTTACATCGGTGGACTCCCACATAGTCAACTGCAGTTCAAGTCCTAGACTCCATGGCTTAAAGCTCACTCGGAGTGCATATGTGAACATGCACAAAAATCCCAAGAGGAGAATGAAAGAGAAGCAATTGTGGTATGCCCATCTCCCCTGGGTGGGGAGAGGTGATTTCTCACTTTCTGTCTATCTGTCTTTCTTTGACTGGTGAACACACGTGCCCTCTAGCAAAAATCTCTAAATAAATAAATGAATAAATATCAAAATTGTTTTTAGCTTGTAGGTCATATAAATGTTACCATGTGCCAGATTTGGCCTTTGACTGTGGTTCTCTAGCATAAAACAGCTGAAACCTATGAGCCGGCTGGATCTGTGGAGGTTAAGGCAGCTGGATCCCACATGGCTAACTATGCAGTTTGAGTCCTGGATTCGACAGCTTGAGAAACACCCCAGGGATACTCAAATCCCTAGAGGAGAATGGAGAAAGGATTATGGTGAGGTCATTTCCCATGGGAAGAGGTGTGTTTTCTCACTTTCTATCTCTCTCTCTCTTTTTCTCTCCTCTCTAGTGAATGCATGTCTCTGGTGAGTGTACGTGCCCTGTAACAAAACTTAAAACTAAAACTGCAATAAACACCTGAAGTCCATTCAATTTGGGTCAAAGCCTCTTTTGGGTTGCTCTCCAAATAGCCAAGCAACACCTCACTTCCCAACAATAATATACATTTAGCCAATCATTCATTCAACACATAGGCGTTCAGAATATACTAACTGCTAGGTATTATTTCAGGTATTGAAAATATAAGGCAGTGCGTACACTCAGAAGTTTATAGTGTTTGCTTTTATTGTTGCTATGCTTTAGTGGAGGGTTTGACTGTAAATACAAACAAGTGAATTCAGGGTGAAAGCAATACAGAAACAAACAAACAAACAAAACCAAGATGTTAGCAAAGAACATGGAGAGAAGCTGTTAATTCTGTCTCTAGGTTGAAGGAAATACAGTTTCTGGAGGAATGGATGTCTAAATGAAGGTGGAAAGATAAGTAAAGGAGTGAAAGTTTTCAGGAAAAAAAAATGGTGCAACATTTGGCAGATGACAGAGAAGTCAGTATGTCTGTGAGTAGGAAAAAAACCCTTCTGGCTAAAACATTCATAATGGGACTGCCAGGGATGCAGAATTTTGTAATAGATGAGCACAGAGAGTTAAACAGGAATCAGATCACCGAGGATCTCATAAGTCATATTATGGATTATGTACTTTGCCCTACAGAGAGTAGAAAAACACTGAAGGCTGTTGAGCACATAAGAACAGTATGATCAGATATGCACTTTAAAAAAACTCCTCAGAAGAGAGTATGGATTTGAGAGCTATTTGGAAGCAGATTTGATAGGTCTTTGTGATTATTTGAATGACTTTATGTGGCACCTGGGGGTAAAAAGGCATCAAGATCCGTCTAGTTATGCAGTTTTTGCTTCACTTACACCAAGTTATTGTCTCTCACTCAAATTGTTATTCTCTTTTTGCTCAGGTTGCTTTTCCCATGCAAAATGTCTCACTACCTGCACTGCACGCTAAATCATATCTGTGTTTGATGCTTAGCTCTCTTCCTCACTCAAACAGCCTCTCTCATCCAAAATGACTATTGATTTCTTTTTTTTTTCAGTTTCTGTATTATAGAAATTAATAAAATACAGTGATTGATTTTATTTTCTGAATGTTGTTATCTTCCATGGGGCAAAACAGTGCAGATTGCACAAGTGTGGGATACATATTCACCCAGTTAATTCAACTTTGCCGATGTCTGTGCACTAGTCTTGTCAACTGCTATCTACACATTTATTTTATTAAGCGTGTATCTTTCCACAGACAGAATTTCTCAAACATCTCTGTAGACGAACTTACTGTCTAACAAAACTCACTCAGAAGATTTGTCCTTACCTAGTTCAAAATCTTTCATGTAGGGACCAGCAGTTAGCATAATGGCTATGTCACTGGACTCCCATGTAGTCAACCACGTATCGAGTCCCAGACTCAGTGGCTTAAAACTCACTCCGGACACATGTTCATGTGTGCCCAATATCCCGAGAGGAGGATGGAGGAGAAGGGATTGCGGTGTGGCCATCCCCCCTGGGGGGTGATTTCTTGCTTTCTGTTTCTCTGTTCCTCTCTGTCTGGCGACCGCACATGCCCTATAGCAAAAACCTCTAAAAAAAAAAAAATCTTTCACGTACTTTAAGCATGTCTCATTCTCTGTATCCCTACAGAGCAGTTGGTATATAATCTTCTCTCCCTGAGAAGAACTTAATAGCATCATAATTGTGACATCTTCTCACACCTATGTTTGATTCTTCACGTTGAAGTCAGAATATTTTTAGTGGGTATCAAATCATGTCACTCCTCTGCTTAAAACTCTAGTGGATTCAGTCTCAAATGAAAGTCATGTGCATAAGTGTTTCGTACACTGAACCCTTGAGAGCTCTTCAACCTGACCACGAGTTATTCAATGAGGTGTTGATGACCAGTCCCTGGAGTGGCCTGTCCTCTCAGTGCCATTTACACAACTGCTCTTTCTCATCTCAAAACACTATTTAAATCATTTCCTCTGTCTGCAACATATCTTCCTAAATTATTCCCCCTCCTAGCTTTTACTCAGCTTTCTGACCTCCAATTAAATATTAATTCCCATAAAATTCTTCCCTGATGTCCTGAATTCTGAGACACACTTCTGAAATCTAGACTCATCTTCCAATTTATATGCATAGCCCACATAATATTCTATTCTGTATTGCATGTTTCTTTTTTTTAAGCTCACACTGTATTATAAAGATAACTTTATAGCAGTATACAGAGATCTTTCTCATTTCTTTTTATGTCTACATGGTGCACAGTGTATGAATATACTAGTAATTTATTCAACCATTCCTGTACTGATGGACATTTGGGTTATTTCCAGTCTTTTTCAATTTCCAATAATTTGCTAAAATAACTAGTGTTTCTCTTATTGTTTTAGTTTCACACATAGAGAGTTGAGGGATAAATCCCCTCTCTTAATTCTCAAGCCACTATGTCTTCCTACTTGTGCCCGTAAGGACTGATACAGAGTCTGACACATGCTTGATATATGTTTGGTAAGTAAAGAACTCAGTCATTTATGTGTACAATCTATAATATACAAGTTAATAACATGAATGAAAATCGAGAAATGGTTAGTGAGGCTCTCTGTCTTATAATAATGTGAGAGAATAAATTCCTTCTTTTACATATATTTTTATCCTATTGGTTCTACATCTCTGAAGAATACTGACAAATTTAGTAGATACTCAATAAACACTGCATTACATGTTTCTAAAAACATGATATAATCAATGGTACACTGATAATTTTGGACACCTTAAAACTGTAGGAGGTATATTGTTTTCTGAGACAACCCTGCAATTGTCCTCCTGCTGTGGTTACTGTCGTTGTCTCATACTCCTGCTCACCTGGAAAGCACCCTGAGAATTGGACCTGTGCCTGTCTCAGTCAGCACTCCACCTTTGGCTCTCAGCGCAATGCTGAAACTTCAGAGGTGGATAGCCTCTGTATTTATTGCTTGCTAAACATTCCCGTTATTTAGAGAAGGTGTTACAAAAGCATATTGGAGGGTTTCCTAGAATCTTCTGGATTGAGGTAACCTTGTCTGAAATCCACAATTTCCAAACTTGGGGGGAGTATAGCATTTTCTAATACCTTCTTACACAATTTCTGTTTCTACATTGGCTCATGTTTCTTTGGTTATTTTAATTTTGTTAAGATCTGTTCACAATTTATTGAAAAATGTGATCAAACACTTTTAGTAGAAATTAGCTCCCACCTACTATTTTATGATTTTTTTTTTGTCTCTTTGTTTGATTACAGGTTTATGGCATCATAGTAGAGAGAGTTCACATTTGCCACGGTAGATTCTGAAGATCATTACTGGGTCCCCTGCTGTGCTACCACCTTTGTTCCCACAGAAATTATACTAGTAACTAACCTTAGATACACCTGACCTTTCTGTACCCAGGATCTACACTAAGATTTATATTTCCCTCTTTACTTCCACTTCATGAAAAGTGAAAATATGTGCCTTTAAATTGTCAGATTTGGGCCACAGATGGGATGGAGGTTAAGGTGCTGGATCCCACATGGTTGATTGTCCAGTTTGAGTCCTAGATCTGCCAACTCAAAAAACATGCTGGGTACATAAGTGTGCATGCCCCAATTCTAGAAGACTACAGGAAAAGGTATTGTAGCGTAACCATCCTCACTGAGAGGTGATTTCTCAGTTTTCATCTCTCTCTGGTGAATGTGCACCCTACCACAAAATTAAATCCAAAATTAAAAAAGAAATTGTCAGGCTAATAATAGACACTCAGAGAATGAGGCAAACTCAGGCTCTACTGGGAGGACTCAGAAGACAGAGCTAAAAACCTGAGTTTTGGAACAAAATACAGCTGAATTTCACTTCTAGATCTGTCATTTACTCACTGTGTGAGCTTGAGCAAGTTGCTTAATAGCTTCAAACATCAGTTTCTTCAAATGTCAAATGATTCAGAAGCACAACCTAAATGTGTTGTAGAGATTAATGAGCTAGCATATGGAGCCCACCAAGTGTGGTAGTAGCCACGTGATGGGCATTTACTGATGCTATATCTGTGAATGTGCATGGGAGATGGTATATTGAACTACCTGAAAATACAAAAAATAATACTTTTAGAGTAAAACATGTAGATGGGAATTTTTTCATTCAGTAGAGAGAATTTTCTTCCATTCCATATACAACCTCCACATCCCCCCTCATTTATTTGTGAATAGTTGTATTTACTTTCAACAATTGTGGGCAATTACAGAAATGCATATGATACATAAATATCTTTCAGATATAGGAGTTTAAAATTGAGGCTATATATCATTAGCTATTATGCTTAAATAATATATACTTTTTTGTTATGTCTCAATAATAGCATTGACTATTAATCCTTTTATATTTAAAAAATTATGGGTTCCTTTCACAAATTAGCAAATGCAAGAAAATGAAATCAGTCTTACATTATAATTTTATTTCACAGCATGATAGTTATTTTCCAAGTAGTCTTGTTTCAGCATCTAGCCTCTAGTTTAAGAACTCTTATAATAAGTTCATTCTGTACAAAGTCAAGGTTTCAAAGCCTAAAGGATTTTATTCCGATATGGATTAAGATATAATTTTCAAAATGATGGATAACAAAACTAACCTTAATTATAGAGGCTCTGCTTAATCATTTCAAGTGTTCTTAATATTTCACAACTTCATAGAATTTTAAAGAGTGAGATTTGGTGTAGAATTTAAAATGAATTCAATTAGTAAACTTTATTTTAATAAAAATGTATAAGATCAGTCTAGCTATGTCTACTGATTGCTTTTATGTGCTAGTATCAGTCCTATATGATCATAAATCAGTTATTTTTTAAAAAGATGATAATATCCCTATCAATACAGTGACAGACACAATGAGATAAAACCAAATGCCTTCATGGTAAAGATGAACATAATTTACTATGTAAAAAAAAATTCCATATTGCAAAAATCTTATAAAAACATAAATAATAAAAAGAGGTGGGGAATATTTGCATTTTGTATGTAGTAAATCCAGATGTCAAAATAAACACTTAAGATGTTAACCCATAATAATATTTTACTATTGATTTGTGTACATTAACCAGTGTATAGAGAAAAAAATATGGAAGAAGCCGACTGAACTGCTAATGTGATTCTTGGGTACAAAATTAGCTTAATGAGTAAGAGGAGGTGAACAACTTTGTCACTTTTCATTTCAATACTTTATTGGTGATGTCTGAATTATTTATTCAGACTATATAACTTTGTAATTTACAAGGTACATACTAGCCATCTGTTTAATAATAAAAGGCAAACAATTCAAAACTATAAGTAAAGTTATTTATTTTTGCTACATTTCTTTAAAATAAAGCTTTGCTATATGGTAATTTAATGGAACAAAACCTAATTCTACCAGGATTTCTTATTTTTAAAAAAATAAGATGCATGCTAAAGAAATAATCAGATGATTAAATTAAATCACACACCATTTATAGGGTAGATATTAAATCATGTTCAGAAATGTATGTTTTCCATTTTCAATTGAGGCTATTTTTTAATTTTAAATTTATTTATTTTACATTCAGTCACAGAACATCATTACAGCATACAAAATGTGATTTCCCATCCAGAATACACTGTATAGTGTCTTAACCATACATGCTATCATCAACAAGTAATTTTCCAATTCTTGTTTTTTAAATATATATATTTTCCTCTATTTCTCACCCTCTGCCAGAAATGTATATTTTTTTAGAAATATTAATTTATGTGGAAAATCAATTGCTGATGACAGACATGCGATATTCTAAATCCTGGGAAATCAATGACAATATTAAGATATTTAAATAAAGAATAATTTTATATGATGGGAGATGGAAGTCCCCAGAATGACAATCTATCCCCATCATGTTACTAGAGCTACCTGTGCTAAGTTTTATAGAAACATAAGCAAGAATGCAACTGTCACCACATTCCAGTCTGGTTTACCAGAGGAGAAAAAAGAATGGTGAAGCCATTGAGTGAATCTCACTAATGGAAGAAAGTTTAAACAGAATTACAAGCAGAAAGAATGTTGCAAATGATATGACCAGGAGTACTACATTAGAACGAAGTACTTAATTTAGGTAATACAGTATCTGTGATAAGAACAACAGCCCCCCTCATTTATTTTTTAATAGTTAATAGCCTTTTTCTTTCCCTCAGAAATGCTTTTATTTATTTATTTTTTATGATAGCACATGTGTGTGCATGTGAGAAACAGAGGAGGATGAGAGAGAGAGAAAGAGAGGGAGAGATAGAGAAAGTGCCTTCCTCAGGAAGGATCTGCTCATTCTGCAATCCCCTTCCCTTAGTCCTCCAGTCCACAGACTCCTAGGCATCGACACACATGACTGGCGTATTTCAGGCTCACTGGACTGAGAATTTAAACCTCAGTCACTATGTGGAATCTGATTTTTCTGAAGCAGCCCATTATTGCTGTGTCAGGGAGCCAACTCAATCATACTTTATATTTAAAAACAAACTATATTGTGCATATAACATAAATGTATGAATAAATCACCTAAGAATCTAGATGGAATGCAGCCTCTGATTCAGAAGAGCTCAGGGAAGTTTATTCCAGTGCTCCAACTACAGACATCCTTGAGTAACAAGAACACAATATATTAGATCAAGAATGTCATCAAATGTGTCTGGTTCATCATGGATAACTATACCATGAAATAAACTTCTAAGGTGTAGGTTAAATTTGTTATTCTATAGCTACACACTGTTTGACATTTCAAATTTCAAAGGAAAGTACACAATTTACCCACTTTCTATTTTCTCTTCTAATATTTATTTGTTTTATTTTTTGGGTTGGTGGTTTTTATTTTGCTTTGCTTTTTTACTTTTCCTTATATTCTTCATTTCAGCATCTTATTCTGGGCTTGGTTCTACAGTACTTAGCTTGATAAGACCTCTATAATGTTGGGCACTTATTTCCATAGCAGCCTTCAGTGGCATAAATGAAAGAAAATAGGGCCAGCCATGATGACACAATGATTACACAACACTCTAGAGTACTCTACCCACATGGAATGGCCTTAGGTTGGTGTCCCAAGACCTCCTTGCCTATACAGGGTGTCTGTGTGCCTGTGATCAGGGAGCTGAAGTTAGAGGTGAATTGTGGCACATTGATTCTGTTGGGGTAGGGGTCGTCTTTCTGTCTTTAGAATAAATAAGTACATAGGTAAAAGTTTTTAAAAATTAAGAAGAAAGAACTATTTATCTACTCTTTGCTTAGCAGTTAGCACTATTATTTAACATTTGTTTATATAACATCTATTTTATTACAGGTTGAGAAATAAAAGCTCATTGTGATAGTCTTTGTTTCAGTGTTGGGCAAAGCTATTGATGCCACTAAATCTGGGTGAGAAAGTGTTCTCTCTTTTCTGAGTACTTTGCTCTATGTTTTTATGGCAATTAAGAATTAAAATTAAATTTCTTAGGATGAAATATACACAAAAATTGAGTGGCTTAAAATACAAGTGTCAATTTCCTCCTATGTAAGTGGTGACTATTGTTACTATCCCATAATGATGAAATGACTAACGATATAAACATTTAACACAATGTATAACAAAATCATAAGCACTCACTAAATGGTTATTTTTGCTAACATTATTGTAGTGAGTATAAATATCATAAATACAATACCCACAAAATTTAAAAAGTACACAGTGTGCCTCTACTTCTCTATTATTTTTTAGACTTTTTTGAGAGAGATTTTTGCTATAGGACACGTGTGCTTACTGAAGAGACAGAGAGAGACAGAAAGCGAGAAATCACCCCCCTACCGGGGAGGGGGAGATGGCCACACCCAAATTCCTTCTTCTTCATTCTTCTCTCAAGATTTTGGGCATGCACACACATGCACCCGCATGAGTGTTAAGCCGCTGGGGCTGGGACTCAAACCAAGGTCAACTACATGAGAGTTCAGCAACGTAACTATTACACCATCTGCTGATCCCTAGACTTATTTTTATTCATGATACAGCACATGCATGCATGCGAATGGGGTTGGGGGGAAGTGCACTTCACAGAACTCAGTCAACACCTCTATCCACCTCCTTCCACCTTGCCAGGACCCTGAGCATGTACCCTTACAGTCTTTAATATGTTTTCAGTCTGACAAACCCAGTTACTCAAACCATACTCAGCACGTGGCTTCTACTTCTTCAGTTTGGTACACTACAGACTGTGCCACAGAGCAGGGCCTGTTTCTTTATTCATTTACCCTAGGAACCCCAATTTCCTGTGATATTATTAAAATTATTTTTTCCATTTGATCTAAATTTCCTCAGAATAGTTGGTCAGTTTTGAATTATCTCATTCACCCTTTGCTTTCCCTTTACTTTTCAGTTAATTTCCTAGAAGAGGATAGATGGAGAACCTGCAATTTGCCCTGGCAATAGTGAGGGTCACCTACACAATGTTTGGTATGTAGTTTGCCTGCATCTGCTCATGCACCCCTTCAGGCTCCCCACATCTACAGAGGCCACCATATGTGTGTTCTTACGGTCTCCAGCTCTGACTGCTGAGAGTATTATGTCTATAGGACTGCCAGACAGTTGACTTTGTCTCTTAGAAGTTTCAGAATTGGAAGCTTCTCTTCACATACTCAACCTTAAATTTCAGGAGTGGGGTTCATTCTTAGTTCCCTTTTTCTCAGATTTTGACTCTCTAACTCCATGGTAAAATCAGAGCTTGTTTAGATGGCACCTTTCTGTATTATTAAGTTAAAGAATGCACAACTTAGCAGAGTTTTATTTTATTTTTTTATTTTTATCACTCACTAAGATGCCATCTTAAACCTTACTTGGGCATCTAAGTACTCTTCATCATTTTTTCTCTTCAAGTTTTTCATCGGGGCCAAAATAGCTTTAAATTCCTCTTTGTGAAACATAAAAACTACCTTCTGTTTTATTCTTTATTCTTGCCTATTTTATTCTTTATGGATCAACTTTATCCTGAGTTGTTAGACACTAAAACTTGTTCTAACTCCAGACTCTCAGGTTTGGTGAATAAAACCACTTTGTATTTCAAATATATTATCTCAGTTATGAGATTTAAAAATCCAATCAGAAATTCTCCTGCTTTTTCGTTCTGAGCTCTTTTCATATTCTGTTTGAATGAAGTGTGGATGGAAAGCTATGGCAACTGTCAGTATCAGGAGGGAAAAGGACAGCGTATGATGGAACTCAGTAGAAATAAAATTTCTGTGAATAGCTAAAGAAAGAATTGCTACATGTTAACCATTTATCATATGGAAATCCTGCCCAAATAAAAGACAATAATTTGTGGATGGACGGATAGATGGAAAGCTAGATGAAAAGATAGATAAAAGATTAAAATATAAATTTTTCCTCTATTTAAAAACTATGTCACTTTATTAAATGTCAAAGATAAAAAAATTGTACAAAATGAAGTTCCTGTATTTCTTGAGTTTACAGTTTTTTTTTTGTCCTTATTCATTTACTCAAACACATTTAAGGGTATCTACATTCTTCCCCATTGTTCCCATTCAAAACCTGGTAAACCCATATTCATTCATGAATATCCAACTCGACAAAATTACCTCTTACACACTGAGCTCCTCTGACTATCCAGTGAAAAATCACCAGTTTTCTTTCCTGTATTCCATTAGCCTTCTCTTTATAATATTTTTACCCAAATTCTTACAATGAAATTTAATTATGCCCCCTCTACAGAGGCATATTCCCAAAGAAAAAAATAGATATATCTCTTTAAATATTAATATGAGAGATAATACTGCATATTTGTTTTGCTAAGTTGAAATTGAAGAATAAGGCCAAAATTTGTACACAATGTCCTTTTAGTAAGGCAGTTGAATCAGTCCAGGCTTCTACTTGTCAATAAAAGCAGTATTGGAAACTGTGTTTTGCAAGTTCGCCTAAATATATTATTTGAGCAATGAAATAGGTTTACAGAGAAATAGGAAAAGAGAGAGATGTGTCAAGGCATTTCCTACAATGAATTGTATAAGAAACAGATAACTGGAAATGTCACACAATTCGGAGGTGGTCACAAATACCAGAGATTGAAAACCAAAAATGCTCAGAGATCAAAATTTTACTTCTTAACTTGATAGATAACTGGATCACAACTACCATAAAAATTTAGGAATGTGAAGAACTGGGGCTCTACAGAAAATATCTCCTCTTGAATATTCTGAGTATAGTCAGCAAAAGTCAAGAGGACACTACAAGATACTTTGGAGGTGATATTAGGGTACAAATTACATAGCAACAGATCCACTCTATCATATTCAAGCCTAAAACTTTCTGAATATTTCATCAGTACATCCAAAGTGTATAACCACTATAAATATTAGTGTATATATGTATATATTCATCTATGTATTTTCAATCTACCTGAGCTGAATTTGAAGACTCTAGAAATTCCTTGACCTGATGGAGTGACACATAATACTTTCTCAGCAAATATTGGATGAAATGAACAAATAAGCACTTTATTATTGGCTGGTCAAACATGACTGCAATGAAAATTTAGAATAAGAAGGAATGAAGTAGAGAGGAAATCAAAGTTATGTGAAATTAGAGCACTTCTGAGAAGCTAATTTTTCTTTCTGGGATGTGAGAGTGACTTGTCATAATTCTTAGTCTTTATAAGATTTTGACAATCTGGAAGACATTGCAGATCAAATAACATCTACTTAAACAACACTTTTCTGTTTTTTTCAGTGTTTGTAGGAGGAAAGCATTGGACGTTCTGGTAATACATATTTACCTTGATTTCAGGAAGAATACTTAAACACAATAGAAGGGAATTCATTCCAAATCAAGGGCCTAAGATCCATACACATTTTTACAATATACATAAATGGCTGCTGTTTCAGTCAATTGCTTGAACTCTCTTTGTTGTGAACTACCAGAGTCCATTTTTAATGTCCTTGCATTTCACTCATGGCCCTTGATGACTTTAAAACAAAGGGAAATGAGACAGTAGAAAACAAATGGAAGTTATAGGGACATAGAGAAAGAACTGAAAAGAAAAATAAATAGAAAGTGGGGGGAAAGTCTAAAAGACATGATAAAATGGAAAACAAAATAAAATGAAAAAAGAGAAAAGGGCACAATGGAAGCAAAAAAAATTAATTTTTTAAAAAGGCCCTCAGAGATGAGATCTTACATGTTATTAAGCCCACCAACC
Source organism: Tupaia belangeri chinensis (assembly GCF_000334495.1). Classification (NCBI taxonomy): domain Eukaryota; kingdom Metazoa; phylum Chordata; class Mammalia; order Scandentia; family Tupaiidae; genus Tupaia; species Tupaia belangeri. Next base: position 1,937,660 of record NW_006159890.1, read on the forward strand.
TATCACTCAAACGTTCTCTTCTTTTTTATCATTAAGCCATATACTATCATAGAACACAATTTTAGCATTCATTCTAAGCAATATATTAGTCTCTGGAAAACTAATAAGGTGATTTAAGGTATAAAATAGATATTGATTTACTTACTTAAAAACAAAACTCTTTCTTTTTAAAAACATGCAAGTAAATGACCATATTACTGAATAGGTAAGGTTGTACTATGCTGGGTTTTTTTGTTTGTTTGTTTGTTTGTTTGGGGGTTTTATTTGTTTTGATTTTTTTTTTTTTAGTATCGTAAAATTTTTTTGAGATTTTTGTTTGTTTATTTGCTTGTTTTGTCTTTTGTCACAGATCGCATGTACTTCCCAGAGAGAGAGAGACAGAGAGAGAAAGTGATAAATCATCCCCCTCACGCCCCAAGGGACATGATCACACTGCAATCCAGTGTCCTCCATCTCCCTTGGGATTCTGGCCATGCATGCACACACACACCATGTGATTTTCAAGCCACAAGGTCCAGGACGCAAACTGCATTCAACCTATAGGAGTCCAGTGCTTTCACCACCATGATTCCAGGTTGTACTATTCTTTATGAAAGAAGAAATTAGGACAGAGGTTTATGCTAATTAATTAATCAACATATGTGAAAACAATGTAAAAATAGACTCTGATAACATAATCACTAAAATCATCGGGTTTATTTCTTATTTTGAAGTATATTTTGGGGATTATCATGAGGTGTAACTGTTTAAAAAAAAAAAGATTCTATTTCTTGTTCACATAATGGCTCAGGGCAGGAATTCTGAATTTGTTTGTGCCTCTCTTCCTCATGGTGATTCAATTTCCTAGGCTTCCTCCATTTTCAGGGGGTTCAGAATCCCATGCAACTTTGCCATCTTTTATATCTTGAAAATAAAGGAAAAAGCAAAACATTTAAGGGACACGAAAACGGAAGATTATCCCTTGATGATAACGGTAATATCTGTGTGGTAATATCTTTGACTAGACTAATATATAGTGTATTCATGCTGGGAAAATTCATTCTCTGTGTTCTAATGATATACAGGGATTGAATGTAAAATAATAATAATGCTAATAATAAAACACATTTTTTGAAAAGCAAAGAGAGTGCAGTTGAAACATTAAGTGCTACACTGAAAGTCCTGACCTGGAAATACAACAGCTCAAGTATTTTCTATTCACATTCTTTTGGAAAAAATGTAGTAAAGCCTTCCTAAACATCTTCCATTATTATCTCTAAGCACCTGCATCTGGCATCAAAGACACATCTCTCTATCTAACAGACTTTCCTTCAGTTGGCTTCTAGGATTCTATACTCTACTGAATTTATTCCTACCCAATTAGCTATTCTTTGTCAGGCTCCACTGCTTTCATTTTTGACCTCTTAATCTTGGAAACTTGGAGGACTTAGCCCAGTAACCTACAATCTCTATCTGTAGTCATCAGTTCTTTGGTGGTCTTTTATAGGTCTGTGGCTTTATATATGACTTATGTGCATAATGTTCTTAAAATTATCCAACTCAGACTTCTTTTAAGAACTCCAGTTACTTTTTATAGAATTGCCTACTCAAACTCTTCACTCAAATGTGCAATGTGTATCACCCACTGAATATGTCTGATATTTACCTGGTCATCTCCTTTTTTTTTTAAAGATTTTTTGCCATTGAGGGCATGCATTACCCAGAGAGAGAGACAGCAACAAAATCTCCTCTTAGGATTTTGGGCATGCACACACATGCACCCAGTATCATTTTTCAAGCCATGGTTGGTTATGTGGGAGTCCAGTGCCTTTACCATCACACCAGCTACTAGCCCCATTAACTTTCCTTCTTAAACCTGCTCCAGCTGAGCTGATAGAAACTCCATTCTTCCAGGAGCTAAATCCAAAACACAATGTCCCCTTCTCCTTTCACCTTTACATGCCACATCCAATCTGAAATGACATCTGTTCAAATCTGTCTGCACAATACATAGAATCCTAGCATTTCTTAACTCTGCTTACACTAACCCAGTCTAAATTATCATCTTTTTTTTTTCTAGATTAATTCAATAACTCTTTAAACAGTCTCAGTATGTCTGTGGCTGCCTCCTATGATCTGTTCTTAGTGAAGCAGCCAGTTACCCCCTCTAAAATGGTTAACATTTTTATTGAAATCATTTCACTGCTCAGTCCAAACCCCTACAAATCTCCCCTTTACATACAGAGTAAAAGTCAAGTTACTTACAATGGTGGTATGGAATGCCTTTATCTCATCTAACTGCAGACCTCTATGGAATCCCACTTACTAAGGCTCTGCTCTCACTCTTGGATGCACAAATTTGTTCTCTCAAAGGGTCTCAGCTGTGCATTATACCTTGTGACCATATGCACCATGAGCTGTAGAAATATATCCTAGAGAGCTACCCTGCCTTCACAATTGGCTCTGCTGGTGGTAAAGTGGGGTAGATTTAAGGTTTGCACAGCTTTTAGGCAAAGCTCATGGTTGCTTTGGCGGTAGAATTCCCTCAAAAATTGGCACTTCTTTCATATGTTTTATTTCCAGCATGATCTGTGTTTTAGTGCCACAATGTTCATGCTCCAACATAGATATTGGTTCCATTGGCTTTTCGTTTTTTAATTATTGTTTTTTGTTGTTTGTTCGGCATTTTGTTTTGAGTCTTCTTGTGCTATTGATTCTCTAAATACAATGCTGGCTACTCACTAAAGCCCTACGAAAATATGTAGAGTACCCATTTTTAGGATTCACTCTATTTTCTTCTTTGCAAATCTATCAATCCTCACCTTACCACATCTCCTATATTTTCCCCAAATCTTCAAGCGGCTGGAGTCCATTTTTTTTTCAACTACTCCCCACGGATCTAAATACACTACCATCCAACTTATCACAACAGTTTTATTCAATATTTACCACACTTTGACAGAAGTTTCTTGCTTTCCAAACTTTAATTTTTCCCACTCACTGCTTACTACCTAAGTCAGTATCACACCTTTTTATTTTGTCATGGCAGTACTCGCCCTTCCAACATAAATGTTTGAATTCTTCTGAGCTTCATAAGATATCAGATAACAGACAGATATTCTAGGCAGTTTATCTCCATGTAGATTCAAGAATATATATATATATCTTTTAATATTTCTATTCTGTCATCCATGAGACCCTTTGTCATCTATACATCCAACAGGCAAAAGACAAAGAAAGTATAAAGAAGATACATCCTCTCTCAAAAAACTCAGGCCAAAAATGTCACTCATTAGTTTGCTCATGTTAGACTAAAGAGACCATGTCCATACTTACTGCAATGGATGCTGGGAAACAGTTCATCCATGTACACACAGCCACATATCAGAATGGAAGAGGAGCAGAATGGATTCTGGTAGAGAGCTAGATATCACTGCCACCACTATCAATTAGACTTGCTTAGAGCTTTGATCCATTTATAGAGAAAATAAAAACCAAATGTTTCATTTTATACACTTGCAATAATTGTGCTCAAAGTAGTCATATAAAATTATTCATTTATTAAATAAATGCACAAACGGTTAAAATATCAATCAATGAGAATTAACAGAAGTACATTTTCTGGTTAGTTTTTTCTTTTACTTAAAGTTTTAAGAAAAAAAACAAGTCAATAGAAATGTTATTAAATTTCCTCTTAAGTTATCGCCTTAAGAATTATACTAATTTAAAAACAATAATAGCAATAGGGACTAAATCATAATTTTAATAACTTGACTCCAAAAGTTAAAATAACATAAAAATATTTTAATGTGGGACTTTTATTTATGGAGTATATTAGAGTACTTTTTTTTTTTTTAAAGTGGTGTTTGATACAGGGTGCGTGTGCTCACCAGAAAGACAGAGAGAAAGAAAGCGAGAAATCACCACCCCCAGGGGGGATGACCACACCGCGATTCCTTCTCTTCCATTCTCCTCTTGGGATCTTAGGCACGCACACACGCGCGCCCGGCGTGAGTTTAAGTCACAGGGTCCAGGACTTGAATCACAGTTGACTACATGGGAGTCCAGCAACATAGCCATTGCGCCAACTGCTGTTTCCACATTAGAGTACTTCTAATAATTAATGATCTTTATAAAAAAATTGATATTTTTATAAAACTCCCATAAATTATTAGTACTAGGTCATCTATTTCTAAATATAAAATCTTACAGTAAAATAATATCTCCTGTTTAATTGAAAAAGATTTTCCTTATTTACAGCTAGGTCAATTTAAGACATAGAATTCAATTTTAGATTATTTTAGTCGTATGGATAGAGAAAATATCCTTTAGTTGAAAGTGGAGAATAGATAAATGTGGTACATTTTATGTTATTGTTGAACTGAGACATTAGGTAAGATTCTAATCTATAAAGAATCCTCAGTGAAAATGCACATATCTTTTAAAAGTGGGTCTTCTAACAAAGGAAATGATGAGGTCATAATCACATCAGTGAACTCAGTTTGTATTGAAGTTTACAGGTTCATCTAACTTCATTAAATTTTTCCCCTTATTATTGCCGAAACAGAAAGATGGCAGGTGAATGTAGAAATTAATCCATTAGAGTGAACATGTTTCCATTTCAAAGTATGTTAATTTCGTTTCTACTTTGTCAGCTTTAATTTATCACTGAACCTAAAATGGGATAATTGCGCCAGCATTTAAGTTCTCATACGTAGTCAAGGTTTTTCCTAGTTTTATAAAATTACATTTAGATTCCGTTGACATGGCTTAATGTATTACAAGGTAACACGTGTTGAGACTTGGCACCCAACATGTCAAATTAAATCAAAATATGAATTAATTCAATGACAACTCAGTGTTGATATTTGCTCATTATGCTGTAATTAGATTGTGTGTGAAATCCATGCTATTTGACTTAAAAATATTTTAAAAATATGCTTTACCACAAGAATATTATTATTTTTAACATCTCCAATGTTCCCTAGGCCATCTTAGGCACGCACACACGCGCGCCCGGCGTGAGTTTAAGTCACAGGGTCCAGGACTTGAATCACAGTTGACTACATGGGAGTCCAGCAACATAGCCATTGCGCCAACTGCTGTTTCCACATTAGAGTACTTCTAATAATTAATGATCTTTATAAAAAAATTGATATTTTTATAAAACTCCCATAAATTATTAGTACTAGGTCATCTATTTCTAAATATAAAATCTTACAGTAAAATAATATCTCCTGTTTAATTGAAAAAGATTTTCCTTATTTACAGCTAGGTCAATTTAAGACATAGAATTCAATTTTAGATTATTTTAGTCGTATGGATAGAGAAAATATCCTTTAGTTGAAAGTGGAGAATAGATAAATGTGGTACATTTTATGTTATTGTTGAACTGAGACATTAGGTAAGATTCTAATCTATAAAGAATCCTCAGTGAAAATGCACATATCTTTTAAAAGTGGGTCTTCTAACAAAGGAAATGATGAGGTCATAATCACATCAGTGAACTCAGTTTGTATTGAAGTTTACAGGTTCATCTAACTTCATTAAATTTTTCCCCTTATTATTGCCGAAACAGAAAGATGGCAGGTGAATGTAGAAATTAATCCATTAGAGTGAACATGTTTCCATTTCAAAGTATGTTAATTTCGTTTCTACTTTGTCAGCTTTAATTTATCACTGAACCTAAAATGGGATAATTGCGCCAGCATTTAAGTTCTCATACGTAGTCAAGGTTTTTCCTAGTTTTATAAAATTACATTTAGATTCCGTTGACATGGCTTAATGTATTACAAGGTAACACGTGTTGAGACTTGGCACCCAACATGTCAAATTAAATCAAAATATGAATTAATTCAATGACAACTCAGTGTTGATATTTGCTCATTATGCTGTAATTAGATTGTGTGTGAAATCCATGCTATTTGACTTAAAAATATTTTAAAAATATGCTTTACCACAAGAATATTATTATTTTTAACATCTCCAATGTTCCCTAGGCCAAACCACAGATTCAATGATGCTTTCTTTATAGGGGGACGGGGAAGGTAGTGCAGTGCCGAGGCTAATGCTAGGATTTCATCCTCTGCTAATGCATTTTGAAGAGCTAAGATAAAGCTGACACAGTTCTGAAAAATTAAGAGCACACAAATTTAATAGTCGAGATATCTATTTTTCCTATTGAACAAATTCAATGTTATTCTTACTAAAAACCACATGTCCAGGCTGGCCTGTTTCCTGGTAGTTGGGGAAATCAAATGCTATGTGGCCAATCTCTGGTTTAAGTCATGAAAAGCTTACAGAGCACATGTGCATGTTGGACCAAGGTCCCAAGAGAACGACAGAATGAAGGAGAGGGGATTGCAGCCTGACCACACCCTATTAAGAGGTGCTTTCTCATTCTCCCTCTCTTTCTCTCTGACTCTCTGTCTCTGTAGAGCCCTCACATCATCTGGCAAATAATAATAATAAATAGAATATGTATGAAGGATTTTTTTTCTTAGCTGTACTTCATTGTAAATAAAATTATCTCATAGAGATTTTTTTTAAATATTATAAGCAGTGCCGGGAAATGGCATGGTGATTAAGGGCGTTGGACTCACTTATGGCTGACCACAGTTCAAGTCCCAGACCTGGTGGCTTGCTTCCTCATTTTCCCTTTCTCTCTCTCTCTCTCTCCGTACTTCTCTATCCAAATAGAAAAAATAAATAAATAAATAAATAATAAACAAAATTAAATAAATTAAAAATGTTCTGCCTTTAAAATATATATATATATATATAAAATAAGCAAGAAAACAAGAGATAAAGATGAGCTGTGATATGAATATGCAAATGTCTGTTTAGAGAATTAATGAATAAGTAATAAGTGAGGACAATGGCAAATAAATTTTAGTAGCAGTCCTAGACTTATACCCTTTTCCTCCAAGTACGTCACCCATTGTTTGTACTGAGCCATTCACTTAGGATAATTTAGTAATTACGTTTTGTTTAAAGATATCTTGGACACCCTACAAACACAAAGACACCTCACAAAATTTAGAGTAAAAAAATCATCTCTTAATGTATAACAAATAAAAGCACCTTAGAAAATATTTTCAAACTATTGCACTACATGCAAATATTTTAAGTAATTTTGTTAGAAATTCTTATTTATGATGCAAATATAATTTATTATATTTCAAAGCTAGATAAAATATCTATTAAGACAAAAATTGAATTGTGAAATATATTTCGCATAGGGCTTAAGTTTTACTGTTATATTTTATTAAGAGTATAATTATTTTATTATATTGATACTTATTATTTGTAATGTGTTTTTATAATAATTAATTTTATTCCATTTTTGGTATTAATACTACTTTTCTTCTATCTTACAATAATCTATTTGTTTATAGTCTATTATTTTTGTTGGTATATTGATTTTCTTGCTATCTCTAGCAAAGTGAAATACATTTGCAACTATTTGCACTATTATGTTAAGAATTTACTCCTGAACTAATTGTTCCAACTAGAGGGAACTGACATATGTGTCTTCTTTTTTCTTTTCACCCTTTTCCTCTCACATCTATGAATCATATTTATAAAATACAAGGAAATCTACCTTTTTTATCTACTTCTACAGGAAGATGATTATTCCCTTTACTTGGCAAAATTAAATTGCTTTATTTTCATAAAGCTTCTCACATTTTTATTTTTGTTGTATTTATATATTTATTTAAGATGTATTTTCTAACTTCCTCAAACCAATGTAAAAATTATATTGACTTCTGTATTTTTTTACTCATAATTCTTATCAAATTCTATTTATCTTTTTTTTTTTTTTTTTTTTTTTTTTTTTTGGCTATAGGGCACATTAACTTGCCAGAAAGACACAGAGAGACAGAAAGCGAGAAATCACCACCCCCTGCCCCGGGGAGATGGCCACGCTGCAATCCCTTCTCCTTCATTCTCCTCTCAGGATCTTGAGCATGCACGCACACTCACCCAGCGTGAGTTTAAGCCACTGGGTCCAGGACTCAAACAGTGATCAACTACATAGGAGTCCAGCGACATAGTCAGTATGCCAACTGCTGCTCCCAAAATTATTTAATTTTAGGTATTCATCTTTCATTTTCATTTGATCAGAGTGATACAGAGAGAGAGTGAGAAAGCAAGCCACCAGGTCTGGGACTTGAACCATGGTCAGCCATGCGGGAGTGTTCAGCACCTTAACCGCCACCTACTGGTCCTACGTGTATTTATAATGCTGTCTTTAGATTTAGGTCAGAGCTGCTTTATGTGTCACTTTACTCGAAAATAATGAAAGTTTATCACATCTGCTATATTTCTTGTGACTATTACTTTTGTTATTTTTTTAACTGCAGTGGCTAAAATTTCCATTTTAATTCTGATTAATGTGGTATAGGTAGACATCATAATTTTCTTCGGGAACTTTGAAATTATGTTTATCATTGACATTAATTTGTATTATGTTTTTATCTTGACATCTGATTTTAGTATCTAATTAGATCCAGTCTTATATAAAGAGACCATTGCTCCCTTTCTTTGTAAAATTAGGAAATACTTGTGATAAAAGTTTTAGAATAATTCACCTATAAAGCTAGATGAACTATTTTTGAGGAACGTTTTGATTTCATTGCTCTCTCTCTCTCTCTCTCTCTATATATATATATACACACACACATACATACATATAAATAATATACATATATGTATATAATATATACATTTGTGAATATTATACATGTATATAAATGTGATATATATATACATATATCTATATAAATATGTGTGTGTGTGTGTATATATATATATGTATGTATAATATATACATTTGTGAATATTATACATGTATATAAATGTGATATATATACATATATCTATATAAATACATGTGTGTGTATATATATATATATGTATGTGTAATATATATATATATGTAAAATATTTTAATTTGCCGTAGGGCTTGTGTGCTTATAGGAGAGAAATAGAGAGAGGGAAAGTGAGAAGGCATCCCAAGTAAGGATGACCACACCACAACTCTTCTCTGCCATTTGAGATTCTGGACACGCACATGCACAAACACACATGCACACACATCTAACATGTTCTCAAGCTGCCCAATCCAGGACTTGAAATGCACATTTGGCCATGTGGGATCCAGCTGCCTTAACCACCATCCCACTGACTGGCCCTGTTGTATAATTTCAATTATTTCTATTTCTTCTTAAAATGGCTCTTGAAATGTCTTTCTCTAGGAAATAATTCCTAGCAACTAAACTTTCAAGTTTATTGACATAAAATTGTCATCTTAGCATATGCTTAGTTTGTCATATTTGTGGGATATTTCCCCTTATTTGTCCCTATACAATTCATTCATAACTTTGTTATCTTTCTTATTATTTCCCTTGATTAATATGAGCAAGTCTACCTTTTAGTGTTTTTTCTTAAGCATCAACTTTTCATTTTGCACATCATTTTATAGGATATCTGTTTCCAACATCATTAAAGTCTGCTTATATATTTATTATGAATATTTTATTCACTTTATTGTCTTTCGTATTATTCTTTTCCTTCTTAAATTAAATGCTTAGTTCAAAAATGTTTAATGTTTCTTCTTTTTAAAAATGAATATTTAAGTTATGTTTTCACTCTAAGTACATTTTTAGGAGCACCACATAAAATTGATGTCGTATTTTAGCAACTTTACTTTTTAATATTTTCTAATTGCTAATTACATGTTTTAAATCATAAATTATTTAAGTGTTTCTTTCCTTATTATCAAGCATATAAAGATTTTCTTGTAATCATTTATTATTGATTTCTAAGTAATTGTTTTTTGTTTAGGGAATATAAAATTAGTTAATACTAGCTTAATGGATTTGAATATGGTCTCTTTTTATGAAGAATTTCATATGTGATTAAAACAAATGAGAATTCTACTAATTTAGGCTGCAGTGTTCTTTATATGGTTATTATAATTAAAACAAATTTATAAAAGCAGACAAATTAATTTCTTGTTCAATTCAATATTTTTGGAGTTTTTTGTTGATTTCAGAGAAAATTAATCATAATAGGGGTAATCATGAAGTGATGATAATAGTAAAAAAAAAAAGAAAGAAAATGATTTTTCTCTGTGGCACCAGACTTAACAAACAAATCAACAATTTTATCTAATATGTAACACAAACCTATCATTACATGTTCTATCAAAATGTTTCTATTTTCTTTCTTTTTTCTTTCCCTTTTCTTTCTTCCTTCCTTCCTTTCTTTCTTTCTCTTTCTTTTTCTTTCTTTGAGAAAGAATCCCCCATGTGAAATGGTCATGTTGCAATCTCTTCATTTCTTCCTTCTTTGGGGACTTTGGGTATACCTGCCCAGTATGTTTCTCATACATGAAGTCCAAGATTCAAACTGCACAGTCAACCCCCATGGGATTCAGCTGTCTTAACCACAAAACCCTGGGCTGGTCCAACATTCCATGAATGTTTTTTATGATTCACTTGACCATAAATAACAATCCTATGTCCAGGTATATGATAGTTTATATCTTTATTTCTTTTTTTTTCTTGAGAGGTTTTTGCTATAGGACGCGCGCTCGCCAGACAGAGAGACAGAAAGCAAGAAATCACCCCACAGGGGAGATAGCCACTCTGCAATCCTTTCTCCTCCATTCTCCTCTCGGGATCTTGGGCACGCATCCACAGGCGCCCAGTGTGACTTTTAAGTCGCCGGATTCAGGACGCTAACCACGCTTAGCTACATGGGAGTTCAGCGACATAGCCATTATGCTAACTGTTGGTCCCGGTAGTTTATATCTTTAAAATAAATTACATGTTTCAGTGGGGCCAGCAGGTGGTGTAGTGATTGAGGCTCTCGACTTCGACGTGGCAGAGCGTGGTTCAACTTCCAGACCCAGCAGCTTAAAAATCATGCCAGGATTGAGGAGAAGGGATAGCAGCATGGCCATACCCCCTGGGCGGGGATTGCTCGCTTTCTGTCTCTCTGTCTGTCTCTGTCTTTCTGGCGAGCGCACACGCCCTATAGCAAAAACTTCTCAGAAAAAAAAAGGAGAAAATCATGCCTGGGAGGACCAGAAGATGGGGTAATGGCTATATCACTGGACTCTCATGCAGTCTACCGTAGTTTGAGTCCTGGACGCAGTGGCTTAAACTCACACCAGCACGTATGCGTGCATGCCCGAGAGGAGAATGGAGGAGAAGGGATTGCAGCATGGCCATTTCTTTTGCCATGGGGCACATGCACTCAACCAGAGGAACAGTGAAAGGGAAAGTGAGAAATCACCCTGTGAGGGAGACTGCCATGCCACAGTAACTTCTCCTCCATTCTACTCTTGGGATTTTGGACACACACGCACACACACACACACACACACACATCGTAGCAGGTGCATGTGCATTGGTGCCCCAAATCCCAGAAAGAATAGAGAAGGGATTATGGGTGACCATCTCCCCAAGGGGTGATTTCTCACTTTCCCTCTCACTATCTTTCTCTCTCCACCGAGTGCATTCACTCTGTTGCAGGGGAAAAGTAAAAATAAATAAAATAAAAAAAAAAACACTAAAAAATAAAAATAAATAAATAAGATGTGTATGAAAACATCTTAACATTTAAAAAAACACTAAAAAATAAAAAAGATAAATAAGATGTGTATGAAAACATCTTAACAGTACTAAACAAAGACATTTTTCTTAGTGAATATTAGTAACTATTTAATGGTTAGTAACTATTATTTTTCTAAATGATTACAATATACTGCCTGAAATACAGAACCAGCATTCAAACCTAGCATTTATAGACAGAATGCTCTCTAGGCACATTTGGTACCCAAACTGGTTTACGTATTTGAAATATATTGTATGTTAAAACCAAATAATATGTTTCATTTAAAGCAGACATTATTATTAAAAACCAATAGAGGAACTACAAATTAGATATCTTAACAATAGTTCTTGACATTTCCGTTACTGATATCACTGAGGATAACAATTCATTATGATATCTGAACTAATGGACACTCAGTAAATTCACTTATTCTGACCACACTGCTGTCCTGACAGATTATTGATCAGTGTGACAGAAAATCATGGAATCCTCTGTCATTGGACGTGAACTCAGCAAATTCCAAACAGCCTGTTCTATCACCATGTTTGTAAGTGAAACCAGCAAAAGAGTAACCTGGGTTTGTTTGAACAATAATAATGTCTTATTTTGCCAAACATATTTAATTATTTACCATTCATTGTGTATTATATATGCTACTCAGTGAATAAAGGGAGGAAGATTTGGTTTCAAATTTGATAATATGGAGCAAAATAAATAATGAAGGTATATCTTCCTGGGCAAAGATATTATTCATGCAGTCATAGTGTATGTAAAAGAAACCAAGAGGCCGCAGGTGGCACCATTGCAATGCAACTGGACTTCCATGGAAAACGTCTTGAGTTCATGTCCTGGAAGGTCTGTGTACTATGGGAGCATGCGCATGTGCCCGTGATCTGGGCTAGCAAAGATGACTAGTGATGTGAAGACCCTATTGGGGGTTCTTGTTTCCTCCTGTTTCTGTCTGTCTGTTTCCCTCTTTCTGCCTTTCTCGCTCATGAAAGAAATAAATATGACACTTTTTAAAAATTCAGGAAGTTCACAAAGACATACACTGGGGAAAGGCATATATTTTGAAGATTTTTTCCTACTTAAAGAAACAATCAGGAGTTAATATCACATACTATATTGAAAAACTGCCAATATTGTGGCTCTTTCTGCTGCCTATATATTTTAAAAAGAGGCACACACAAAATTTTCCCCATGTACCTGCATTTCTCTTAGTCTTTTGCTACTAATGTAATAGATAGTGTCATTTCAAAGAATATTTAATATGCTCTAAAAATCAGTTTTGACTCTTTGACTTCTGTGGGCAATGAAATGGAAGTGGCAGTTGGGAAGATGTTCCAAAAACAAACTTATAAGCATTGCTGCATTTACAGTTTACTCTTTAGTCTTTTCTTCTTGGAGTCCCTGATAGAGATTCTACTCCATCTGCCTGAGTCCCAGAGTGAAAGCACATGAAGTTGAGCTAGAGCACAGCTGGATCTCAACAGGTATGTAACAAACCAGTGATGACAAGACATCACCCATCCTTTCCTTTTTTAATTTGAATATTTATTTCAGATAAGTTTTCGCTTTTCTTTTTTAATGTTTTTATTTATTTATATTATTTAATTTGACCAGAGAAAGACGAGAGAGAGAGAGAGAGAGAGAGAGAGGGAGAGGGAGAGGGAGAGAGAGAGAGAGAGAAAGAAAGAGAGAGAGAGAAAAATGGGTCCAGTAAGCAAGCAACCAGTTCCAGGACTCAAAGCAAGGTTGGCCATGTGGGAGTCCAGTGCCTTAACCATCATAGCAGCCCAGCAGCCCAACTTTTCACCTTTCTAACGTAGTAAACTGAGTTCAGGAATTTCTTAGTCAGGAGACACTACATCCTAAACCAAGATAGAGATCCTCATGAAACCATGGACTTTAAGTCAGGTGGTATGATGGATGAGGTATGTAAATTATCTCTGAAGAAGGAAAGGAGGATATTTTCATTGCAGAAAGAAGGAGAAGGTAAGTGGATTGTGTGTGATGGTTGCTATCCTTCCCAGTTGAGGACAGGTGAGGAACTTGCTGTAATGTTATTGAGATGAGTATAAGTGACATATGTCACTTTTGAATAGAAGTTAAGATGTATGATGCAGTACCACCAACTTTACCTTTTTTGCTTGCACAATAAAAGCAATGTTAAAGTTAGGGTCTGTCACCTGAGGACCTAGTATGAAGATGTGCAATAGTACTACAAGCAGATCAGTATTAATATAAGTGAAAAATAGCATTTGCTAGTGTGAGCCATACAACTTCTAGAGTTATTTATTAATTGCAGCATATTTAAGCTAAGTCAAATTCTAAATGGAAGTGGTGATCAAAAACCAGGGTTCTGGGAGGGAATTACCCCTTTCAGTTGGAAGCTGGGGCTGCGGCCTTAGGAAGAACGCAGAAAAGAATACCAAGATACCTTTATTACTTCTCATTCAAGCTTAGTTTCTCTCCTTTTTGATGATGAGCAAATCCTGATTATGTGGACAATTTTGATATGTGATATATTCAGATAAGTAGTTTCCTCCATCATCTTCTCAATCATTTTAATTATTTCTGTTTCATCTTTTGAATCTCATTAGAACTTTACCCCCATATTTCTAAGCTAGGATTATTTCAACTGAGAAAAATTTGGCTAAATACCTGATTCATGCATCTCATAAAGCAGATAATTAGCACAATATTTATAGAAAGCTAAAAATAAATTTCTAGATAATTAGCAGCTAGGTTTTTTTTTTTTCAGTAGAAATCCAAAAATACATGTCTTTGCAAAATATGTGCTGTTTACCTAGTCTAAAAATATAAGCCACTAATGTATGAAAACAGTCATAGTTCATAGATATTTTAGGACATTTTAATCAGCTAACACATATTAAAGGTCTAATATGTATTAGTATTATTTATCTGAGTACATGATGAGAGTGAGAAAATTTATTTTCATAGAAAGCTAGTGCTTTATTATAGTATCCTAAATCTATACACTTTTTCATTAAAGAAATTGAGAAAATATAAGGTATTTTCCAAAGATTGTTTTACTTGTATCATCAAAAATACTTTGTCAAAACCTAACATATATAGGAGATGATGCTGTATATTGAGAATTTAAAAAGGCATAAGATCCATTCTGTTCTTAAGGAATCTTTAATATCTAGTGGGGAAGACAGATGAATATTTTAAGGAAAAAAGTTACAACCCAGCATATAGAGCAAGGTTTGATGCCAAGCAATTGTATGGGTAATACGTTGCACAAGGTTCAAGAAATGAGTAATCTCTAAATATTGGTAGGGTAAGTAAAGATTTCATGAGGGGCTAGCAGGTGGTGTGGTGGTTAAGGTGCTGGACTCCCACATGGCCAACTACAATTTGAGTCCTGGACCTAGAAGCTTACTTTCTCACTATCTCTCTTTCTTTCTCTCTCTCTCTCTCTCTCTCTCTCTCATGAGTACACATGCTCTATTTCAAATTTTTAAAATAACAATAAAAAATAAAATAGAAAGAATAGTTATTTTAAAATTATTTTTTGGAGGAGATAGGTTTAAGCTTTATTTGAAGTTCAAGTAGGATATAGACAAGTGGAGTGAAGAGAACAGTTTTATTGAAAGAAAGAAAAAATCTTGAAGTTAAAATAATTATATCAAATACATAGTGCAAGCCAAGACCTACTTTAGCTGTAACAGATCATTTGGAAGGGGAAGAATAACAGACGAGAGTCACTGATATTTACTATAAAGAGAATGCTGTAAAAACAGTATGCAGAGTATATAGAAAGGTTGAGAGACTTGATTTTGACTTACTACAGAAAAATGGTCAACATGGTTTAGTGACTAAAGGAGGGGTCAGTGAAGAAGTTATATTTAGTAATTATCCCAAACTGTCATTTGTTTGAATAATGGTAAAATAGATAAGGACAAGCTCTATAGTTCAGTGGTTAAGAGTTGAAACCTACATGGCTGATTGTGACTGGAACCCTGACCCTCGGAGCTTAAAATGCATGTCAGGTACATGTGTATGTGTGCCCAAAATCTTGCCAGGAGGGAGTAATGGAGTAAAGATGACTGTGATGTGACTATACTCCATTTAGGGGTTCTCTCTCTCTCTCTCTCCCTCTCTCTCTCTCACCCCCCCCTCTCTCATTTTCTCTCTCTCTGGTGAATTCACATGATCTCTGGCAAGGAAAAAATGTCGGCGTCCGCCCCAGGGCTTGGGTCTGGCTGAATCATGATCAGGGGGCTGCTGGTGAAGAAGAGAAAGAGGACAAGAAAGAGAAAGCCCTCCATCTTGCCAGGACCTGGGAATTGGAAAGAATGAGACAAAGGGATAGAGTAGAAATGGACACAGGCAGTCTGAGCCTGGGTAGCCCAAGCAACTTATGCCACTCAGATGAACTGGACGTCTTTATTTATAGTACAAGGAGACATTACACATGTATGTTTCACGACACTTCATAGATTGGTTGCCAGGTTACAGACAATAAGAAGCAGTTAACAGATCTATATGGCCTTAGTCAGACTAGGCAAGGTGTATCCCTTGGCGATAATCCCATCAAGAGAAAATCTCATCTTCTTTTCTAATGCAGAGAACTAGCTGTTAGGTGTGGGGAAGGAGCTAAAGAATTTCTCCATAAGGAGTGCACCACCACACCCAGAGAAGTCTAAAGAACCTTTCAGATGCAGAGCAGGGATTGGATTTTACTAATTGGGGTCAAGATGTTTCTTGAAGTCCATTGGATGTGTCTGTTGGAATGACCCTAGTAATTTCCACCCTTGCTCTGTCTGCAGCCAAGGTCAGGGAAAGACAAGTTACAAGGTTCTGCCAAACCCCAAAAGAGCAGGTGGTGTTTGCTCAGAGCATGTTCCCACGCCTCAGATTCTCTGTCTTAAATGTGTCCCCACAAAAAAAGAAAAAATAAATTGATAAAATAGATATATTTAAATGAAACAGGATAGGTGAATGAAGAATGTTAGTAAATTCATGACTCAAGTTCATGCTTAAGTTTGAGGTGCTAATAGGTTACTCAAATGTGCACAGTACGACTTCATACATAGAAGATAACTCTGGATAAGAAGACAGACTTGAAATATAGATTTTGGAGTCATTGTGAAACCATGTTTATAGAAGTGAAAAGAGAGAGTCCTGGGACCCTCATATAAAGGCAAAGAAGAAATATTGTAAAGGAAACCAAAAATAAATGAAAATATATACAATAAATAAGAAAATAATGCCAAACAATATAAGGAAACAATTTCCAAGACTGAGCCACCAACAATGTCAGCACACCCTTAGCATCTTTAGAAATCATGAATAAAAACACAAAAATCAAGACCTTTGAGTTATGAAGCACTTGGAAAATTATAAACAGCTAAAAATATTGTAAGTAAGATGTAGTCAGGATGACTAAATCAAATAAACTGAGTATGAATCTCATTAGATATTAAGCATTAAAAAACCGACTGTCAGTTATTCCCTATAGTGACTGCCATCTGGTTTCTATCAGAAAATAATTGCTGGAGAATAGAGCATGGCTACCTCAATAAATTATGTAACTACAAAATACACATCTACATATAATTATATATTTAAACATGTTTCTGTTAAAGTAATATGTGGAGTTGATCTTTTTTTAAAAAAAAATGAAAGCAGATAGTTAAAAATCAAACATTACATTATCTTCCCTCATGCTTCTCACACATCTAACTCTTTAAACTGTTTTTACTGATTATTACTATCATGTTTTTAAATAGAAAACTAATGTTATTTCTCCCTTTATCAACTTCATAACTAAAGCTGTATTTTTTGTTATGATGGATACACTTAAACTCACTTCATGTTTGCTCTCAGAATAATTACAATACCAAATATAAATGTTCTACTGCTTAGTTTTGCTAAATTAAATTACATTGCTTATATTTTTATTTCTTACTCTAGAGCATATATAGTATGCATGCTTGACTGTAAATGTTATATCAAATACGTATATTATTACCCTTCTGATTTTTTCTCCATTACTCATCCAACTCTGCTTTGTCTACTTTTTCTTTTGTATTGTCAAGGTTAATTCCATTCAATTATGAAAGTTAGGCCATCTGCTCTTTCTTAAGCATATTTTAAAATTTGAAATGAATATATTGGTCATGCTATGTTGTGTATTAAAATATTGATTAATGAAACATGAAGAATTACATTATTATAATTACATTTTAGAACAGTATTTGTTTTTCTTACAGTTACTAATTTTCTTTTAGAAAAATTTAATCTGTTTTTATATAATTTGTATTTTTAGACTGAACTACATTATCTTAATCTATGATAATTCTCCCAGAACGATCTATCCTTTTGCGTCATTCTTCATTATTAAACCTGTGCCTCAGTTACATTCTGGACTTTTCTTCATTAGTTTAGTGTTTTAAATTTACTTTTTAATTTTTATTTATTCCCTTACTTTATTAGTGTACCTTCTAAAGTAACATGCTGAGATAGGATATAAGATATACATTCATGTGATTGCTTAAATACTTAAAAATGTTTTTATTTTATATTCATAGTTGATTGAAAATATCACTAGGTATAAAACTATCAATAGAAAAGTAACCAACTTTGAAGGCACTCTTTCTCTGTCCTCATATATCTACTTTTGCTAAGATGTTGAAGTCAATTTAATGTTCTTTCTTTTTAGGTTATTTGTTTTACTTTCAACTTGTTCTACGTTTTCACCTTGGACATTTTATAATTTTCTATTTAGCTTTGCTGTTTCCAACTTTTCTAGTATGTTAAATAAGTATTTTAGTCCACATGAATCTTTTTTTTTTCTTTTTTAAGAACAATTTTTGCTATAGGGTATCTGTGCTCACTGGAGAGACAGAGAGAGACAGACAGAAAGTGAGAAATCACTCTCCCAGGGGGATAGCCATGCTATAATACTATCTCCTCCATTTCTCACTTGGGATTTTGGGCACACACTCACATGTGCCCTGCATGAGTTTAAGCCACTGGGTCCAGGATTCGAACCATAATCAATTACGTGGGAGTCCAGCAATGTAATCATCACGTCATCTGGTGGTCCCCTGCATGGATCTTTTAATCTCAAATATTGTGTCTTTCAGTTTAGGGAAAATTTTTTTATTATTTTAATTGTTTTCTCTTACATTTTTTTCTACACTCAAATTCCAATTATTGGATATTTGACCTCCCATTTCAATACCTCTAATAGTTACATAATATTTCTGTATTTTCTTTATTTTCTAGCTTTCTTGGATATTTTCTTTTCCTTATTTTCCATTGTATTCAAAGTTTCATTCTGTACTCACATTAAACAATTAAAATCACTTTTTCTTGTATTCTAATAATTTCTTTTAATAGCATATAATTTTCATTTTGTTTGTTTGCTTTTGTGGGGCTATAATAGCTTTCTTAGTCTCTTAACATCACAAATTTCAATTTTAAACTTTCTTTTGACTTCTAAATTATCTTTGTAATATCAATGTCATTTAGTACACTTGAATATATCAGACTTTCATGTTGCGAATTTTGTCAAAAACTTGGTTATCTTTCATTCTATGAAGGAGACAAAGAACTGAGAGCCTTGCCTCTGTGACATACTGGACTGTAGTGGCTGGAGCCATATGCCACAGTTGGAGTTCCTAGCCGGGTCAGCCTGAAAACATGCTGGGTACATGCACACATGCCCTGGATCCTGGCAAGCTAAAGAACTAGAAAAAGAGGATCATAGCATGACTGAGTCCTATGGGAGGTGCTGCTCTCTCTCTTTCTCTCTCTCATATGTGCACATGCTATAATGAAAAAGGAAAAGAATAATTTAAAAAACTGAGTGTAAATTTTTATTTTTATTTCCTAACCAACTGAGTTTTATTTGTTGCATAATAACCCACCTAACACTTTCAGCTAAAAAAAACACTATTTAAAATAAGAATATTGAATAAAGATATTACAAAATGAGTTAGAGCCCAATTAAAATTTGCTTTGGGGAAGGGAACACAACAATTCTACTAAATTAAGAAAAACATTTTTTATAGAACATAGTTTAGTTTATTTTTAACACCCACCATTCCATGAATTCATAGGAAATAGGTTCCAGAAATTCAGACTCTTTTCCATTGGTTCTCACAAAGTGTGCTTCTTTGGGTAGAGCAGGCTTGCACTTCAGTTGAACCCAGGTACCTTTCCCTTTGGCTTCCTTCTTTTTCTGGTAATTTTCCTTCACACATTTTAGAAAGTTATCTCTGCTCTTAAAATGCTTAATATGCTCAATACACACATGAATTCTCTTGGCAAGACTTTTGCCCTGAACTTGTTTGTTTACAACAATGCCGACAGCATGCTTGGTAGCATTGTGGGACTCTTCCAGTTTTGCCATGGTAACATTTGTGGAGCATTCCTTTTTGTAACAGTACCCATTCTCTATCTCTACAAAATCACCATTCTCATAGATTCACATGTTATGTTACCAAAGGAACAGCACTATGTTTTCTAAAAGGCCTAAAGAACGTATATCTGGTGCCTCTCCCCTTTCCCTTTGTGCTCATCATCTTGGTGAATTTCTAAAAGATGGGGTTTCCCAAATTGAGTGTAACTTTTAAGTAGTGACTGACTTATCAATAATTTCTTTTAAGAAGAGGGGGGTATCCCACTTTGGGTCTCGATAGCAAAAATGCCCTTGAGGCAGCAGTTGGTGTGATGGTTAAAATGCTGGACTCCCACATGGCCAGCCATGGTTCTCAGACTTGGAAGCTTGAAGTTCATGCCAGGCATGAGTATATGTGTGCCTAAAATCCCAGGAGGAGAATGGAGGAATGACTTTTCCTTGATTTCCAAGAAGTTCTTAAGAGGTGTAATGACTTCTCCATGATCTCCACATTTGTTGGTCCCAAGTTTACACCTACGAGTCCTGAAGTGAAGTGCTCAACTGCATGTAGTTTCTTACACGGCCGGCTAGTGCATGACTCCCTTTGTGTAATTTCCTTTACCTGAATTTCCTACTGTATGCTCTATGTTCCTATTCACCTTTCCTTTTATTACTTAAAAAACACTTCCTACTAAATTAAGTTCATGAGACTAGCAGGTGACTTAATGATTATGCGCTAGACTCCCATGTAGTATACTGTGGTTCAAATCTCAGACCCAGCAGCTTCAAATTCACTCTGAGCATGTGTGCATGTGTGCTCAAGACCCCAAGAAGAGAATGAAGGAGAAGGGATTGCTGCATGACCATCCCCCCAGGGGGATGATTTCTCGCTTTCTGTCTCTCTCTGTCTCTCTGGTGAGCACATGCACCCTAAAGCAAAAGCCTCTGAAAAAAATAATAAGATAATTTCATGCATCATGTTACTATTTTTCTCACTTTCATCACACAAAACAATTCCTAGGCTTTACTGACTTTTCCTATCTCCCACAATCCTATGTAATTCTTAATATCCTACCTTCTATACAATGAATCTCTATACACGGTGACTATCTGTTTATGTGTAATCCAGTCCTCACTTTCGGACTATGAGATGGTGAGTCTCATAAACGATGTTCATAAAAATCTGTTGGAGTGCTTTAAATAATTAAACCAATGACCATCTTTTGGTGTGATTTCAAAACTCCTTAAGTAATTCTAATATGTCCACAGCATGGGGTGGAGAACCACTGCTATTAGACCGCTAGAACAGAAATATATGGGTTTTTTTTCTTTAATTATTGTAATCTTTAGTCCTGGATACAACATCCAACACAGAGGAGTTAAGATAGTAGAAGGATACAGACCAGGAGATGGCATAATGGTTACATTGCTGGACTCTCACATGGCCGATCTCAGTTCAGTAACTTGAAACTCACACCGAGCACATGTGCATGTGTGCCCAAAATCTTGAGAAGAGAGTGAAAGGATTACCTTGTACTAATTCCTCCTAGGTTGGGGGGTTGCGTTCTTGCTTTCTGTCTCTTTGATTCTGTTTCTCCAGTGAGCACATGTGCCCTATAACAAAATTCTCAACAACAACAAAATGGATATTAAAAGGATGAAGTTTGGGACCAGCAGGTGGCATAGTGGTTGGAGTCCCAAATGGCCAACCAGGGTTCAAATCCCAGACCAGTAACTTGAAAATCACAACTGCCACATGTGCATAAATGCTTAAAATCCCAGGAGGAGAATGGAGATGAAAGGACTGTAGTGTCTTCAGTCTCTGGGAGATGATTCTTACTTTCCCTTATTATGTCTCTCCTCTCACTGGAGTGCACACATGTCCTACAGCAGAAACCTTTTAAAAAAATGTAATATCAACACATAACATTTTTTAATCCAAATTAAATAACATCAAAAGTATGTTTTATATTTCCAATATTTCAAAGCAATGGGAATTAGTTATATTTCGTCACTCAATTTAGTTTCACATTTGTAAAAATGCTTCTAAATATTATAAGCAATTGCCTAGCAAGTGGCATCGTGGTTAAAGTTCTGGATCCTACATGGCTGACTCTGCGGTTTGTATCTTGGACCTGGTGGATTGAAGAAGAAACCAGCATTTGTGTATGAATGCCCAAAGTCTCAAGAAAAGGGAGGAGAAAGAATTTCAGCATTGCCCTCTCCAAAAACTTACTTTACCTCTCTCTTTGTCTCTGCCTGTATATCTCTGGCTAGCACATGCATCCAACCGCATAAACCTAAAAAAAACAAAAAACAAAAAAAAGATTATAAACAATGATCCACATCAGTCAATCCATGAGGAACATAGTCAATACAAATGAATATACCTATGATTTTAGGTAAATATTGCTCTATGGGGTAAATATTGCTCTAACCAGCAGTTAGTGTAATGGCTATGTCGCTGGACTCCCATGTAGTCGACTGCGGTTTGTGTCCCGGACCAGGTGGCTTAAAACTCACACCAGGCGCGTGTGCGTACGTGCCCAAGATCCCGAGAGGAGAATGGAGGAGAAGGGATTGCAGTGTGACCATCCCCCCTGGGGGGTGATTTCTCGCTTTCTGTCTCTATGTTTCTCTCTGTCTGGCGAGCGCACATGCCCTATAGCGAAAATCTCTCCCCCCCCAAATAAATTGCTCTATGAATAACTAGTTATACACCAAACTAGACATGCACACACATGTACACATACACAAACACACCTGTGTACACTTTTACTGTGTAAAAGAGCTAGACTATATTACATTCTAGTATTCCAGATTCTCACTAATCAGGGTGCTAAAATAGTTTTCAGAAATTAAATAAGACTGCTGTGAAACATGATTTAGAAGAGGCTGAGAGAAACTAAGTAGATATTAAAGCATGCTGTCATTAACGAAATTTGTTATATTTTTCCATCACATTGTTAAAATAAAAACAGGAAAGAAGAGAGATGGAAGGAAACAAATACCAAATAAAGTAGATCTCCTCCTGAATTTAAAGCTAGAGATTAGCTCTGCAGGTAGACAAAGGTTTTACTAAAGAAACCATTAGCAGAAAGCTTTGGACTTCTATTGTCTGACACTGGCACTGAAAGGAAAAAATACATATGGATAAACTGATGGATTGATAGCTTTATTTCACACAGAAAACTAGTCTCCAGAAATAGATTCTAACTCAAAAGAATAAGAAAGAATTTCGTTTTGTTTTTGTTGTTGCTGACAGCAGCTATCTCAAAACTGTCTGAATAATAGAGATTGTTCTAAAATATTTTAGGTTATAAAGAAATACTCAGCAACCTTATCTGAGGAAATTCAAAATATAGAATACCTTATAAAAGTTATCACATATTAAATCACAGATTCCATTTTAAAAGAAAAAATAGAAAATATTAGGTTTGGAAATGCAGCATGAATTAATTAAGAACTCAACACAAATAACTTGATAACTAAGCCAGCAATTTGTGAGATAATCTAAGAATTCTGCATATGAATCCCTTTTTTAAAAGGACTGGAATGCTTGTACATGCCCATGTCTTACTAATGACATTCCTTGTGTGAGAAAAAAAAAAAACACATTCTGCCGTTTAAAGAATTCCTATAATAGGAATGAAAAAGTAGTGTTGACTGGTTAAGGAATATATTTCTATAACTGTAGTAAAATTTTCAAAGAAAAATGTATTCAAAATTGTTTGTAACATCAGATATGCTGCTCCCATTACTCAGCAGTGCAGGGATATTTGGGCATGAGATACATCAAAATAAAAAAATGCACCAGACAGCATTAAACAGGCAAGAAAGATCATCCTAGACTGTTGCAATAGGGAGAGAGATTGAATTCAACTCTACTGAAACAAAGAGTGGGAGGATTGTTAAGTAATTGGATAAGCAAGTGGAAAATTACTGGAGGGTGTGAGAGGAAAAGTTGGTCAATGTGATTAGGTTATCTTGTTTGCTAAGTATTTATTTATTTATTTATTTTTACAAAATTTAGGCTCCTATGCTCCCACAAATACTAGGAGATATGAGCTCTATTTTGATGACTATCTTGTTAAAAAGTTCATTTATTTCTTCTATTTGAGAGAGAGGCACCTCCACAGGACCCTCACACTGCAATCCAACCCTAGTCTCAACATACCCAGATCATGGGCACCAGGTGTGCTCAGGTTGGTCCTGATGACACGGGAAGTTGGGATATGTGGGCCCAATACCTAATGCAGGAACAGCGGTGAACTTGATTTTTTGTCTCATGCTCACAAAGAATCAAGCAGGGACAAAAAGAGGGGATAGCACAGTGGAGTTTATTGAAAAAAAGAATAGTTCCTAGGCAGGGAGGGATACCAAAAAATGAGTTTCTGAAAAGGAACTGAGGCAAAGGATTTTTATCTTGTTCAGGAGGACTTTTGTTCCAGCTCATTCTCAGTATGGGCTTGTTCACGCATTCTCTTAGTGGTGGGGGTTGTACTTTAGATGGGTCCTGCTATTTTTCTCCTAATTTTGGAGTAAGTATGAAGGTCTTGATACTCTTTGTCTAAAAGCTTTGGGCCATAAAAGGCCATAATTTTCCTGGAATGTGCTGGGACCTGGTAAAGCTTTATTTGCTACATTTGCTTTAGGTCAACCATTGAGGCACTGGTAGTCATTTCTTGTGTGCAAGCATTTCAGTGAGAGCTGAGCTGTTGTGTCTCCATCTTAAAACCTAGCCACTTTGTGACGCCATTTTGAGCCTATACTAGATACCCTAACTACATTCTTAGAGTCCCTGTTTCCTATCACATTAGGATATGAACACACAACCTTTCCCCTTGGGGTCTTCATGTACTACTACTGTGCCACTACTTAATAGAATTAAGTTTTTAAGTCGTGGCTCCTAGGTTTTTGAGAAAAGACATTTGTAGGTTGTAAACTGGCAGAAGACTGGGAGATTTACATTCTAAGGGGGAGAGAAAGAATATACAATGGAAAATTTTCTTACGTAAATGGTCTAAGATAAATTTTGCATTTGTCCGACAATTATTGAAAACTAACTACATTTAGTATGCAAAGATAATATCTATCCTCAATTAATTTGCAATCTAGAAGGAAAGACTATCAAACAAGTAAGCAAAAATAGCACATGCTGTCTTTTGGAAAATATATATATGTTTGGTTTTTTATTTTAGAGGATAATATAAACTACCTATAGATTTTCTTCCAAGACATATATTTATATATTGTTGTTACTAATCCTGTCTTCTAGAGAAACTTCCTGAGTCTTTTGAAAACCTCTTGTTTAAATAAAGAATTACTTAAATAATTTGAGCCTTTGTAGGTCACAAAAATGAGTAGAAAAGCCATCATTTCATCACACAAAATTTACTGTTGCAATTGATTAAAAGGAAACCATCTTTAAAAAGATGAGGTCTTACTCCCACAAAAGTTTCTGTTACTCAAGAAATAGGAACACACTTGGTGATACTGTCTGATAAACAGCTCTGTACGATCTCTATATATATTCTAGTAAATCTCCTGTTGCTAACTCTAAGCACTCTAATTTTATGATATTCATCTAACAAAATGAACACAAGGGGGCCTGTATTTCAATTGAATGTTACTAAAGACAAGGGCTTTAGTTACCAAGTATGGATTTTTTTTTTTTAAGAGATTTTTGCTATAGGGCGAGTGTGCTTGCCAAAAAGACTGAGAGAGACAGAGAGACAGTGAGAAATCAGCCGCTAGGTGGGATGGCAACACTGCAATCCCTTCTCCTCCTTTCTCTTCTCGGGATCTTGGGCATGCACGCACCTGTGCCCGACATGAGTTTTAAGCCACCGGGTCCGGGACTCAAACCACGCTTGACTATGTGGGAGTCCAGTGACGTACCCATTACTCTACCTGCTGGTCCCTGGTTTTTATATTTGTACTTTATCAAGTTTCTGTACATAAGAATTCCAAACTATTAATTTCTGTTATTAAAAATACATAGGTGACAAGTTAGAGAGTAATTATCTTGCATATAACAATGATAATTTTAAAGTTTCTATAATTTGTATAATATGTGCATGTATGTATATGTGTGTACAGGGGATTTTCCCCCCTTGTAGTGAATGTCTACGTTTGTTCATGATGTCATTAAGTAATTTTCCCTCTTCTTTGGGGCTTCCAGCTGTATTTATCAGAATTTGGGGAAAAAGTATGCTTTTTGGCTTAAGAGAAAAAGAATTAAAAACAGAATCTGCTAAGTAAAGTGAATATAGAAACACATGAAAGCCAGAAGGTGTAGAAGCTAAGATAAAATAACTATATCTTTTTCTGGAAAGGAATAAGCAGAATAATTCAAAGAAAGACAAGTAGGGAGGAGGAATAGCAAGATGAAAAGTGAAATGCATCATGCATGTAAATGTGTGGGTCAGAAAATGGAATGACAGAATACCTACCTATTTGATCTTCAGAAATAGCAGAAAGAAAATTAAAAGTTAAAATGAAAGGGACCAGCAGTTAACGTAATGGCTATGTCGCTGGACTCCCACGTAGTCAACCGTGGTTCACATCCCGGACCCGGTGGGTTAAAACTCACGCCGGGCATCTGTGCGTGCATGCCCAAGATCCCAAGAAGAGAATGAAGGAGAAGGGATTGCGATGTGGCCATCCCCCCTGGGGGGATGATATCTCGCTTTCTGTCTCTCTGTCTCTCTCTGTCTGTCTGGCAAGTGCCTGCTTGTTGGGAAAGGGCGGGGCCCTAAGAGAAAAAAACCCCTCAAAAAAAAAAAAAAAAAAAGTTAAAAGGGAAGAAATAAGGCCATTTACTTTAGATCATATACTCATCTAAATCAGCTGACTGTTTTCCAGGTTAGGTTAAATTTAATAAGGTCTTACAATGACCTCATTGTTGGCCCTGCTGTTCCTAGAACATGAAACCAAGAAACAGAGCTAGTATCCTAAAAGGGCCAAGAATTGGTGAGACTTGAACCCCTGCCTGGGGAATTCAAAACTGCACTACCTTTTGACTGCATCTCCTTTCAGATGATCAAGGTCCTAGTCAAGGACTCCAAGGAAATACCAGCAAAAATCCTCCATTATTTCCAAGGTTTTTGTTTTGTTTTTCTTTATTGGAGAAATAAGAGTTCCCATTCAATTCTAAAAATAATTATCAAGTCTATCATGTGTAGAAGGTTTTATAAGAAGAATATGAAGATGAAAACTGGGTGCACTTGGGATGCTGAGTTCAGATATTACTTTTCCTTTGCTTTCTTTCTTCAGATTTCGTTTTTCTCCCTAATTAGGTCAAATTTGGGGACTGCTTCCATTCATTTAATAAATACTTTTTTAACATCTTCCGTTTATCAGATACTATACCAAAGTCTACAAATAAAATAATAATTTGATTTATATGAAATTGCTGGTAATACATGCACCTTGACTATGGATTGAACCTGAAGGTGCCCCCAGTCTGAAGATACTATGAGAAGTAAATTAATGTTTACATGATTATAGTATTACCTTGGGCAAGTATCAGGTGCTTTAGGACACATGTGGAAGGAATGCATACCTCAATTGGAGATGTTACGGTAAGCTGTCGGAATGACTTTCCAGACTAAGTCTAGAAATGTAAGTAGCAACACCGTCCTTAGCTAAGGAATAGTGACTGCACAGATCTGGAGGCAAGTAAGGACATAAACAGCAAGATTCAATAAAAAGTTGGAGGTGGTGGGAATTTGTACTGAAATGAGAAGCAAAGACTGTATCAGGAAGAACATCACCGTATGGTTCTTGATAAGGTATGCAGACTTCATCCAAAGAACAGCAGAGAAATAATAGGGGCTTTAGAACAAAGGACTATTGAAATAAGAATTGTAATTTAGCAATTAATAAATTTCAAAATGCCCAATTAAATGTATTCATTCAGTTAATATCCATTGAGCTCCTACTCTGTGAGGATCACTGAGATAAGGAGACAATAATAGTTAGATAAGAGCTATCAAAGAGCTCTTAGTCAACTGAAGACACTAAAGGGAAAAACATTTTATTACAAGATAGTGTGATACATAAACTACTCTCAGAGGATCGTAACTCACTCTAGAATTCAGAGAAGACTTCCTGAAGAACATGGCATTTTTTCAATGAGCTGTTAGCCTGAGGAAATAGAAGACAATTGCGTAGGGGAGGAAGTTGAGAGTGGTAGATATGGCATTAATTAAGCTCTGAGCTAAGAGAGCATATGGCTTTGGAATCAGTTATTGCTGGGAGAATTTCAAAAACGTTCGTTAGAATGTTTGGACTTAATATACCAAGTGTTGAGGAAATTCATTCCAAAGAAAGTCAATTCATGAATATGAAATAGATATACAAAGGTCCAGGGCACATTAAGAGAAAAATGAAACAGCTTTGACTTTGACTGGCATAGGGAATTATAAGGCAATAAATTCATGGAGGTAGGGTGGACCCAGATGATTTAAGAAATAATACATTGATAATAATTGAAGATAGTGTGCTTAATATTAAGGAGAAATCATTAGAGTCTACTCTGTAGAGAAAATACAACCAGATTTTTACCTGTAAGGTAGATGGAAGTTCAGTGATGGGAGAAAGACCTGTTAGCAGCTTGTTAAAAGGACATCCCTATAGGCCCAGCCAAAGTAGCAAAGACTAGTTGATGTTACTGCCCCTTTAGGCTGAGGCCATGGGAAGCCCAGGTCCGTCTCCCAACCTACCCTAAAAGCCAGGCACAGTGTCACACAACTTTAGTCCAATTGCTTGGGAGGATGAGGCAGGAGGACAACAACATAGCAAAACTTTGTCAAAAAAACAAACAAACAAAAAAAAAAACCAAACAAATAAACACATGATGTTTCATTGAATTAAAGAAATCTCAACCTAGTCAATGGCAGCTGAAATGAAAAAAAAAATGTTTCATTGAAAATTTAAGACTCCTTTATGTTTTTTCATACTTGATAGTTCGTTTTCTTTTTAGTGCTGAATAATATTACACTATCATCTGGAATTTCTGACATGTTTTTTTCCAATTTTTTTTTTTTCATAGAATAAGTTTGCTCACAGGAGAGAGACAGAGAGAAGGAAAGTGAAAAATCATCCACACAGGGGATGACCACACCATAATCCCCTCTCCTTCCTTCTCTTGAGATTTTTGGCACACACACACCTTGTTATGTTTTTAGGCTACCAGGTCTGGGACTCAAACCATGACACTGGCCTTGTAGGATCTGGCACCTTAACTACCATGCCACCTGCTGGCTCCATGGGATATTTAGACTAGTAAATTGTAAAAGATTCATTCCTATGTTTGTATTTTTTAGTTAGATATTATTTTCTAGTTATTATATTATAGGGACCAAAAATATAAATAAAATTAATATATTTATAAAATACTGTATGAAAAATGTTTTGGTTTGAGTAAAAGATTTGTGTCTGAAATTCACTGCATTTTTCAATGCTAAGATCAGTAACCTAAATATTTGTATGAAGAATAAAAGTCCAACATTACTCAATATATTTCAGTAAGTCCAATATTCTTCTGATTTGGAGAGATTAATCACAAAGAGGTTCACTACTATATTCAGGACATGATAGTTGGGAAATTCCAGTCCATGGAGAAGGAGCTTCCCATCCACTGATCTCAATGACCTCGGATGGAGTTGAGGTGGGTAAATCCATCCTGGAAGCTCAGGAAGCCTGAGTGGAGGGGAAGGAATGGCGCTACTTTGAGACCCCGGTTCAGTCACGAGGAAAAAACCATCAAGGCTAAGTCCTCGGCCTCCTTGAAGGTTTGCAAAAGCTCACTGTGATAATGGTGATTCTCATATCTTCTAAGGACTGGAACAATTTTAGCATTTCCTCCATCTCTTCTTATTTTGAGCCTCTTGATCTCTCCTCCTTCACTTCTTGAATCATGGAACTTAATTCCTCTCTCAGAATCAAGTTGATCTTCACATTTCTGTAAGCTTCAGTTAGGCAGGGGATATTCAAACTTTCTCTTGCCTGGCATGTTCTAAAGATGACTCAGTCTTCGTATGCTCCTTTTTTGCAGCACTAAACTTGTCAATAAGTTGACATTTTGTCTTAGTATATGCAGCCAGTGTCTCTGCAAGCTATTTTTCTTTTCTTACATAAAGATGACTTCTAAAAGATCAAACAAGTGAATAAAAACAAGAGTCCTATCACTGAACAGATGAGATGTGGCCACTCCAGCAACTCCCCATGAAGATGGTACAAAGTGAGCCATGGACTCAGGATATTGAACAATAGCTCCTTTGCCATCTCTTCCAGCTTTCAAACATCAGCCCAAAGCTAAGCTCTACAGGGGTTCACAGCCACTCCATGGCACCACAGCCACCACAAGGCCTTGCCCAGTAACTATGAATCCTGAAGCCATGCTGAATCTCAGGGAACATCTCAGCATTTCACCTGGAACCTGGCCTGGCATTCTGGATTGGTCAGTTATATGGTTGGCAGTAGGGGAGAGTTAAAAAATTAAATATGCTATTGTCACTACTATCTCATGATTAGTATTTATATACATCCTGTTGCTTTTCTATCAGCATTAAAGTATTGTGAAATGTGCCAATTACAAATGTATTACTGGAAAACTGTTTTAAACTTTATACCCTTATGCAGTATCCAGAACCCTTATCAACAAGAAACATGTTCATTAAAATAGAAATACCTCATGTACTTTTTTAAAAATAATTTGCCAGAGAGCATGGGCACTTACCAGATAAGACAGATAAGAGGGAATCGTGGGACCAGCAGTTAGCGTAATGGCTATGTCGCTGGACTCCCATGTAGTCGACAGTGGTTTGAGTCCTGGACTCAAACCATTACACTAACTGCTGGTCCCCATACTCCCAACTTAACATCGTTTGTATTGGGTCAATGGGAAAGTAATGATGCATTTTTGTACAGAAAAATACATTATGGGACCAGCAGTTAGCATAATGGCTATGTCACTGGACTCCCATATAGTTGACCGCAGTTCGAGTCCAGGACCCGGCAGCTAAAACTCACGCTGGGTGTGTGTGTGTGTGTGTGTGTGTGTGTGCCCAAGATCGTGAGAGGAGAATGGAAGAGAAGGAATTGCGGCGTGACCATCCGCCCTGGGGGGTGATTTCTCGCTTTCTGTCTCTCTGTCTCTGTCTTCCTGGCGAGTGCATGCGCCCTAAAAAAAAAAAAAAAAAAAAACCATCGTGAGTTTCTAGATGACCTAATAAAACAGGTCCAAGCACAGTGCAGATTCCCCAGTTGCTAAATATCCTTGACATGTGAAACTCAGGTGATGCCATCATTTCCTATTCCCTGTTCCCCTTTTCCTGGGGATGGTCCAAGCTCAAGCACAGTGTGATGACCAGTCCCATCCATCTTCCTTAACAGCAGAAAGACCCCTTCTCACATTTCAGTACTCGGTCCTCCATGACACCTCTGATCTTCTCTTGCTCTAGTAGCTAAAACATGGCTGCCATACCCACTTCCCTGACCACAGTCATGGTGTCTGAGTTCTGTCCTCTCACAACATTATCCTTCATGGTAGACAACTCACCACCCTCTCCTCAACCAGCACCTCATTTGACCTGTAGTTATAGAACAAATGATTGAATGAATCAGAGATTATGAAGCTCTGTTGAAAATTCTAAGACCAGCTTGTCAAGTCCATAAAACATTTATGATTTAATTTGTATTATAATTACAATGATTGGGACCAGCAGATAGTGTGGTGGTTAAGGCGCTGAACTCCCACATGACTGCAGTTTGAGTCCTGTACCCAGTGGTTTGAAATACACTCTGGGTGCATGTGCTTGCATGCCCAAAATCCCAAGAGGAGAATGGGGAAGGAATTGCAGCATGGCTGTCCCCTCTGGGGACTGATTTCTCACTTTCTCTCTCTCTGTCTCTCTGTATCTCCAGTGAGAACACATGCTCTATAGCAAAAATCTCTCTCTTTAAAAAAAAAAAATCATAACCTCTTCATCTACACAATTTCTCTGTAATGCCTTTACTTCTATTTTGAAAACTCAAGAGATGTCTTTGCTTACCTTCAGCCTCCCCAAACCAGGATTATGGCATGCACATGCAATCGGTGGGTACAAGGAGACTTTGGGATCCAAAGAAAGGACCTTCACACGTGACTTCAGAATCATAGAGTGTTGTGTTAGTGCTCTGCCCCTGCATCTGCCCTCCAGAATATTGCAAAAACTAGGTTTACAATGTCCTCTGATGAGATGACCTTGGAATGTTTTATCAATATATTCGTGAATAAAGATGTGATACTCAAAGGCTGTTCTTAAATATTTTTAATGCTATCTCTATCTTCCCATACTCTTTATATAGATAGTGACTTGAACCAGACTATTAAGGGAGTGTCAGAAATTCCAGAAGATTCTTTTCCAGGAAGAAACACCTTAGTTTTCACCCCAATTCATTTCTGAAGTGAGATGGTATATTTTATGTCCTGCCGATGAGGCCTGCTGCCTGTCCCATCTGCTGAGTTCGAGTCCAGCTGCCTCTAAGAGAGATGCCCCAACATCACTTAGCAACGACAGACGGTGGCTGAAGTGCCAACTGCATCACACACACACACACACACACACACACACACTCATTTTTTTTTAAATGATGTGTTTGTATATGTGTATGTATGGTATATAGTACGTATGTCTGTTAAATTTTAGATTTCTCTAATTTACTGACTGAAGTATTTTTACTGCTGCTTCTTTTTATTTTCTTTTTTTCTTTCTTTTTTTTTTTTTTTAATTTTACCTCATTATTTCTTTCACAAGCCAGACAGCCAGCCAATAGGGTCTTAATGCTACGATCCAGCTCCCAGTCTCAGCTAGCCCCAAATTATGGCATATGTGCATACTCAGGAAGGCCTCCACACCTGAACTCAGAACCTTTCACTGTGGATTAGTCTCATATACCCTAGTGCTACCACTTCTCCACTTTCTGGCCTCTATACTGCTTAATTTTTAATACTCCTACAGAGGATAGATGCTATTCTTCATATTTTAAAAATGAACAGTCTGAGAGAGTTGTTAGTATATTGGCCACAGTTAAACAGCTAATATTTGAGGGAGCTGTTAACTGAATGCAAATTATCTGGTTTTATGACCCACTCCTTTAGTCTAGACATACACACCTCGAAAAAAGCAGTGAACGATTACTTATATGATTAATTTTCTACATATGCATAGCTTTACAATGTTACTGAACATTGGTTAATAAGTTTTTTAAAAATAATTATTTATTTAATTTAATTTATTTATATTTTAAATTTTGCTATAGGGGATGTGTACTTACCGGAGAGAGATAGAGACAGAGAGACGGAAGGAGGGAGGGAGAGTGAGAAAACAAGCTCTCAGGTGCAGAACTCAAATTGCAGTTGGCTATGTAGGAGTCCACTGACTGAACCAATGCTATCTGCTGGCCCTGTGGACAGAAACTTTTAAGAAAACTTTTTTCTTGCAATATTCCTAATATTTTGACATATTAATGCTTTATTTTTTGAAGCATATGAGTCATTACCATTTCAATATTATTTTAGTGTATGTCAAAATATAATTAATATTGCAAATAATGTATGATATTCCATGAATCTTATAAAATAATAGAAAAAGAATGTGAGTAATTGAAACATCTAAAGAAGTCAAGTTATAGAGAAGTTGGACTTAGTAACTGAATAGAATTACTGTTTCTTGAGATGAAAAATCAGATTCATTACACTTTAGACCATGAAATGATACAATTTTCTATGATAATGAAACAGACACTCATCTCTTCATTGACACCCATATATAAAGGAGAAATTGGGCACTGGCCCTAATAAGATTAAAATGTTAAGTATAGAAAAATAAGTTACGTATGAAAAAATATTGTATAAACACATAGCAATGCTTGCATCTTGTAGAAAGCAAATATTACTACTCAGAAACATCAATTTCTATGGTGCTCATCATCACTCAAAAGGGTGCATTTATTTATTCATAATAGGTAATTTGCAGCTGAAATGGCTTTATTTAGAGTATGATTTTCTAGGGGATAAAGTACCTATATTTTGGAGACCCTTTAAATTTGCAAAGTCATGACTGAAAGCTGAAAATATAAACTTAGATTTTAGTGTGGGAAATAAAGAATAATCTGGAAACTAGCACATTAATATGCTATTAGTCAAATGTAGTATCTGACATTACAAACGTTAGAAAATACTCTTTATAGAAATTCTTAATTAACTGAGAAAGCATCATAAAAGTATTGCTATAAAATATTTCTACAGAAGATATTAAAGTTATGATTTAAATCTATGGTATTTGAAACAGTTTTCAGATATCCACATTTTTCATTGCTTAGAAATTACCATAGGTGTTTTCAAAGCTCATTGATTCATTTAGGACAGAAATGAGGCTGGACTGCTCAAATATAATTTTAGTTTTTATTTATGTTGTTTTTTTTAAATTGACAATTAGCAACGTTTAAATATGTTTAAATTTGTAGTTGATTTTGAATTCTTAAAAAAAAAAATACTTTTAAAATACTGCATTTAAAGATACCAAGCATGATAGGAGCAAAAATGTTAAACTTTCATGGAAAATTCTAGACAAACAAATTTGTTCCTAAGTTACAGAGACTTGTAACTGTCCATAATTGTATAAATCCTTACTTTGCTATCACATAACTGTACGATTTCAAGAACATGTCCATATTACGTTTTCTGTACTTTTATTACATTGTTTTCTGTGGAAAAGTTTTCAAGGTTATCACAGCAATATCTTTTTGAGGTTGCTCGAATACTAAGGCTTTTTATTAGATTCATTAGATAAGGAATCACTTGTATAAGAATTAAAGAATGCAAAGTTGAATAGAAAGAAATTCAAGAGTCAAATATATTGTCCTCCTTTCTCTTTCAACATATCTCCTGAGAACAAAAACCAGTGGTCTAGCACCTCATATAGAATACAATACAGTAAGCTAAAGCAAATTTTGTATTATTAATTTTCAAGGTGAAAGTAAGTCATTGTCTAATCTTTGTTAGATGAAGACTCAAAAGAACATGATTAGTAGGAGTAAAATTTCAAAAAGATTTTTAGTCAAAGAAAAAAATCATGTCTTTTAAAACTGCCCTTGTTAAAACAGTTGCTCCTTGCAACCTAATTTAAACCTATTATTTTATTTGAATAAAAATTTTGGAAACACATATTTCATTCATACCAATGTGAGTATCTCTGTAACTCGGAGTATAAATAGTGTCAGTGGCCATTTATTTCTTCAAGTAATTACTTGAGACTCCCTACAATTTAATAGCAGTAAATCTGATACCTTTTTTTTTCTTTTTTTTTTTTTTTTCTTTTTTCGGATTTTGCTATAGAGCACAAATGCTGGTCAGAGAGAAAAAGAAATAAAGTGACAAATCATCCCCCCAGGGGATTGGTACTTCTATACCAAGACATATTGAAACATCCCTAAGAACCAGGAAAGGGAGTGCAGCTACTACCCAGAAACCTCGGGGCGAGCTCTCAGGCCCAGGGCCTCATCTAACCCTGTTGGGGCTCTTTTCCCACATGGAGTCACTGTGGAAAGTAAGCCCTGCTTAAGGCGGCGCATGGTGTTCCTGTCCTGTCTCACCATCCATACATAGGATCTGAAGGTTTTCTGAGGCAAAACATTCTCTTCTTCCTTTTTTTTTTTTTTTCTATTTTTTTGGAAAGGTTTTTGCTATAGGGCACGTGCTCTTGCCAGAAAGAGAGAGAGAAAGACAGAGAGACAGAAAGCCAGAAATCACCCCCCAGGGGGGATGGTCACGCCACAGTCCCCTCTCCTTCATTCTCCTCTCGGGATCTTAGGCATGCACGCACACAGGCCCAGCGTGAGTTTAAGCCACCAGGTCCAGCACTGAAACCGTGGCGGACTACATAGCCACTATGCTAACTGCTGGTCCCAAAACATTCTCTTCTTTTAGCATCAAAGTTAGAGTTCCATGGCCTGCTTTCCTTTTCTTTCTTTCTTTTCTTTTTCTTTTCTTTTTTTTAAAATTTTTTCCTTAGGTCGGTCACCTGTGCTCAACTGAGAGAGGGCAAAAATGAAGACAATGAGAGGGAAAGTGAGAAATTATTCCCAAGAAAGGATGACCATGCAGCAATCCCTTCTCCTCCATTCTCCTCTTGTGATCTTGGGCATGCACGCACATGTGCCCTGCATGAACTGTGGTCAGCCATGTGGAAATCAAGCAATGTCACCGCCAAGCCAACTGCTGGTCCCATGGCCTGCTTTTCAAGACAACAGCTATTTCTACAAAGTATTTTTAGGCCTCATAATAACAGCCATGTGGTGATGCAGTACCACTTTCCATGTGTCCTTCTCAGTTTCCCTTTAAAGATTCAGAACACAAAGTGATCAACTACACAGCCTTAGTCCAAGCCTCCAAGAGAAATTGTCTTTGCCCGTTCTCCAGTTTTTCGTGCAATTCTAAATTACTTTAACCCCATTTCTATGTGAGAGAGTGAGGCAGTTGCACAGATTCCAAGATCGTTACTGGAGAATGAAGAAATGAAGCACAGAGAATCCCCCTGTGGGCCATCAGTTAGTATTTGTGGTTTTTATACACAGTGTTCTGAAATTTTGTTTGAGTGCAAACTTAGCAATGTAATTTGAATATGATATTTTCATATTGTATGATCTGTCTTCACAAAGATTTTAGAAATGCATATCATGAACAAATTATACATGGACTTCAAAAATTTTGCACTTCAGTTCATAATTTAATTGCATTTTTCCATGAACTTCTTGGAGTCCCTTTTCACTCAATGATTTATACAACAAATAAAATTATGGAATATTTTCTGTAGTCTGAACTTCTCTCTCTCTTTTCTTAGCAGCTTTATTGAGATATAATTCACATACCATATAACTCACCCATCTAAAGATTACGAATCAGGCCCATTTGGTGGAGTCACAGATTTATACCACCATCCTCGCAATCTATCTGGTTGTTGTGAAAGTCATGACACATTTTTGCATAGAAAAACATGTCATAACTTTACCAAAAAGCTAATGATTATAAAACATTTTTCTCTCCCTGAAAAGAAACCCCATACCTATTATGAGTCACTCCCTGATCTTGTCTCCATCTTAAATTTTTAAGAAAAAATGATTTAATTTTTGTCTCTGTAAATCTGCCAATTTTGGACATTTGATATCAATAATATCATGTACTATGCATCCTTTCAGTGCTGACTTTTTTCAATAAGTTTTTTTTTTTCAAGATTAGTCTGTGGTGAAGCATTTGTCAGTAGGACATTCTTATTTATTGCTGTTAAATAATATTCCATTGTATAGACATATCACATTGTGTTTTTTTAATAAATGACAATTGTGTTGTTTCTACTTTTCAAGTACAATAAATAATACTCCTTGGAAATTCAAGTACAAGTTTTATGTGGACATGTATTCTCATTTCTCTAACGCTGGAACTGCTGGATCAGGTAGTAACTATTGTTTAACTTTATGAGGAACTGCCAGAGAATCTCTGAAGTCAGTTGGGTTCTTTTACATTCCCACATGAGAAGATTGAGGGTTCTGATTTCTCCCTGTTTTCACCAACACTTATTTCAATATTACCATGTGATATAAGACTTGACTTTGCAGAGATATTAAAAAGAAAAAAAAAATATTCTCCATTTGGTGAGCTGCAGAGGCATAAGTAGGTCTTCTCTAGCTATATTGCAGAAAAGCTCTCTGGTACAGCCAGAACCCTTTAACATTAGAAAGTCAGTAGCGTTCAGGAGACATGTGTCTGATCTGATCAGTCGTCGATTATGTTAAGATTAAACAGCAAGGAAGCGTTTACCTATCCACTACATCTTTTGTTCCTGACTCCTTTTTTTCACCCTGGTCTCTTAAACTTCATTGCCATCAGCTTACAGTAGTGTACATTTTAGGTATAATGATTAACTATTGTTTGACATTAAAGAAAATAAAGTGAGAATCTTGATTCTCTTGAAATAACAGCCTGAGGAGTAAGGTTTCCTCAAACTAATCACATGTATCATTCTCAATCAAGGTAGGAATATACAGGTATATATGATTTTGCTGCCTAGTCTTTTTTGTTACAAATGATTGATTCTCTTCCTACAATGGATAGCAGGGCAATGTCCATGGTACAAAAAAAAGGGGGGGGGAGGAACTGTTTTCTTCCTTTTACTTGTGTTTTTTCTTTTTATTTTCAAGTAAGAAGATCATGATTAACTCCTGGAAGATTACAAGGCAATTCCATGGTCTGAATTGTTGTTTGCTGCCTTAGTATCTTATGTTTTGTTGTTGGGAAGGTTCCACTGCTCTCTAGTAATAATGTTTTATAGTAACAAAGGATAGTAAAGCAATAAGCTCTGTATTTTCATATTAAAAATTATTTTAGTTTTGGCCCCTGAATTTTCCTTCTTGATAAGTTTAAAAGTATTCTAGGATGAGGACCAACAGGTGGTGTGGTGATTAAGGCATCAGACCACTACATGGCTACCATCAGTTTGAATTCCGAACTTGGTGGCTTCCTTTCTCATTTTCTTTCTGTCTCTCTCTCTGCTGAGTGCATGTGCCCTATAGCAAATTTAATAATAAGAAGAATAAACAAAGTTAAATAAATAATTATTTTTAAATATTCTAGGATGATTCAGAGTAAATATATAGGTTGTTTTCCCCTTTATAATACATATGTTAATGGTAAGTGACAGAAATTTTCTAATTTTACAGATGCATTTAAATTGCATTTGGATCTGAAATAGGCAGCTTTTCAAAGTCATAAATAACAAGAATGTGATGCTTTAAAAACAAACAAACAAACAAACAAAAAGAATGAGATAATTATGTAAAAAATGGAAAGTCAAATGGCAGCCCAACTACTGATATTTAAGAATATAAAAAAAGGAATATGATTAAAAATATAATTTAAGTGTGATGAAAAGTAGCAGTGTTATATCATATGCAGTCAAGTAGACAAATTATGAGTAAAGCTAAGTCCTAAAGATTGAATCAATAATTTGTAAGATTCCAAAAGGAGAAACAGTGCACAATTACACTACTGAATGTTTCTGCATAAGCAAAAGGGCAGTTATTTCACTATACAAGATTTATGAAGTAGGACCATAAGATAAAGAACTGTATTAAAATACAGGACATAAACAGGCCCTGCCTAAAGGATTATTAAAAACACATAAGATACAGGACCAGCAGTTAGTGTAATGGCTATGTCGCTGAACTCCCATATAGTCGACCGTGGTTGGAGCCCTGGACCCAGTGGCTTAAACTCATGCCAGGAGCATGTGCATGCGTGCCCAAGATCCTGAGGGGAGAATGGAGGAGAAGGGATTGCGGCATGGCCATCCCTCTTGGGAGGTGATTTCTCGCTTTCTGTCTCTTTGTCTCTCTCTGTCTTTCTGGTGAGCGCATACACCCTATAGCAAAAACTTCTCAAAAAAACAAAAAAACAAAACCAACAAAACATAAGATACTAAAGCAGCAAACAACAATTCAGACCATGGAATTGCCTTTGTAATTTCACTTAATTAGAATACAGTATTTGTAGTCAGTCATTTTTGCCAAAGTAAAAAATAAAATATCATTTAAAGACAGAAAGATTCTCCAAGTCAATAATGTAAGCCTAAGACTTAGAGAGTGGACCTATGTCCAGATATAGCACAGAAATTCATCTAAGGATTTTCATCTTACAAATGAAACCTCAAAAATTGTCCAATTGCTAGGAAGATATAATTAAAGTTTTTGAACTTTTTATTTTCAAGTAAGAAGATCATGATTAACTCCTGGAAGATTACAAGGCAATTCCATGGTCTGAATTGTTGTTTGCTGCCTTAGTATCTTATGTTTTGTTGTTGGGAAGGTTCCACTGCTCTCTAGTAATAATGTTTTATAGTAACAAAGGATAGTAAAGCAATAAGCTCTGTATTTTCATATTAAAAATTATTTTAGTTTTGGCCCCTGAATTTTCCTTCTTGATAAGTTTAAAAGTATTCTAGGATGAGGACCAACAGGTGGTGTGGTGATTAAGGCATCAGACCACTACATGGCTACCATCAGTTTGAATTCCGAACTTGGTGGCTTCCTTTCTCATTTTCTTTCTGTCTCTCTCTCTGCTGAGTGCATGTGCCCTATAGCAAATTTAATAATAAGAAGAATAAACAAAGTTAAATAAATAATTATTTTTAAATATTCTAGGATGATTCAGAGTAAATATATAGGTTGTTTTCCCCTTTATAATACATATGTTAATGGTAAGTGACAGAAATTTTCTAATTTTACAGATGCATTTAAATTGCATTTGGATCTGAAATAGGCAGCTTTTCAAAGTCATAAATAACAAGAATGTGATGCTTTAAAAACAAACAAACAAACAAACAAAAAGAATGAGATAATTATGTAAAAAATGGAAAGTCAAATGGCAGCCCCACTACTGATATTTAAGAATATAAAAAAAGGAATATGATTAAAAATATAATTTAAGTGTGATGAAAAGTAGCAGTGTTATATCATATGCAGTCAAGTAGACAAATTATGAGTAAAGCTAAGTCCTAAAGATTGAATCAATAATTTGTAAGATTCCAAAAGGAGAAACAGTGCACAATTACACTACTGAATGTTTCTGCATAAGCAAAAGGGCAGTTATTTCACTATACAAGATTTATGAAGTAGGACCATAAGATAAAGAACTGTATTAAAATACAGGACATAAACAGGCCCTGCCTAAAGGATTATTAAAAACACATAAGATACAGGACCAGCAGTTAGTGTAATGGCTATGTCGCTGAACTCCCATATAGTCGACCGTGGTTAGAGCCCTGGACCCAGTGGCTTAAACTCATGCCAGGAGCATGTGCATGCGTGCCCAAGATCCTGAGGGGAGAATGGAGGAGAAGGGATTGCGGCATGGCCATCCCTCTTGGGAGGTGATTTCTCGCTTTCTGTCTCTTTGTCTCTCTCTGTCTTTCTGGTGAGCGCATACACCCTATAGCAAAAACTTCTCAAAAAAACAAAAAAACAAAACCAACAAAACATAAGATACTAAAGCAGCAAACAACAATTCAGACCATGGAATTGCCTTTGTAATTTCACTTAATTAGAATACAGTATTTGTAGTCAGTCATTTTTGCCAAAGTAAAAAATAAAATATCATTTAAAGACAGAAAGATTCTCCAAGTCAATAATGTAAGCCTAAGACTTAGAGAGTGGACCTATGTCCAGATATAGCACAGAAATTCGTCTAAGGATTTTCATCTTACAAATGAAACCTCAAAAATTGTCCAATTGCTAGGAAGATATAATTAAAGTTTTTGAATAGCATAATATATTTTTTGTAGATTACAATGCAGCAAATTATTTTTTCCAAGTAGAGTGAGTGACAAGGTTCTTGGTATTAAGATTGACAGTACTGAATGCCTTTGGAAACTTTAGAACACATGGCAAACATCCATTATGTTTTAAATTGCCACAGTGCATGGGCAGTCACCAGAGAGAACATGCTGCCCAGTGTGGCAAGTCACAACAGGATCCTTTTCCTCCATTTCTCCATCCCACCGGAATCTGTGGTATGCATATATATGTTTCTGGGTTGTTTTTCAAGCCATCAGGGCCAGATTACAGAGCATGGCTGGCCATATAGGATCCAGCTCCAAAGCACAGTGCCTAATCACTGAGTTATGGGGACTGACCCATACCTATAATTCTGTAAGGAGTTTCTCTCTTTTCTGTCTTTTTCTCTCCTTCTAAAGGTAATTTATTTTTTGTACTAGCGGGATTCATTTAATATTTATCCCTATATAAAGTGAATTCTAAATCATCATATTATTGGTATCTAACACTATGTAGGATTGCTGGAATGCAAAATGCCTTGCTTATGAAGTCACGTTGTATTCATTTTTCTTTTACATGGAGTGTATTCCTAGCATGTTTTCTCATCTGAAAAAATGTAAGAGGCAGAGGCATTATGGTTTTTACTATTATGACCTTTATTGCTATTATTTTATCTAGAGATTTTTCCTATGGGGGTATGCACTGGCTGGAGAGACGGAGAGAGGCAGAGAGAGAGAAAGCAAGAAATCACCTCCCCCAGGGAGGATGACCATGCCACAGTCCCTTCTCCTTTAATCTCCTCTTGGGATTTTGGGCATGGAAACACACATGCCGGATGTGAGTTTTAAGCCACCGGGTCTGGGACTCAAACCGTGTTTGACAGTGTGGAGTCCAGTGATGTAACCATTATGCCATCTGCTGATCCCAAGGGCCATTATGTTTTAATTAGAAAGTAAATTGAGGTCATACAGTGTTGGTACTTCTACTGATTAGATTTTCCCCCTAAGAAAACTGGTTACATGGTTAAGTTTTAAGGTCAAGGAAGAAGTTATACAGTAGAGTTCAATTCAAACATTGTTAGGGGGGGAATTAGGGTGATTAAAGTTAAGTATCCAGTTTTTGTTTATCCACAAAAAAAAGGAAAAAAGTAACAGTTTAAAAAATAAACTTTGAGTGAAATATCTGAGGAGCACTAGAATCCACGAGGAAATGTCTGAAAGCCTTCCAAAACAGAGACTTGAAATGACAGCACATAAAGAAAAGCAAAACACCTGGTCAAGAGTCTCTCC
Organism: Tupaia belangeri chinensis; assembly: GCF_000334495.1. Taxonomy (NCBI): domain Eukaryota; kingdom Metazoa; phylum Chordata; class Mammalia; order Scandentia; family Tupaiidae; genus Tupaia; species Tupaia belangeri. The sequence continues at coordinate 1,980,311 of NW_006159890.1, forward strand.
TGCTGGGACCAGTAGACACTCCCCATTGATGGGAAACAGTAAGAAAGAGATTCTCCAACAACCCATAAATGGTCCAGTGGTCCTCATACATCTTGGGCCCAGCATAAGGGATCCCCAGAAATTCACACAGCTGTATAACTCCAGGAAAGAAACTTGTGCAAGTTTATCACCCCCTTTCCCCCAGGTTCCATGCCGCTACATATTGACATTTTGAGAAGATAGCCACTATTAGAATGAAGTTTGACCTGAATTCTAATAGACACCCAAATCTCCACATTTCTGGGACTATCCCTCAACCCATGGACATTTCATCATGCAAACATGGCAGGTTGAAGCTGCCACCACAGTAAGGCAGAACAGGAGCACTATGACTCTGGCACCCTAGCCCACATATCATCATGTACTCCAGGACTTACACAGATCAACACAGTGGGAAGGTTGTGCCCTGGAGCCAGTGATCTGAATCAGGTACTCCCAGGGAATTACAAACCACAACTCAAGATCCATGATGAGCCTGATACTCATCCTTGCTCTATTGTCTGGTCTCTCACCCTTCATAGGATCCTCCAAAGGCCTGCAGGTTGCCAATATTGGCTATTATCTAACCAAGTACCAACTTCAGCTCTACTGCCCAGGCTACTTCCTCTTTTTGTTTTTGAGAGGTTTTTTGCTATAGGGTGCGTGCGCTTGCCAGACAGACAGAGAGAGAGATAACGAGAAATCACCCCCCAGGGAGGATGGTCACCCCGCAATCCCTTCTCCTCCATTCTTCTCGGGATCTTGGGCACATACGCACATGCGCCCGGCGAGAGTTTTAAGCCATCGGGTCTGGGATGCAAACCGTGGTTGACTATGTGGGAGTCCAGCGACATAGCCATTACACTAACTGCTGGTTCCCATGGCTACTTCCTCTTGTACGAGCCCTCCAGGAACTGGAGGATGCCATCCTTGCCCCTGCAGCCATGAGTGAACTTCTCTTTCCTCTCTTGGACTGGTAGGCTTACAAATGTCTATGGGTGAGCAATTCCAGTCTCTACTGCTACTGGTGCCTAAGTAGCCCAATCAGTGTTTCCAACTTCCAGCAAAGCCACATCACCACTGCCACAAACACTCATAGTCTACAACAATAAGGCACTCACAAGCATTTTGACATTGATTACAGTGCAAGAAATCATGCAGAGACTACACGGAAACAAGACACCCTACCCCTAACTCTACAGACTTTAGAAAAAAGACACCCTAAGAAAGCTACTTGAAAAATAAGAACAGGTACTGTCCCACCAGATATTCACATATCAACACGAGGGGGAAAAAATGTAAAAAGCAAGAAAACAGAGCACATTCAAAGGAATACATTAAGTCTCTAACAGCAGATTCCAAAGAAAAGAAAATCTTTGAAATGCCTGAAAAAAAATTCAAAATAATATTCTAAGGAAACCCAGTGAGATATAAGAAAATAGAAATGGGTAAAAAATGACATGAGGAAAAAAATTTACAATCAGAATTAGAAATTGAACAGATAGGGAACCAGGAGTTAGCGTAATGGCTATGTCGCTGGACTCCCATGTAGTCCACCACAATTCGTGTCCCAGACCCGGTGGCTTAAAACTCACGCTGGGGGTGTGTGCGTGCATGCCCAAGATCCCGAGAGGAGAATGGAGGAGATGGGATTGCGGTGTGACCATCCTCCCTGGGGGGGGTGATTTCTCACTTTCTGTCTTTCTGTCTCTGTCTGTCTGGCGAGCGCACGTGCCCTATAGTGAAAACCTCTCCAAAAAAAAAGAAAAAAGAAATTGAACAGATAGAAATTATAATATGGAACCAAGCAGAAATCTTTAAACTAAAAATTCAATAAGTGAAAATTTATAAGACAATAGTGGGTCAGGCCAGCAGGTGGCATGAAGTATAAGAGAATTGGATCTCACATGGCCAACTCTGCATTTCAAGTCCTGGACCTGGTGGCTTAAGAGAGCACTGGGTGTATCTGCATGTGTGCCCAATATCTCAAGAGGAGAATGGAGGAGGAGGGATTGTGGTGTGGCCATTCCCCCTGGGAACTGATATATCAGTTTCTCTCTCTCTCTCTCTCTCTCTCTCTCTCTCTCTTTCTCTTTCTCTCTCTGTCTCTTTCTCTCTCTCTGGCAAGTGCAGACATCCTTTAGCAAACAAACAAATAACAACAACAATAAAAACCCAGTATGATGACTTCTTAAAAAAGTGAAAATAAAACTGTTCTATATGTCAGCAATCCCACTAGTAGGCATATATCCAATGGGAAGTAGCTAATATGTAATAGAGATACCCGTACTCTAATGATTTCTGTAGTACCTTTCACAATAGCCAGGATATAAAGACAACCTAAGTGCCCGTCAGTAGATGGATAGATAACGAAAATGTGATATGTGTGTGTATACCTAGTTTATTTATATACACATATATTTGTGTCTATACATACATGTGTATATACAGATAGATACACACATATACATATATTATGTATACATATAAATGAGTATTTCAAATGTTTGTGGAAAATGAAATTGAAGTGAGAGTTTCTATTAGTACAAGCACTGAAACCCATGCGTAGTTCTTTTATAATACGTATTTTCCACTAACTTTTGAAGACTCCATAATATTTAATGAAGTACCCCATCAATAATAGGAAGGAAATCCTGTCATTCGGGTACATGGGCAAGCATGGAGCACGTTATGGTATGTGAAAACCTAGACCCTGAAAGAAAACTACCACACTGTCACTTATATGCGGAAATGGAAAAAGATGACCTCAAGGAAGTGCAGAGTAGAATTGTGCTCACTAAGGCTGGGAGAGGCAGCAGAGAGAGAAGGATAGAAAGATGTTCGCTAAAAAGCACAAAATTACAGTTAGATAAAAGAAACAGGTTCTTGTGCTAAATTATCCAGTAGTTAACTATAGTTAATAATAATTTATTATATATTTCAGATTAGCTAAAAAAAGATTTTGACTCTTCCCAATACAGATTATTGACCTATACTTGAGATAATGGATATGTTAAATTATCCTGATTGATCATCCCATATTGTATCAATGTACTGGAAGAAAAAAAAAAAACAGCATCCCCTACAAATACATACAATTATTATGTGTTAAAAAATAAAAGGTAAATTGAAAAGTACAATTGACTCAATAAGTTTATTTCTACCTTGAAAAAAAAGCAATTAATGTCACCCTGCACTGCTAACAACTATACATGTTGTTACAAATAAGTTCCAACAGCCTAAGTCATCAGAAAAAGTGAAAAGACATCTTGACAAATTTAAGCACCTGTACTGAGAGAAAAAAAAAATCACTTAGGCAAATCTTCTTCACAAGGTGGTTGCGTTTTAATGACAGCACATGAGCTCTGTTTGAAGGCTGAGACACTGTGATGTTTTGCCTTGCTAGTGCACTGAGTGCTGAGTTACTGAAGTCACAATAGAAGCAAGTGACAGAACACCAAAGTGAGGAGTTTGGAATAGTCGACTCTACCTTCAGCCACACTTGACTTCATAAAGCTTTGGAATCACGGCAATATATTTTGATTCAATATTCTCCTTGTGGAAATGGCTGTCAAACTACAAGCTACAAGAAATTAATAAAATGAAGATATGATTTTGCCCTCTGAAAACTGTCAGGATATCAGAAACATAGTTATTTCAAGACAGGCAAGTGAAGTAGAACATTAGAAACATTTATCTACCTCACTTAAGAAGAAAACTTCTCTTTCACTTAAAAACCAAATTAGTTTCTACATGAACAATTCAGGCTGAGGACCAGCAGTGAGCATAATGGCTATGTCGCTGGATTCCCATGTGGTCAACCGTGGTTCGCGTCCTGGATCCGGTGGCTTAGAACTCACGCCGGGCGCGTGTGTGTGTGTGCCCAAGATCCCGGGAGGAGAATGGAGGAGAATGGATTGCAGCGTGACCATCCCCCCTGGGTGGTGATTTCTCGCTTTCTGTATCTCTGTTTCTCTCTGTCTGTCTGGCGAGTGCATGCGCCCTATAGCAAAAACCTCTCCAGAAAAAAAAAAAAAAAAATCAAGCTGAATGTCTATATAGTCCGGATATTTGCTTTAACTCACCACACCTGGTAAACACAGTGTTTTAGCCTTACCATACTTCATGCATCTCATTAAAATTAGAATGTAAATAGTGTATAAATAGTGTTCAGTTGTCTTTAGGCAAACTTTGAACATAGACATACGAATTATTTTTCAGTAGCAGAAAGGGTTGGATCTTTAGAGAATTATTTTGGTGCTAGTTGACTATCAAACTGAGAAGCGATATGAATAATTAGCTTCAGTAAGTGAAGCTACTGGTTTCTCTTACATATGATGAAAAAAGATTATGAAGTTTTAAGTGGCAGATCATACTGTGGAATGAAACATAGTTCTGATGAAATAAAAATAACTGCCATTTACTGCCACACTGACATTTGCTGAGTGCCTGCTATTAATGTTGAAACTGTGCTATCCTTAAACACTTTCAGATGTTAACACTTCACACTTTTACCTCGGTTTCCCTGTTAAATTGTTAAACTACTATAAATAAGAGCAGAGCAATGGTTTGCTTTCTTATATGCAACTGGCATGTTAACACTTCAAGGAGCCTAATATATTATCTAGTAAATAGTCACTTGATAAATAACATCAATGTAATATAATTATGCAGCTTATTTTTCCTCCCCATTACATTGTACTCAGAAAGAGCCATTTTGTATCCATTGGTGTATCTCTAATGCCTAACATTAGACAAAGTAAATGATTAGAAAGTGTATAAGTTTAACACAAACGTTTTTGCTTTTATTTATAGGATGAAAAAAGAAAGGAAGTGCAGAAGGTAGGGAAGAAGGAGGGAAAACAAAAAGAGAATAGAGACAAAGAGAAAAAAGAGGAAAATTCACTTCCACAAATACTAATAACTGTTTGTGCCAATAAAGTTTACTTGAACGAACAAGTATTAACAACACAATACTATTGACTACAAATATAGCTCTCAGGGAAAGAAGTTAGCTTCTCTTCCATGGAGATGCTTCTCTTCCATGGCAAAAGAAATTGAAGCCTTGGGATGTAATGGTAAGATTCATAGGTGGTAAAATAATTGCTCTAGGAGAGTCAATGGGTCATCAGTTTAAAAATGTTAAGCAAGAATCTGGCAAAAACGTTTAGAATGTTTAAACAGCTGTGCGTCCATGCTCTGTGCTGGCTGAGGCTGGAGGTGTGTTGTGGTGTGGGGACTCCACTGGGAGTGCCTGTCCCGCTATCTTTTCCAGTCACAGAAGAAATAAGTAAACATTAGAAGGGAGAGGGGACACTGCTGTTAACAAAGAATGGGTTGGTAGTTTATTTTTTCCTATTTAAAATGTGGAGTAGCTAAGATCAGTTTTGAGGATTTGCATATTTCTTTTTCAAATATGGATTAAAGATCCTGCAACATACAGTCATCACACCACCAATATTCTCTCCTGATCCACTTAGAGTTAAACCATAGACTAGTAACAAAATTTGTCTGCTGTTTTGTGAATTAGTCATATTTGGTGATTTAATTTTTTCCTACTTATAAATGATAATCAATAAGAATTTTAGAGCAATCTCTAACTTCTATCATTTAAATCCAGTGAAACATTGTTCCAAATGGCCGGTCATGGGCAGTTCTTGTTTCCAGTGTCTTTACTAATAAAAAAACTTCTTGACAACCTGTCTTGATTTGAAAATACATAGATCTTGCTTCAATAAGTAATGTGGGCAGAAGACAAGGTTCCACATGGCTACAGTGAACTAGATTTTTAAGGGAATGAAGATTTTCTACTAATAATTCAGCCTCCAACAAACGAGCTAGCGGTAGGGAGCCCCCCTCTGCACCCCCAGCCTTCTCTCTCTGTCTCTCAGTTCCTGTCTCTCCCTGCTTCTGTCTTCCCTTTTTTTT
>NW_006159890.1:1987796-1989756 GCF_000334495.1 Tupaia belangeri chinensis
CCTTGGCGGTTCTTTGATTTAAGTTAAAACTGGTTTTCTTTGTAGTAATGAGTGAACTCACCTTTGAAAGTAGTTAGGTTATGTAGGAAATAGTGTGATCAATGCAATGTGGGTGGGAAGGGAATGGAGGACAATTTTGGACACTGGAGGTGGTGTGAGAGGAGGGTGGGAAGGGACAGAGGGTCAGAAAGAGGGGTGGAAATAATTCTAGCAACTAGAATTGGAAATTTATTTTTTCTGTAAAGTGCATGAGTCACTATGCAGTGAGTGTGTACTGGATGGGAGATCGCATTTTGTGTGCTGTGATGATGCCTAGGGAAGGAATGTAAATTGAGTTACAAAAAAAAGTTTCAGGAAAACAAAATATATCTATTCAATGACTGCAGTAGGATATGTAGCCCCAGTTAGGTGCTACTTTATAGGATGTGTAAAGTTAGACTTGTGCTCATGGAAATGTGTGTGTCACATGTGTTTGCTAGGAGGGTATTCGGATTGATTAGGGTCTTTGGTGATTCAATAAAATGTGGGGGGGAAATGGTATAGAAAGCAAACATAGATAACAGAGACAGTGTGGGAGGAGAACAGGAGGTGGCAGAGGGGAAGAGAGAGGGAACCAAGGATGGGGGGAAAAAGCAAAACATACAGAAAACAAGAAATGGGAGATCATTTGCTAAGAATAACATATTTGTTGATGTGCTTGATTGAGACAATATACAGTGTACTCTAGATGGAAAAAAAAAAATAAGTAATGTGAAAACCCCAGTCAAACTGCACTACTTTTTAAATTTAACTCTGTAATGAACATGACTAATTATTTTTGCTACAAATGTAAGCTATATGAAAATTATTTTGGAAACTTAGGATGAACAAATTAAAATATACCTTTCTTTACTGCAGTAATTTAAGGCTTCAATTTCTTTTTTTTATATTTTATTTTATTTTATTTTTGGAGAGGTTTTTGCTATAGGGCACATGCTTTCCCCAGAAAGACAGACAGAGACAGAGAGACAGAAATCAAGAAATTACCACACAAGAGGGATGGCCATGCCACAATCCCTTCTCCTCCATTCTCCTTTTGGGATCTTGGGCATGTATGCCCACGTGCCCAGCATGAGTTTAAGCCACTGGGTCCTGGACTTGAACTGCAGTTGACTACATGGGAGTCCAGTAACATAGCCATTAATGCTTCAATTTCTTTTGCCATTCCATTTCCTCTTATGAACCATCTAGCTCTTGGCCGCACTCCAAGGCTGATGTTTGAGACATGTCACATGATTATTTCTAGGCTTGGTGAACTGAACACCCCCCAGTAGCACATCTTTCCATCAAGCTCATAACTATAGACTTATTTTTCTCCTGAACATTTTTCATATTTCAGGTAAATATGAAATGTTATTAAATATGATTTTGAATTTTTGTGCACTAAGTATCCATATAAAATTTACATGTTGCTTATCTTTTCTTGAAAGTGGACATTCTAAAATGAGAAACCCAAGCTTAATCAACTCTAAGTGAGAGTCTTTTATACTATTTCTTCCTAGTGACCCTTTCAAAAGTTCCAAATGCTGTGGCTTGATGGGGATGGGAAAACAGAAGGGAAAACGTGACACTGCACCAACAGACAAGAGATGAAACGTCAATTAGAAGCAGTCAGATTTGCGGCAGGAAGAGTTGACTCAATAAAAGGGGACCTAACGAGACACAAGGAAATCAGAATGCATAGCACCTAATTTTGATAGGGAGAAAGATTTTTTGTTAATTTAATACGATGCTGGAAATTTATAAAGTGACATAAACACACATGGAAGAACAGAATTCATTGTTCAGCTATTATCCACACGGAGCCTGCAACCTCTCCCTCTGATGCCAAATGGGCAGCTGCTTCAGCTCTGTATGCGAAGGGTGAGGTTTGGTCAAGCTTGGTTAGAAGCAGACAGAGAAAAGAATGGATTTCAGCAGG
>NW_006159890.1:1989775-2060891 GCF_000334495.1 Tupaia belangeri chinensis
AGCAGGAGGTGGCATGTAAAAACAAAATTAACAATGAGATGCATACATCTTAATTGTGAAAATGGCCAGCAGCCAAATGATAGAGATGTCAAGCAGAGGCATGAATAGGCCAGAATCAGAGGTCACAATTAAGATAACATAACTATGTAATAGAACAAGTTCTTCTGCCACGAAAGATGATGAGCCTATGTTTATGATGATTTTCCTGGACCTAAATATAAAGCTGGGTACTTGGCAAGTATTTAATACATGCTCTTAAGATTAAAATTCCAAATTCAGAAAATAGAGACAAGATTGACAGAAATACGAGTACATGCAAAGACTGGAAATACAGGCGGTGAGCTCAGCTTCTCCGAAAACAGTGGTAGGAACAAGATTTAAACCTCACTGTAAATCTTGAAGGCATATAGCATTTGCACCAGCTTTCCCCAACAATTGTTCTCCCATTCTTCCTTAGCATTAATCAGACCTTTTTTTATTTTTAGTAGAGCACACAATTCTCCAGAATTGGAGAGAAAAGTTACGAGAAAATTATACATGACTATCTCAAGCATGTGCTTCTGCACGTCTTTTGTCCCAGGGTCACATTTATAAAATGTTTCTGTAGCAACTAACTTTGGACGATAGAGAAAGTCTCTCCCTCCAGGACAGTAATAAAAATCATTTCTTCTTCCAGGATAAAGTGTGGGCAGGCTTGCTAGGAGTCTTGTTATAAAGTTGATTAAGCTTGAGTTTCCTCAGCTGTGACATGGACGATGATGTATTTGACATCCGAGTGGGCCAACAACTATGTACACCCCAATGTAGTTGGGAAACTGATGCCCTCATAAAGTCTCATACTTCCTGCTCTGTTATGAGTAATAAAATTGTTTTTCTTCATCTCTTGCATTTTCAGTCATCAGCCTACCTTCAGTTACGTACATGACTAGTTTCTGACTAATGATGTTTGAGCAGGTGTTCTAGGATTTGCATGAAACGTCTTTATAATTAGAAACCATGACCTTCATATATTTTTCCTGTTGGATGAAATGTAGATAGAAATGTGGAGACTTCAGCATCTATTTTGGAACACAGTTTGACTTTTGGAATAAAACTCCATGCTATATTGAACAATAAGGTAAGTTGCATGGACTCTGAAATCATATAGGGTATTATATATTAACAATGATTTTTTTGTAGAGAGATTTTGTTATTGGGCACATGTGCTCACCAGAAAGACAAAGACAGAGAGACAGAAAACAAGAGGGTATGGCCACACCGCAGTTCCTTGTTTTCCATTCCCCTCAGGATTTGGGGCACACATACACACATACCTGGCTTGAGTTTTAAACTGTTGGGTTGGGGACTCAAACCACGGTCGACTACATTTGAGTCCAGCACCATAGCCATTATCCCTTCTGATGGTCCCTATTAACATAATTTTTATTAAGTATTTCATGTGCCAGTCACTTCCTTAAAAACTCATTGATTTAGTCAAGTCTCACAAAATCTTTATAATACAATACTCATTTTATGGATGATGTAAGCAGTATGGTTATCAAACTGAAAAAACTGGTGATCTAGTAAATTGCATATAACTAGAATGTGGCGTATAACTAGCAAGACATTAAATTAGAAAAGAACATGAATAGAGTGAAACTGTTTGTTTTTTAAAAAATAATTATTTATTTAATTCCATTTTCCATTATTATTTTTTAATTTTACCAGAGAGAAATAGAGAGAGAGAGAGAGAGAGAGAGAGAGAGAGAAAGGAGCGCAAGCACGCGAGCCACTGTCTCCAGGACGGACTCAAACCGCAATCAGCCATGTGGGAATCCAGCGCCCTTAACCACCACACCACCTGCCAGCCCCAAGTCTGTTTTTTTTTTTTTTTAAGAGAGATTTTTGCTATAGGACACATGTGCTCACCAGAGACACAGAGAAAGACAGAGACAGAAAGTTAGAAATCAACCCCCATTCCTCTCAGGGGAAATGGCCACACTGTAAGCTCTACTCCTCCATTCTGCTCTAAGAATTTTGAGCACACACGCACATGTGCCTGGCATGAGATTCAAGCTGCTGGATCTGGGACTTGAACTGCAGTTGACCATGTGGGAATTCAGTACCCCAACCACTACATGACCTAATAGCCCTGTAACAGTCTTTTTAGCAATGTAAAATACTTTATGACTCTGTGAGCTCCACACAGGGAAGGGCCAAACCTGTTCACCTAACAACCATATACTCAGTACCTGGCAGCACACCTGACAAAACTAATTAATCACTATTTTTGAACGACTTAGAGAACTGAAGTTACTTAACCTCTCAGTTCTCTCATAAATCAAACAACAGTAATAGAAATCTTGTGGAAGTGTTATCAATATTAGAAATAATACATGAATACATGTTATCATATTTTAGGTTCACAATTAATGATTGTTATAATAGCATGTTAAGAAAATTCTCAGTGATTCACTCTATCCTTATTTTATCAACCAATCTTGCTTCTAGGGATTATGATAAACATATTACACATAAAGACACTTAACTTAATTGATATCTAAATGTGAATGAATTTAATGTCATATAATGTAACATTAAAGAGATATGTATAATCTGATATTTAAAATAACCATAGAAAGGATTAGATTTTATTGATGTTGTTTATTTTATTTTTCATAGTGGACGAAAGCCCTTTAAATACCACTCAGGTCAAAAATCGTCTTCTCTTCTCTACAAAAAGTGTCAAATTAGCTTTACACAATAATGAAGTTGAGAGATGAATGCATTCCCAAGCAGCTGCAGCACAGATAATTAAAATGCACATGTGGGTTGACAGTCTGAACCTTCCTAGCCTTCAGTATTTTTACTGGCTTGTTTTCACAAAACAAGTGAAAAGAATGAACTATCATTTAAAAATACAATGGATAAATACTCTGTACCCTTTTTTATAGAGATTTTTGTTATATGGAGTACGTATTTGCTGGAGACAGAGAGACAGAGAAGTCACCCCTCCCCCCCCAACGGGATGATCACACCACAATCTTTTCCATTCTCCTCTCAGGAGTTTGGCCTGCACACAAATGTACCCAGTGTGAGTTTCAAACCACCTGTTCTGGGACCTGAACTGCAATCAACTACATAGGAGTCCAGCATGTGAACAACTACATCTGCTGGCCCCTATACCCAGTTTTTAAATTATTGAGCAATTTCCACTTTGGATATGCACAGTTCCAGAGCGAATCTATCAAAGGTAATATAGAGAGTCATTCCAAGATGAGTGGATACAGATCAACATAGGATATAGAAGAGGGCATGGATGAAACAGAACCAGCACCAATAAAGAACAGGATCCTAAAGGAAGCATTAAAGAGACATTGCCTTTGTCCAACCTAGACACAACCTAGACATGTTCAGCCAGGTGCCTGGTGGAAAAGAAGTGAGTTAATCCCAAACAGCACATCCTCTAAATTTATAGAACACAATAGGGAATTAGACAAATAACCGGTTTTAAAATGTACATCTCTCATATAAGATAACTGACAAGTCCTTTCCAAATGGAGAAAGTCCTTTTTATGGTAAATATTCAAGAAACTTTAGTAGTTTTGTTTCTCAAAGGAAGAAATAAAAAAGGATACATCTAACTCCTAGATGCAAATACATATTTCAGGTTATTATTTAGTGTTTCTTTTTAGAATTATTCTCTGTCACATGTATACCATAAATCTACAGAACATATTCCTATCAAAATAATACTTTGAAAATAAGGGATTATTCTTCATTATTTTATTAGTTCAGCAGTATGATATTATAGATTGAAATTCCCCCTTACATAGCAAGTATAAAATATTACCGCTGCCCCCCATTTCTTGCTACAGATTTTATAACTATTTTGGGATATGGTCCTATTTCAGTCAGATTGAAACTCATTACTGAATTCACTTGGTGGAAGAGAAATTATCTGTCATCTTATATTTGACAAGATGTTCTCTTGGGCGGTATATTTTAGGTTCAAATATAGATTCTGCCTCCTTCTGTCGTTTTGAGTCTTGTCTAGTTGACATGAGTAACTAGGTAAAGAAGATTGTATTTGTTTACTGCTTTATCTAAATTAATGCTGATCTGAGATGGTCATTGATATATTCTTTTCTTTCAACATTTTATGTGTTTGATTTTCTCACTATTTGTTATACTATCTTCAGTTGGCATCTACATATTAGATGCACGCTAATCATTGTGGACAAAGTGGAATCAACACATCCCATATCACTATGAGGGATGGGTGTGAGAGTCAGACGGCAGCATTGTAGACTACATGCTATAATGTATTACAGGTTCTGATGTTTTTGTAAGCGTTACTGTTTTTGAATGCTTCTTATGAAATAACTAATCATCACCTGGCTAAATGATGAAGACATTTCAAGCTACAGAAAGGAAAACAATAGTATATGTTCCTTGAAACCAGTTCTACAAGTGTTCAACAGAATCACTGACTATAGAATTAAATGCATTTCCAACCATTTTCTCCTTAGTACTATTTTTTTTTCTGCATTACTAAGTTTGTTTGTTTGTTTTTAATTGCCAGAGGGCATGGGTGCTCTCCAGGACGAGACAGAGAAAGGGAGAAAGTAATCCCCAATGGTACATGATCACACTGAAATCCCTTCTTTTCCAGCCAGGATTTGGGGCACACACAAGTGCCTGATATATTTTTCAAGACCTCAGGGTGGGATACAAACCCATGGTTGGCCTTGTGGGATCAAGATCATTTAGTTATTAGGCTATGGGACCAGCTCATCATTATTAAGATTTTATACCTCTTCCAGTGACATTTCTTAAATCTTCTTTTATAAATGTTCCCCACTTATGTTTGACTATTAAAATAAATTATTCTAACATATATTTTATTAATGAAACTTCTGACTTGTTTCATATGCCTGTATGATGTTTGTTTTATGAATTATTGAGTTATGCCATTTCTCAGAAAAGACTTATTTCTAGTATTTTCTATGATAATATCATAAACAAATGTGGTTGACCCTCGTATGATCAATTGAATTAATTTAAAAATGATTCAGATCATCATTAAAAATTAATTTTGGATATATTATGCAGCAAGCAAACTATATCAAATAGAAAATTATAATTCTTAAAATTATTAAATACACATCTATATTGGACATATCAAAATTCTAAGGTGATAACACCATATACACATCATTAGTTTTTAAAAGAAAATATGAAAATATTAGATGAACAGTTTCAAAACCAGGGCCAAATATTGCCAACAAATGAGAACATGTATGTATGTATGTGTATGTATATATATATATATATATATACATTTTTTTTTGAGGGAGATTTTTTGCTATAGGGTGAGTGTACTCACCAGAGACGCAGAGAGAGACAGAAAGTGAGAAATCAACTCTCGGGGGATGGCCACACCACAATCCTTTTTCTTTCATTCTCTCTTGGAATCTTGGGCACACATACACTCACAACCAGCATGAGATTTAAACCACTAGGTCTTGGCCTTGAACTGTTGTCAGTTAACATGGGAGTCCAGTGACATAACCATTACACATTTGCTGGTCTGAGAGAACACATTTTAAAATATGTACATAGCAATAAAACTAGACTTGCAGTGCCAATTTTTTTTTTGGTGGAAAATAAGGAAGAACTCTATAAAATAGACAGATAGAATTGTGGTAAGATAAGAAAATATAAAAAATTGGGAACCAGCAGTTAGCATAATGGCTATGTCATTGGACTCCCACGTAGTCGACCGCGGTTCGCATCCCGGACCCGGTGGCTTTAAACTCATGCCGGGCGTGTGTGCGTGCGTGCCCAAGATCCCGAGAGGAGAATGGAGGAGAAGGGATTGCAGTGTGGCCACCCCCCCGGGGGGTGATTTCTTGCTTTCTGTCTCTCTGTCTCTCTCTGTCTGTCTGGCGAGCACACGCACCCTATAGCGAAAACTTCTCCAAAAGAAAAAAGAAAATATCAAAAATTCTGGGAGAAAAAGGTAAATATTTCAAAAATATCAGGCCCAAGGTGATATGGTAGGTGAGATGGTAGCACACTGCTGCACAGTACTGAGCCATGTGGAAATGCCTAGAGTTAGGAGATTGGGTGGACCTGGACATGCCAGGCACACCCGGGAGTGCATCCACTATTCTGCCTGGCTGGGGCTGGGGGAGAATCATGGCCTGACATTACCTGGTCAAGGGTAATTGTTCCTCTCTGTGTTTCTCTCTGTGTCTATTTATCTAGAAAGGAAAGAAGGAAGGAAGAAGGAAGAAAGGGAGGGAGGGAGGAAGGAAGGAAAGGAGGGAGGAAGGAATATTACTAGTAGGTTTTAATTGAGTCAGAATTTAATAGTCTAGAGTGACAAAATAAATATAGTCCAAATTCAGACAGTTGTGACAATAAAAAGAGAAGCTGTTAACAATTATACCAGGACATTAAGTGCCAACACAGACTATCCAGATCAAGTGTATGGTGAGCAGATCAATAAAGAGAGATGAGAAGTTGGGGGGATACAGATGAAAAGGAACTCAGGCAGAATTATGCTAGCACAGTGTGAGGCCAACTAGTGGACATGTTTAGATTCATGGCTCCCAGAACCATCAGTTAGCGTAATGGCTATGTTGTTGGACTCCCATGTAGTCAACCACAGTTTGAGTCCCATATCCAGTGGCTTAAACTCATGTTGGACATGTGTATGTGCATGCCCAAGATCCCAAGAGGAGAATGGAGGAAAAGTGATTGTGGTGTGGCCATTACCCCTGGGGGGATGGATTTCTCACTTTCTGTCTCTCTCTTTCTGGCAAGCGCACACACCCTATAGCAAAAACCTCTCCAAAAAAAGATTCATGGATCCCAATCTGAAAATGTACACATCTATGCACATACATATATATGTGTGTGTGTGTGTGCAGTTTTAGAAGCTGCTTTTAATTTTGAGTAGACAGAAATTGCTCTTTACTTCTCTTTATTAGCAACAGAACACTTTTCTCATCTACCACAATATCAGCTAAGAAATCTGAGGCAAAAGATGCCAAACTATTTCTAGATGCAAAAGCTTCATATGAAGAGACCATCCGCTAAAACTGACTCTAGCATGGCTGGGGATAAGGAGACAACACGAACTACCCCCACACACAGAGCATCTACCTGACATTACATGCCTTTTCCTGAGACAAAACAAACAGTGGGCTGAAAATACTTGAGGCAGGTTGAGGAAACCAGCTTCAAGGGTGGGCAGCTCAAATAAGGAACTAAGAACATTCCAAAATCATTATTTATACTAAAGGCGAATTAAAAAGTGAGATCTTGACCACAAAGCCTTTACATAGCATTCAAAAGAAAATTATATTGGATTGACCGAGTAAGCTGTCTCCCCACGGTCTGTACAGCAGGGACCTGTGTTTAGAAGCTAAGCTTATTTGCAGGAAAGAAGGTCTTACTCTTTTTTTAGACCAATGACCCAAACTTAGCATTCTCCTTGGAACGCGAAACTTGCTTGCAGGTTATTTCATCCTTTTGCTCTTTTTCAAAAGTGCATCTTCAGCACCAGCTACTTTTCTCAGAAGGAACACTTATTTTTGACTGGACATTTTGCCTTTACTGCATCATCATAAAGTTCTGTTTTTTATTCTCTTTATCTGTGGAGCTGGAGAATGGATTCATTTTGGGTTTCTTCCTCACAAATTCCTTTCATTCTATCTTCCCAGCCATTGCAGTGGCTAGTCTTGTCTCCTTGTCAGATTTTGGGTTTTTAAGAAGGCGATCAATATCCCTGGGAAAGTAACTCACTCCTGGGCTCCTCATCACCATTATTTCATTATATTTCTTCTTTTGGCTTTCCCAGGGAAATCATCAAGCTCTTTCTTCATCTGGGTCATGCGGATTTTCTGGAAGTCTTCCAGCATTAAAACTCGACTGGTGCTGACGGCTGTAGCTTTGGCTTTCCACTCCTCCATGGGCTTGCTGCTCAGCTTGCTTCCTGCCAATTTCTCATTCTTTGTCAGAGGAGTGGTGCATGTCACCCCATTCACCATCATCGTTCTCCTCCCTGAGACTAAAACTTTCCTATCCATTTTCATCACTTTCAGCACTGTCTTCTTTCTCAACTTGCAGAACTTCTGCTCCTGGAATGTAATCTTTAGCAACTAATTCTCTGTATGCTTGCGCTTTTGTTTCTGTGGAGGCCTCTCGAGGTTTTCCACAAAATTTCTTCTGCCACATCTCAGGATTCAGTGTTCTCAAGAGCTGAATTTGAGTTCTAGCAGACATCATTACATTCTTATCTTTGTGTGTTTTATACTGAGCCAGCTTGGAGTTTTTCAGTTATGGCTAGAGGACACCCAGTTGTTATCTCTTTGATAGCATTGATTCCTACTATCATGACTTCCCCAGAGGTCTTGACAGTGAAAAAAATCATTGGCCACAGTCATGAGCAGTGATTGAATGATCTCTAGGGATAACAGGTGATGAGAGGCTTGTGCAGCAAACATAAGGATCTTTATTACTTTTCTGTGGTGGGGCTGCAGAAACCTTAGCACAAGGGATAGCAGTTGAAGAGAAAAAGCTCATAAATTGCCAGTAATCTGGAGATGAAGTTCATGGTTCATCTTCACTTCAAATCTCTCCTTAGAGCTCTCTTGTTTCTTTAGAAGTGTTTTGTTTTATTCTGTTGTTTTACAAAATCTTGGGGATCATGGATCAAGTGAATAACTGAAAAGTTAAACATCTCTGGCATCTTCTTCTTTTGTTTCTGGAGGACATTCATCGCCTTTTCCAACTTCTTGTTTTGGAAGCTTTTTTCCCTGTGGCATACTGTACCAGCAGGTGTCTGACAGTTGTTCGCTCATCCTCAAACTCTGAGTCACTGTCCTGTTTCTCATCTTCATCTTGCCCAAGGAAGAATGTCAAACCAGCAACTAATATCCTGGTGACCTTAGAGAAACATGCAGTATGATAGCATTGACAGTTTTGGCATCGTTCCAGATGTTTCTTCTGTAGAGTTTTATCATCGCATTCAATGAGATTGGCCCCAGTGGCATTGCTGTCTCTCAGCATGGTGTACATGAAATTCTGCAACACACTATTCACTTTATTGTTCTTGTGCTTTGTGCTTATATTCTTTTTTTTTTTTTTTTCGGAGGGGTTTTTTGCTATAGGGTGCGTGCGCTCGCCAGACAGACAGAGAGAGACAAAGAGACAGAAAGCGAGAAATCACCCCCCGGGGGCATGGTCATGCCACAATCCCTTCTCCTCCATTCTCCTCTCGGGATCTTGGGCACGCATGCACACGCGCCCGCCGTGAGTTTTAAGTCACCGGGTACAGGACGCGAAACGCGGTCGACTACGTGGGAGCCCAGCGTCGTAGCCATTACGCTAACTGCTGGTTCCCTTGTGCTTATATTCTTGATAACAGTCACAATATATGTGTATAAACTCTTTTGTAAAAGTTTATCGTGGCAATGCAGAAGCTCAAAGAAAAGATCCAACAAACTTGATGGACTTATAAAGTTATTATTTCTCAGCAAGATCAAAGCTTTGCAAAATGTCATTCAAAGATCTAGATCTAAGAAAGTGTGATTGTAGAAGAGAAGATCCTTCAGCTCTTGAAGAGAGTTCCTGAGATGTTCCAGGTAGCACTGAGCAATCTGTGCCATAAACATCACCAGTTCTGTCACTTCTTTGCTGGGTTTATTTGGTTGCAATTTCAAAATCACCTCATTGGACTTGTGATTATACAGCTGCAGAAACTCCTCAATGTAGGCTGAGGGGTACCACTTGATTAGATCTTGTAACTGGGGCAGATTTCTGGGCAGCTTGTTGTTGTTTCTGCTGGACATGTTGTTGGTTGCCAACTGACACAGAGGGCAATTCTAAGAAAACCCACACATCAACTCGTCCCAGCTGCAGTTTGGAATCGTGCTTCTGAAAGTGACCAAAAACAGCACACGGGATATTCGTCGGCAGTGCCATATTGGCTCCTAAAGTTCACAGCTGTGTAGTTTTTTAAGGGTGGTGTAATCCCTTCTCATAGGTTAGGTAAATATTTCACTCCAGTATAATTTAGACTATACCTAGTTATTTCAATTAAATGGAAAGTGATTCCTGAACATTTTTTTCTAATTCCATTGAGCACTTCTTTTTCTCCATAATAAAGAAAATATGAATAAAAGAGGCAGCCAAATTTTTGAACTATCCTGTCACAATCAGATTAAAGAGAAGCAACAAGAGTTCTAGATGAGACCACTAATCATGAGGAATTCTCTGAGTGTTTTAGAGTGGCTGTTAATGTATTTTTGATCAAAGAGCATATTATAAAAAACTAATCTTTTTTTTCTTTAAGAAAGATTTTTGCTACTGGGCATGTGTGCTCACCACAAAGACAGAGAGAGAAAGTGAGAAATCACCCCACAATACCTTCTCCTCCATTCTCCTATAGGAATTGTGGGCACACATGCACACACGACAGGTATGAGCTTTTAAGTTTCCAGGTACAGGACTTGAACTGTGGTGGATTACATGGGAGTCCAGTGACATAACCATTATGCCATCTACTGATCTCACTTTGAGACTTACAAAATATGCAGAAAGTGCTAATATTTTCACTACTTTTTTTTTTATTGTGGAGCAAAATGCACACATATTAAGGTCATAAAATATGAATGTTCAGCTGAATAAATTATCCCAAAATAAACATCCCTATAACCACTTCCAGGAGAAGCCTCCTCCTAAACATTATCCTCTGACTCTCCAAATAGAAAACTCATCTCAGCTTACAATAGTAGAATTCAGCAACCTGTCTTTGAGCTGGCTAAGAATAAAAATTGATTTACATTCCTCTGATCAAAATCCTCTCCCGCTTAATCCCCTTACTATGTAATATTCCACTGACTAAGTATATCACATTTTATTAATTCTTTATACTCTTTTAGACATATTCCTTCCCCTAGAACTGTTATAAATAATACTGTAATGAATATTCTCCTTTATGTTTCTTCATCTGTGTTTATAATCATTCCATTTGAAATGATTGGTAATAGTGTATCTGTGGTTTAAACTGAGTTGGTCATGCCAAATTCCAGAACATGTTTGTTTTCTTAGGTATTAAAAAACACAGAAACTCTTAATTAAATCTTGAATTGAGATAAAACCAAGCCAAGTTTTAGTCTTTGTGAGAGATGATCTAATTTGTTTTCTTATTTGGTTGCTTCTTCATGCCTTATTCTACCATAGTTTCTCTACCTTGATTGAAACTAAATTCAAATTCATTTCACTCCAGATCTATGTGTCAATAAAAACCTCTGCTCGAGACCAGCAGTTAGTGTAATGGCTATGTCGCTGGACTCCCACATAGTCGACTGCGGTTCGCGTCCCGGGCCCGGTGGCTTAAAACTCAAGCCGGGCGGGTGTGCGTGCGTGCCCAAGATCCTGAGAGGAGAATGGAGGAGAAGGGATTGTGGCGTGGCCATCCCCCCTGGGGTGTGATTTCTCGCTTTCTGTCTCTATGTCTCTCTGTCTGTTTGGCGAGCGCACGCACCCTATAGCAAAAACCTCTCCAAAAAAAAAAAAAAAAGAAAGAAAAACCTCTGCTCAGCACTATATATGCTGCATATAATGTGCCACATGAAGTCATACACACACAAAAAAAAATATCAAAGGAGAAATAAAAATATAAAAACATGACTAGGGACCAGCAGTTGGCATAATAGCTACATCCCTGGACTCCCATGTAGTCGACCATGATTCAAGCCCCGGACCTGGTGACTTAAACTCACACCAGGCATGTGTGCATGTGTGCCCAAGATCACAAGAGGAGAATTAAGGAAATGGATTGAGGCATGGCCATCCCTCTTGGGGGTTGATTTCTCACTTTCTGTCTCTCTGTCTGTCTCTTTCTGTCTGGCGAGCATATGCACCCTATAGCAAAAGCCTCTCCAAAGACTAAAAAGACTCATTTTTTTGTCTGTTAGTTTAGAGAAATTTTTGCTATAGGATGCTTACGCTCACCAGACAGACAGAGAAGGACAGCGACAGAAAGCAAGAAATCGCCCCCTGGGGGATGACCATGTTGTAATCCCTTCTCCTTCATTCTTCTCCCAGGATCTTGGGCATGCATGAACATGTGCCTGATGTGAGTTTCAAGCCTTTGTGGCTGGGACTCAAACTATAGTCAGCCATGTGGGAATCTAGCAACGTAACCATTATGCCATCTGCTGCTCCCAAGAAGAATAATTTAAATAAAAACATTGATATTGGAAACGTAAGTTAAAAATATGCCAGAATATCAGGCATTTGGAAAAATCATA
Organism: Tupaia belangeri chinensis; assembly: GCF_000334495.1. Taxonomy (NCBI): domain Eukaryota; kingdom Metazoa; phylum Chordata; class Mammalia; order Scandentia; family Tupaiidae; genus Tupaia; species Tupaia belangeri. The sequence goes on from NW_006159890.1 coordinate 2,002,087, forward strand.
TATGTATTAATAGCTAAAACTAAAAACAGGACAAAGAAATTGACACAAAAATAAAAAGTGATTTGCTGATGATAACATATATGGTAATATCTTTGTCTTGACTGATAGGCATTGTGTTTGTGCTAGAAGAACCATGTTGTACACTGTACAAATATATGATGAATAAACATAAAAAATAAAGTGGGACAAAGAATTCAAAAAAATACATAAATTCTATAGACAGACAGAAATGGTTCATCACATTCCACAAATAAGTCAATTAAATCAATCTGCATCTATGCACATATTAGCATCATCAGTTATAGCGTGCAAGTCACAAAAAAAGCAGTGTATTTGAGATGCAATACAACAAAACTTGAGATTAATGAGTTACCTAAAAATCTAGTATCTCTCCTTCAATCAATGTTATAAGCATCCTTAATATTGAGTAGAAATAAAAAGCAATTAGTCATTAAAAACAAACACACAAACAAGAAGCTATTAATTAACAGAAAACAGGAAATTAAGGGAAAGGGCTAAAAGTTAGTTTAAATGCTGTTTCTGAATACACATACACACTGAAGAGATCTGGGGAAAAAAAAAAGGATTTAAATGAAAAATAAGGAATATTAAAATACATAAATTAGAAATAAGAAAATCAATATAATCTCAGATACAGAAAAGTTTTAAAATGAATTAAATAATTAAAACTAAATACACAAAAGAAGCTACAGGGTTCATAGCATCACTATTCATAAGGCCAAAAAGTGGAAGCGATAAAATGATGAATGCCAAGCAAACTGTGGTGTGTTCATATATAGGGGTATTACTCAGCATGAGGAAAGAGGTGCTCAAACATGCTAAACCTGCATAAACTTTGAAAAGTTTCAAAGTGAGACCAGCAGATGGCATAATGGTTATGTCACCGGACTCCCAGGTAATCCACCACAGTTCGAGTCCTGGACCTGAAAACTTAACACTCATACCTGTTGCGTGTGCGTGTGTGCCCAAAATCCCGAGAGGAGAATGGAGGAGAAGGTTTTGTGGTGTGGACATTCCCCATGGAGAGCGATTTCTTGCTTTCTGTCTCTCTGTCTCTCCAGTAAGCTCATGCAAAATTCTCCCTAAAAAAAAAAAAAGTAAGAAAGATTGCTAATTAAAAAGCTAGGTACAAAAGGCCATATATTGTATGGTTCCTTTTATATGGAATATCCAAAATGGGCAAATTCTCAAAGACAAAGCCAACTAATAGTTACCAGGGATTAGGAAAAGTGGATAAAAGGGAGTAGGTCCTTAATCGGTATGGGTTTCCTTCAGGGGTGATAAAATATCCTGGAACTAGATAGTGATGATGGTTGTACAACCTTGTAAATGTACTAAATGTCAGGGAATTGTACACTAAAATAATAAATGTATTTTACTACAATTAAAATATTATGTAACACCAAAAAAAAGATTGAAATTAATATCTACTCTAACAGACATAACATACTCCATGAATCAAATACTTGTGTATAAATTAAAGTGAATCAAATTGATTCAGAAAGATAGATCAACAAGAAGAAAATAAATACAAAAAAAATTTTCTTCAAGAGGGCATTGGGATTGTACATTTCAATGTTGATTTTTCTGATTCTTCAGAATTAATTATCGTATAACTTTAACTGTGTCTTGGTAATAGAAAAGAGTAAAATATTAGGCAATGAAATTAAAAAGATATTAAGACCAGGTTTTTTGACCAGTTAAAAAAAATTTATCAATATTATTTACAAAATAAATGCAGAAATAATAAGATTAAATTTAGTTTAATATATATATATTTAACAGGAGCAAGAGAGAGACAGAGAGAGGAAACTAAAGAGAGACAACACCTCAAAAGGCCCTTGTTGCCATGATCTACCCCTAGCCTCAGGCAGTTTTAGGTCTTGGGCATATGCATACTGGCATACTCAGGAGGTCTCCGCATTCAGGCCTAGACCTTTCCCACATCCACATGGTTCAGCAATGTGTAGCTCTGTGTTTTACTACTGTGCCACCATTTATTCCTGGGAGAAAGTTAGCTAACAAAGTTGTCCGTTGTTTTTCAGTAAATGTGACAAGTAAGTAAAAATATCTTCTCCTAGTAGACAATTTATTCTTACATAAATAAGTTACAAACTTGTTAAATAAGGAAAATAAATGTGATTAGTTAAAACCATAGGAGAATAAATTAAACAGAAAATTAAAACTTTGTCAATTTTCATGATTTTTTTAATCATCGCTATTGTTTTTTAATTGCCAAAAGTCACACATACTTGGAAGAGAGAAAGCGCCAGAGAGGTGTGGTCATGCAGCAATAATCTCCCTCCATATCCCCTCTCAATTGTGGGCACAAGCACATACATGCCAAAATATTTTTCAAGCTGTTGAGAGCAGGATGCAAACTGAAATCAGTCAGAGCGATCCAGTTTTCAATACACAGTGCTTAATTTCTGTATTATGGGGCAGTCTTTCATGATCTGATTAAAATTTAATTTTTTAATAGTTCTATTTGAATATTTCAGACATGAATGGGGTTTTTTTCATAGCATGAGACATCTAGAAATAGTCATATTCATTTATCTCCTGAGTTCTCAAAATCATGATGCAAACAACTGGCAAAATTATAGTAAATTAACATTCTCACAATCATTGATAACTCACTGTAAATGATCACATTAATAAAAAATAAAAACAAAAAGTAAAAAAATTAAGGCGTTAAAAATAAGCTGGCAAAAATAAATTAAAATGTGATAATACAAAAGGCAAGTTTATAAACCTAAAAAATAAAAAGTGGGTACCAGCAGATGGCATAATTATTATGTCACTGGACTCCATGTAGTCAACCGTGGTTTGAGCTTTGGACTTAGTGGCTTAAAATTCATGCCAAGCACATATGCATGCATGCCCAAGATCCAGAGAGGAGAATGGAGCAGAAGGAATTGCGGCATGGCTATTCCCCCAGGAGGGTGATTTTCACTTTCTGTCTCTTTGTCTCTCCTGCAAGTACTCATGTCCTATAGCAAAAATGTCTCTAAATATATATATATATAATATATATTATAGCTATCATTTATATAATATATATATAAATGTAGATAGATAGAGATGAAGATAATACATAGATGAGTTTTAAGTATAAGAGTATGAAAAAGGGAGAAAATAAATATTGTTTTTCTTCTTTGGGGGTTATAAAACTTATTTTTAAAATATTTTTATTTAATTGCTACATTTACTAAAAACCAACAGAAAGCTTTGTTATATAACTTTTAAAAGGTTGCAGTTAAATTGTAGTACAACATTTTCCTTCTTATTTCTGCAAATTTCCTAAGTTCTTTTTTTTTTTTTTTTGAGAGGTTTTTCACTATAGGGTGCGTGCGCTCACCAGACAGACAGAGAGAGACAGAGAGACAGAAAGCGAGAAATCACCCCCCAGAGGGGATGGCCACGCCGCAATCCCTTCTCCTCCATTCTCCTCTTGGGATTTTGGGCACGCACGCACACGCGCCCGGCGTGGGTTTTAAGCCACCGGGTCCGGGACGCGAACCACGGTCGACTATGTGAGAGTCCAGTGACATAGCCATTACGCTAACTGCTGGTTCCCCAAATTTCCTAAGTTCTAAAAGTAAATATAAAATGTCTTGGAAGACAAAAGTTTCCAAAAGTAAGAGGTAGATTGGATGGATTTATCTGAGTCACAAGACATAAAAAGAAATATCACCAGAAACCTCCACAATAAATAATTAGAGAGGATATTTGGAAGAGAATTAATATATGTTGGTATGGGTTTTTTTTTTAATATCAAATTGTTACTACATTAGTGACTATAACAAAGTACATCTAGAAGAAAAAACCAGGCCAGTCAGTGGCATGGTGCTTAAGGCAGCTGGGTCCCAAGTGCTGCCTGCATGGTTTGAATCCCAGCCACGGCAGCCTGGGAAACACACTAGTCATGTGTGCATGCATGTCCAAAATCCCAAGAGTGAGAAATGGAGGAGGGATTGCAGCATGAAGATCTTGTTGGGGAATGCTCTCTCACTTTCTCTCTCTCTCTCTCTCTCTCTCTCTCTCTGTCTCTCAGTGAGGGAGTACATGCACCCTCTGGCAAAATTTAAACAAAAAGGAAAAAAAAATCACGGGATGTTCACCCAGCAGCGACATTTTTGTGAAGAGGTGATTGATATTGGTTCTTGTCAGAGTTGGTAATTTAAACTCACACACACAGACAAATTAAGTCCTCCAAATCCCAACATTTTGGTAACTGCCAGTGTATAAGACATTTCAAGAGCAAGGCTGAATTTCAAAGGAATAAGATTTTGTTTTTCTTTCTTAACTCCAGATTTCGATTATAGGCAAGAACACAAATACTTAAAAGTCACTTTGAAAAACACCTGGCAGGTGAAATGAAAATTGCTCAGCAGTACCTAGCCAAAATGAGCGTCACATACCTGCATAAAAACACCCATGCTTGGGGGCTCAGCTCATCCTAATCCATCTGTTGTTAAAACACATATGAATAAAGTAAAAAAGAAATAAAATAAATGAAGCTCTCCTTGTAATAAAGCTTTTTCTGTGTGATGTCTTGTGTTAGCTGTTCTAGAACGATTCACTGGTCTCCTTTCTATGTGCCTTACATTTTAATTTTGTTTAGTTTTTTCTATTTTTCTTCTGTGAGATGTGACATGTTTTTCTGATGGCTTCTATGTTGCTACAAATATGATGTCATTGTTATTAAAATATCTGTAGATTTAAAAAACAAAGTAAAGCATGCATTAAAATCAAACAACTTTTCCACAAATATTTCCAAAGAAGAAAATAATCTTGCAAGAGATACATTATCAGTTTTAATATTATGAAATCTACAAGTTAAACATCAAAGAATAGACTTTGATAGATTGATTTATGGCTTAACTGATAAAAATGTACAAGTGATTACTCATAAATTACCAGAACAGCTTATCAAACTACAATTTTAATTAAACCTGTATAACCCTTGTCATATTTATCTATTAATTAGTAATTTATGTTATTTTTAATTATTATTCCCAAAATAAAACAAAATGTCATGTGTAGTTGATAAATGGATCAAAATTCAGAATTAGGCATAGATATTTGGATTTATCATTCACCCATAATGGATAAGCTTTGAGTAACTACTTAGTCAACTGTGTGAGTATTTTTACCTTTCCAGTGGGGATTACTTTGAAATACGGGCAGGTCTCCAAAATAAATGTCATTTTTTTAAATCATTTTATTTTTAATTGACATAATAATTGTACTGATTGATATGGTACAGTGTGATGTTTTTTTTTTTTTTGGAGAGATTTTCGCTATAGGGTGCGTGCGCTCGCCAGACAGACAGAGAGAGACATAGAGACAGAAAGCGAGAAAGCACCCCCCAGAGGGGATGGTCACGCCGCAATCCCTTCTCCTCCATTCTCCTCTCGGGATCTTGGGCACGCACGCACACGCGCCTGGCGTGAGTTTTAAGCCACCGGGTCCAGGACGTGAACCGCGGTCGACTACGTGGGAGTCCAGCGACATAGCCATTACGCTAACTGCTGGTTCCCGGTACAGTGTGATTTTTCAGTATAAGAATACAATATTCAATGATCAAATCAGGGTAATTTGCATATTGAACATCTCAATGTCATTTATTTAACTAATTTAACTCACACAGGGACCTTCCAAAAGGTCATGGGAAGTGGAGTTAAAATATGAGTTTATTTTTTTAATTAATTAATTTATTTATTTTTAATTTCATTTTCTTTTATACAGTCAATCATATTATTTAGCTTACAAAATGAATATTTCAACATGTGAACACCTCTCCCTAGTCCAGTTGACTAAACTACAAAATATCTTTAGTAGAAATTGGCACATTGCTTTGTCCCATTAATGCTTTTCCTCCCTATTTTTCTTCTAATTGTTTTTTCCTCAAACCCTAGTCTTTCACAAACACTATATCTGTATTTACATCTGTTTACTGTGTTTCTATATCCTTCAGTCAGTCCCTTTCAGTCATAGAGAGCGGACACTTGGTATATATTAAGTGGGGACATACAATGTCTCTCTTTCATAGCCTGGCTTGCTTCACTCAGCAGTAAATCTTCCATATTCATCCACTTTCTGTCAAAAGAAGGGTTTTGTTGTTTTTTATGGCTGAATAATATTCCATAGGGTATATGTGCCATAGTTTTTCCATCCACTCATCTGTTTGTGGACATTTGGATTGGTTCCATGTCTTGGCAATTGTGAATAATGCCGCTATAAACATAGATATGCAAGCACTTTTCTGATTAAGAATGCTTCTGTCCTTTGGGTAGATACCAAGGAGTGGGATTGCAGGATCATATGGTAGTTCTATTTGTAGATTTTTGAGTAATCTCCAAATTGTTCTCCACAATGGCTGGACAAGTTACATTCCCATCAGCAGTGTAAGAGAGTTCCCCTTTCACCACACTCCCGTCAGCATTTATCGGTTTTTTTTGTTTGTTTTTTTTGTTTGTTTTTTTTTTAATCTTAGTCATTCTGACTGGGGTTAGGTGGTATCTCATGGTTGTTTTGATCTGCATTTCCCTTACTATAAAGGATGTTGAGCATTTTTTCATATGCCTTTTGGCTATTTGTATGTCATCTTTAGAGAGTGATTTTTTCAACTCATTCTCCCATTTTTTAATAGGGTTGATCATCTTTTTTTTGAAATAGCAGCTTGAGTTACTTGTGTATTCTGGTTATCAGTCCAAATATGATTTATTTTGACACATTTTTTAAATCTATGCATAGTTATTTCACAATACTTATTTTCCTTATAGTATTTAAAGACCCCTCATTTTATTATACAGCTACTGTGTATATGTTAATACTGGAAAATATCATTAAGATACATTCCCACCCCTTGGTGAGTTTGCAGTTTAATGGGAAACAATGAGAAAAAAATTCAGTCCCAGTTTACGATACATATCATCCCACCACTTTATTATGTATAGAGAAGGCTTAGCCGTTTTAGTAATTAGTAAGATCAATGTTAGTAATAAGCATGATGAGCCATTCATTCATACAGAACAAAAATCCACTGAGAAATTAATAATCACAGAGTAACTTCTAGAACAAACTAGAGATATTATGAATTTCCAGGGCATTGATAGAACTGCTTTTAATTATTGTATCCCATTGTATCTGAAACTCGGGAGGATAGTGACTATCATACCTAAGCAACATGGAAGTTACATTATACTGAGGAAATTATGAGTAAGTCAACAAAGCTATTTAACTTTTTCTCTATTTTTAGGCATGTATGTGGTCTTTAATTTTTCCAGTGTAAGGAGCATCCTGGTATATTCACAGCTTAATAAGTACCATGCTATTTTTCTTACTGTAAAAATTAGGCAAAGATGGGGCTGGCAGGTGGCGTAGTGGTTAAGGGCACTCAATTCCCACATGGCAACTGTGGTTCAAGTCCCAGATCTGGCAGCTTGCTTTCTCACTTTCCCTCTCTCTCTCTCACTATGTCCCTCTCTGATAAATTTAAAATAAGTAAATAAATAAATAAATAGAAGTTAAATAAAATAATTCTTTTAAAAAATAGACATAGAGGGACCACCAGTTAGCATAATGGCAATGTTGCTGAACTCTCATGTTGCCAGTCATGGTTTGAGTCCCGGACCCAGTGGCTTAAACTCACGCCAGGTGCTTGTGTGTGCATGACCAAGATCCTGAGAGGAGAATGGAGGAGAAGGGATTGCGGCATGGCCATCCCCCTGGGGGGTGATTTCTCGCTTTCTTTCTCTCTGTCTTCCTGGTGAGTGCACATGCCCTATAGCAAAAACCTCTCAAAAATAAAAAAAGACATAAAATTCTTAGGTGGAGAGAATGTACATTTAAAATGTTGGTGCATATCTCCAGATTTCTTGAAAAATTGTATGTATGTTAACAGTGATGGCATGTGGAAAATCCTATATTTCAGTTAAAATGTTGCCCAATCACTGTGACCCATTTCTTAGACACTGTGAACTAAAGGCTGGGACTACATCGGAGGTCAAGGTTGGAATCTCAGCCCAAAGCCAGGTACTATGGCAGCCTGTAATCTCATTGACCTAGGACACTGAGGCAGGAAAATTGTAAACTCAAGTCTGCTTGTGTTTCAAGCTCAGTTATTATCAGAGAAAAACATTTTAAAAATAGAAAGAAACAAAGTAAATTTAGTATTGTCTAGTGTATGAGCAGTGTTTATAAAGTCTACTGTGGTGTAAAATCATGTCCTTGGCCTTTGCACTCACTTACCGTTTACTCACTGACTGAGGGCAACTTTGAATTGTGCAAGCTCCCTTCAATGTTTGTGCATTGTACGAATATACAATGTCTTAGTTTATACAGCATTTTACTGTATCTTTTTGTGTGTGTGCATGCATGTTTAGATACACAAATATCATTGTGTTATAGTATTCAGCACAGTGACCTGCTATATAGTTTTACAGTCTAGGAGCAAGAGGCTGTACTGTGTAACTTAGGTGTGTAGTAGACTGAACTATTTGGATTTGTGAGAATGCACTCTGATGTTCACACAACAAAATCACTTAATGATGCATGTTTCAGAATGTATCCCCATTGTTAAGCAGGACATGGATGTATTTACCTATACTGAGAAACTGCTCCTCCCCTTTTCTCCCCTAGGTAAAACTGTGAAACTATAGTTTCCCAGCTATCCTCCCACATTAGTTAGTGTTTCCAAAGCATTTACAGTTAACGCTATTGGAAAGCCGATGGGGGAAAGAAATAGGAAGTTATTAAAGTTTCAGAACGGTATAAAGATTTTGCAGAAGCAATGGCTCTTTGCATTTGCAATCATGTTGGTAAGATGGCATCTTGAAACCACATGAGATCTTTAGTTCAGGCTCCTCCAGCTTTACTAACATTATTTTCTGTCTTATCCTTCCACATTTAAGCTTGTTATTCTTGTTAGTTTGGAAAAAAATTCTATCATAGCTGTAAGGTTTTTTGGACTAAACAGGGCAGAGAAATAATAATATCCAATTATTTTCTTCAAGGTTTTTGCCATAGGGAGTGTGGTTTTGCTAGAGAGAGACAGAGAGACAGTGAGTGGGAAAGTGAGAAATCACTCTCCGATAGGGGTGGCTATGCTGCAATTCCTTCTCCTCCATTTTCCTCCTAGGATTTTGGACACACACAAGTGTGAGTTTCAATCCTCTTAGCTGCAGGCTCAAAACCCAGTTGGCCATGTGGGACTCTAGCGTCTCAACCACTACACCACCTGCTGGCCAAATAATACCCATTATAAAAGTATCAAACCTAGGCATGATTTGAATCTTTTGGGATCCCTACTATCACCACCAGATTGCTGCATAGAAGAGCTTTTTATATATTTAATCTCTGAAAGAGTTTCCAGTCTTCAACCATTCACATGCCAAGTAGTGTACATACATACCAAGAAAATCTTCTAATAGTAACATTTCTCAAGTAAGAAGTTTGGAATTTTAGCTTATATTAGCATGTTCAATAGAGACAGAATAATAATTACAATATCAGTGTGTACTAGAAGCTGTAGTTTTTTTTTTTAAGGTGATGTAAACTAAGGTAAAAATTGATGACTATATTCAGACTTACATAGTATTTTTAAATATTAATGCTTTCCAACGTATAAATAAAGATGTAATTGGACTCCAATTATATAAAAGAAAAACAATGGGGATCAGCAGATGGTGTAATGGCTACATCACTGGACTCCCATGTAGTCGACCATGGTTCGAGTCCCAGACCCAGTTACTTAAACTCATGCCAGGTATGTGTGTGTGCTTGCCCAGGATCCCAAGAGGAGAATGGAAGAGAAGGGATTGCCCCATGGCCATTCCCCCTGGGAGGTGATTTCTCACTTTCTGTCTCTGTCTTTCTGGGGAGCACACATGCCCTACAGCAAAAACCTCTAAAAATAAAAAAATGAACTTACCTTTTTCATACCTTCATGGAGAACAAATCAGCCCAATTCATGACCATTGCAAAGCATTTCAGCTATTTTATCAGTCAGTACCAACCGCTGTAGCTAAATTGGCCTCTCCATGATCAATATCAATTGCTAAGTTGCAAAGTTTATGTGCATGCTTAGACTACAGTAAAATCATCATGTGAATTAAGTAAATATCAGTGGGATGCTATTATCAATAACAGCAGCAATGTTGCTTTTCCATTTTTATATGAACAGACTTAATGTGATTTGATATTTTTTACTTAGAAAAATGTTTGAAACTTTTACATTATTCAGAACAATATCATAAAAGTGGCTCTTCCTTTCCTCCCATTTCTTTCATAAAAAAGAGAATAAATGCATTAGCATCTATATCCTCCACAATTATAATGCTGATTTCAATTATTATTACTTTTTATGATTTCTCAATATTTGAATGTAATCACTATAGAGATTTTCTCTATTTACCTAAGTACATAATTCATTTTTTATGTTTTGTCATATTAGCCAATGTTAACAATATACCATGCTGTTAGCTGTTGTGAGTTATCTAAATACATTCATTGGTATCTGATCTTGATTTATTGCATAGCATGTAATATAACTAATATTTTTTAAATCTCCCCAAATATCCAGCCTAGGGAATTATTGAAGCACTATTAAGTCTCTAGTGGCAGTGGTTTGTGTGCATCTCATCTTCTCTGCATGCCATATTCCTCAATCCCTCCCTACGTTTCTCTTGAAGACAGAGAGAAAGAATATCTGACAAGTAGCAAAAATGAAGGGTAGAATGAGACCATGAATACACGGTTCTACCAGCATCGACGCTCAGCACATGACAGGATTGTTTCAGAAGTAACCTTACATTTGTGCACTGAAACTATCTATTCAGTAATGACCACTGATCAATCAAAAAGTAACACACACACAGACACGAAACATACGTTAAGCTGGACATCATAAAACCAAAACATTTGAATACATGTTCAGAATGCATAATGAAAAGAGAACCTTAAAGGTTTTTCATTTAGAAGGTACAAGCAAGATAATATACTTTTTTTTTGCGTTTTGTAAATTTACAAATCTAGTTAGTAGATGAACTGGAATCAGAATCTGGGTCTTTTATTTTATTTCATTTATTATTTTTTTAGAGAGATTTTTGCTATAGTGTGCATGTGTTTGCCAGAGAGATAGAGGGAGACAGAGACAGAAAGAAAGAAATCACCCCCTCTGGGACCCAGCAGCTTAAAACACACTAGGCACATGTTTGTGTATGCCCAAAATCTCAAGAGGAGAATGGACAAGAAGGGATTGCAACGTGACCACACATGTGCCCAGCGTGTTTCAAGCTGCCAGGTCCCAGACTCAAACTGCAGTTGACCATGTGGGAGTCCGGTGAAGTAACCACTATACCATCTGCTGGTCTCCAGAAGCTAGGTCTTAAAACTGACTTCCTGTGTGCTTTCCTTCACAATTCACTTTTAAACATGCAAGTAGGACCCATTAGAAGAAAAAACCTCTGCTCAAAGAAATGTTATTTTCTTCATGTTACTCTAGGTTTCAGAAAGTACATTCTTTGAAATCCTGGTAGCTGCAGTGTGTACATTTCTGTGCTTATGAAAATATCAAAGATATCAACATTATCAATTTGACTTTCCTTGTAAAATTTTAAAAGACAAATAAGGCCACTCTATGAAGTCAAGGAGTGTGTATTTTAGTTTAAAGGAGTCTGCTCCTAAAGTGCAGTGCTGACTCCTCACCCACTGCTTCTGAGCCTGCTCCAGGCCAACGGCATGCTTCACATTATGCCAATGTTTCCTTAGTACTTTTGTTAGTAGTCTGTAATGTCAAATATGTTTTTATAATTAATTCATTGAGAGATCTTATTTTTCTTCAATATGTTTTCACTTTATAAGTATATGGAAACAATTTTTACTTACTATTGGATACTCAAGTTTCACAGAAGAGCATGTTGTTGTATTTGACATTTAGTCACTGACTAAAAAGTATTGACCACCATATGTCCAGACACCAAGAATAGTACTATATAGTAGTTCATTTTATTAACGTTATTTTCAATTTTAATGTTATCCACAATAATAGTGGCTATCATCCAATGCTTTGTGTTAATTCATTATTTCAGTAGAACGTTATTAAACATCGAATTAGTTTTCCTATTCTTTGAGAGCATGAATAATATAAATATTATTGTGGTTCTAGGCACTCATTTGTAGTTTAATATAAGTGCCTGAATGTTTTCTAATATTTATCAAAAGAAAACCATCACAATAAAATTTTTATTTTGTAGTAGTTCAAATTCCAAATGTACAATTTCTCAAGAAATTTATATGGTAGAGATTTTTTATTTATTCACTCAAGAATACACTAATCACTCAAAAATTTATGTTTATTAAGTTCATATAACCCACAGGCCAGTGCTACCTGAACTCATTTGATATGACAAAGTGCATAAGTTTCAGTATTGTTATAATTTTATAGAAGAGGATACCGAATTTCAGGTATGTTAAGTAATTGGCCAAGAATACTTAGCTAGTAAACAGAAAAGGTAGAATGCCAACTCAATACTATTTCCTTACCATGCTCATACAATATATATTAGACAGCTTTTTTTTTTAAAGAGTTTTTTGTAATAGGGAGTGTGCATTCGTGTGAGAGAGAGAAAGAGAGACAGCAAGAAATCACCCTTCACGAGGATGGCCAAACCACTATCTCTTTTCCATTCTCCACTTGGGATTTTAGGCATGCATACACACTTACCCACCGTGAGTTTGAAGTTGCCAGGTCTGGGACTCTAACTGCTGTCAATCATGTGGGAGTCCAGCAATGCAAACATCATGCCATCTGCTGGTTCATAAAAGTCAAATTTTTAACATAATATTAAATTGAAAGTAACAGCTGAACATTAATTTTAGTTGTTGTCGAACTGTATTAAGTACATTAAGAGACTCTTACATTATCTAGTACTAGTTTTAAGTAAAAAGATATGTAGAACTTTTAAACTTATCTTTTCAATAAATAAATGATACTTTTGCAAGTCACAGGAATTATATTCCATGGAAAGAATATCTCAGTTTTAAGCAATTCTACTTACATCTTTATCTTAAGAGCTGGCACCTTCTGCTACTTTCCTAATAGCAAATTCTAACAGATGGTCATAAGGAGTGAGCAAGAGGAGAGCAAATATTCAGAGAAACACTGGAACCTCTCACAATGCTTGGAGGAAAGCTCATTTTTTTTCTTGAACTTAATTTCTTAGTTGTGATGTTACTTAAATATGTTTAATATAGTAATACTTCATAATCGTGAAATCATTCCATTTCGTATGCTGGAAGAAAATACATCTAATTTGAAGATGTTCCAAGGAGTAGTAGGACTGCCTTCCAGACAAACAATTTTGAGCAATATTACATCAGAATTAAGAATTGCCTTTATAATGACAATTTTCAAAATCCATCATCTGTTTTTAGGAACAATATTACTCTCTTCATATTTCTGACTTCATAGCATCATTTAATATCAAAAAACAACTGCTTTCTATAAAACTATTTCCTCCTAACTCTCAGCTTACTCATGTGTAGTTATAGTTTAGTTACACTTAGTTGTACTTTAATGTTATAGATTCAACACTCTCATGTAGGTGTATTTCTTCATTTTCATTTGCATTCTTAATTGTCTCAAAAAATATCGACTTTTTTAACCTAGTAATGCTTTTACTATTTTACCTTCTTATGAAAGAATGTCTTTCTTCTCAAATCCTAATTATACTAACTGTCAAACAGCAACATCATAGAAATTTTCTCTTCTAATTCAGTTTAGTTTCTTCTAGTCACACTTTGTATAGAACAATCAAGAATCTTTAAAATAGTTTAGGCATAAAAATAATTAAAATTTAAATTATACATATTTTTTTCTATCACATAAAAATGTAGAAAACTTTTAAGGTTTAGGAATACTAAGAAATTATGTGGTGTCTTTAGATACTAATCCCTAATTATAAAAAATACTCAAAGAAAGACAAAGCTTAGAAACCACCCAATCGCTGGTAATACTGTATACTAATAACTTATTCTTTCATTTTTAGAAAAATTGTAAGAATTTTAGGGATCTGAAAAAAATCTTTGTTTCATTGTTAAAAATCTGAGATGTAATAATTTTAATGGCTATAATTTAGAAGAACATTTTAAAATATTTAAGGAAACCATGTAATTCTTCCATTAAAATGTAGCAACCCAAAATAATATTTTTGACTCATGATATTAAATCAACATTGTTTAAAAGAGAATAATCCTCTAGTTTGACAAAATAATCCTCAGAGTTTGACACAATCTGTGACATTGTCAGTTTGTGTTAATGTCGCTTTTTTAATATAACCAATAAGTTAATAATAAGTCACCACATATAAAAAGTGTATCGAAATTAATTCTGTCTTGGTTAAATAAACTTATTATGATGCAAGTGGGTATAGTTCTATTTAATTTCTTGCAAATTGTCTTTTAAAATTCTCTAGAATATCTATACTATCTTGAAGTAGCAGCTTGTTCACTTCTAATCAAACAAAAAAGCTTGATACACTTAGGAAATGATAACTCTATTTTACTAAGTTTCTGTTTCTGTTTCAATTTTAATCTCATGATTCTTTAAGCACAACTTTAGGAATACAGAGATCCTGGAAACTTGGAATTTAGAACTAGAAGAGGGTACCACATTCTCTCATAGTGAAGAAATTATTTTAGATTAATTTTAATATAAAACTTAAAACAGAAAAAAAAAAAAAAGAAAGAAAGAAACTAATGATATTTAGACCTGTGCTCCAAAGAAGTAGAATTGTTTGGTGCTTGGGCCAGCAGATGGCAAATAAAGATAAAATGAAATAATTAGTGTGTGATCAAAGAACCCAAGCTAAGCAATATAAATGGGACAATCATCCAACCTACTAATAAGGAAAAGAATGTGACTGCCATACCAAATGAGTTACTGAAATAAACAGTTTAAATAATCAAAACAGTATTAGTAATTTTATTCTAAAAACCAGTAGAAGGGAAAGTTAGTGATGATGTATGAGTAATTGGAACCAGCAGTTGGCATAATGTCTATCTTGTTGTACACCCTATACACCCATGTAGTCAACCGCAGTTCAAGTCCCGGACCCAGTGGCTTAAACTCTTGCTGGGTGCATGTGTATGCGTGCCCAAGATCCCAAGAGGAGAATGGAGGAGAAGGGATTGCGGCGTGACCATCCCCCCTGGGGGTGATTTCTCGCTTTCTGTCTCTATGTCTCTCTGTGTCTGTCTGGCGAGCGCACGCGCCCTACAGTGAAAAATCTCTCCAAAAAAAAAAAAAAAGTACTAGGGAACCAGCAGTTAGCGTAATGGCTATGTCGCTGGATTCCCACGTAGTCGACCACGGTTCATGTCCCGGACTCGGTGGCTTAAAACTCACGCCGGGCGCGTGTGCGTGCGTGCCCAAGATCCCGAGAGGAGAATGGAGGAGAAGGGATTGCGGCGTGACCATCCCCCCTGGGGGTGATTTCTCGCTTTCTGTCTCTATGTCTCTCTGTGTCTGTCTGGCGAGCGCACGCGCCCTACAGTGAAAAATCTCTCCAAAAAAAAAAAAAAAAAGTACTTTTAGACCCTCTCTGCATAAGTAATTTCTACTATTATCTGGCAATGAAAATATTTCTATTTTTGAAAATATAAGCCATTAACAAAAGGAAATGAGTTTAGCCATCCCTGACCATCTCTTCCAAAGATTAAGACAAATATGCCCAGCATACACTGGGAAGCACAGGTAGAATAACAGCAACAGATATTTGGATTTAAGGAGGAAGACAGACATTTCACTGGTCCATGGCAATTCCGAATCAACCCAACATGTTTCCAGGTCTCCCTACTTTAAGGACAAGGAATAGTTTAGAGTAGGATGTGGTTTTGGCCTTTGAGAGTAGCTTCACCATTCACTCTTTTTCAAAAATACTGGTTTTGCTTCAAAGTCGTCCCTCATGTTCTAGAAAAAATAAATAGTGTTTGCAGCTAAGGAGCTCATTCAGCTATCTGCTTATTATTAGAAATTGGGAACCTTTTGCATTTTGACCATTTCTTTTCTTTTTACTACAGTCAGGTAGTGTTTTTTGCTAAGAAAGGGACCTTAAAAACTATGTGTTATCAAACAAATTTTATTGAGGTTTATTTCTTCCTTCAGAAGCAACTCCTCTCTTTCTTTTGTCCCAAGTCGAAGCCATTTCTATTTGCTTATAATAGAACACTGTGTGAAAATGTTACTGGGACTCGTAGAAGTCCTATGTCTGACTGATACAATCTACTAGGAATCATCTAAAATTATTCTGAGATCTTCACAATGGGGCTTACAACAATAAAATGGTTATGATCTTTATCCTGAGGCCATATTGTACTGGAGGAAGGTTTAGTCATCTGGAAAACTCATGAGTCAGAGGAAAGAGACTAGCACTTGATAAGAGAATGTTAAAGTCACCTTCTGGAACAACATTTGACATGGGAGGTCTTGTTAAACTTCCACTGGGAATTATTGACAACAACATCATTCTCAATCTGATCTACTTTTAAATATTATATTCTGATCTATAACTACTCTGTTCTTCTACTGTTGATAAATAGAAATCTGGGTATGATAAAATGAAGAAGAGTAATATGACTGTTTTCAACTAAGTTCTAAATATTTTGTTAATTTTATAATTTCACTTTACAGAAACATCTTTTTACCCACTTTTTGTAATAGTAGAATGGGTGAGCCTTATTGATTACATTTTTTTCTTTTTGCCTAAGTGATTATCTACTTATTTTGTATATGGATACATCCACATATGTTGAGTTATATAGCTTTATATGTTTAGTGATAGAATAAATAAAATTATATTCAAAACTATTCCTTTGATCAGCCCCATGGTACAGTAGTTAAGCACTGTGCACTGGGAGCTGGCTTCCATGTGGCTTACCACAGTTCAAATTCCAGCCCCAGGAGCTTGAAAAGCATGCTGAATGCATGTGCATGTATTCCCCAAATCCTAAAGAGATGAGAAAATAGAATAAAAAAAGTATTGTGGCATGACCATGCCTCATTTGAAAGTGTGCTCTCTATCTCTTTGTTTCTCTCTCGTGTGAGCATATATGCCTCCTAGCAATAAAGAAAATATTTTATACAATTTCACACCTATTGGATGGCTTCCATCAAAAACAAGAAAATAAAAAGCTTTGACAAGGATCTGGATCAATTGGCACCTGTATACATTACTGTTGCAAATGTAAAATGGGATAGCCCCTGTGGAAAACATTACAGCAGTCTCTCAAAAATCTCACATGGAATCACCATGTAATCCAGCAATTCCACTTCTGGATATTATCCAAAAGAATTGGAAATAGGGATTCTAACACATTTTTATACACCCACATTCATAATAACATGATTAACAATTGCCAAAAGGTAGAAGCAAGCCAAGGGTCTATCAGATGCATGGATAAGCAAAGCATGGTACATACATAACATTTCATATTATTCAGCATTTATCCAAGGAAGGAAATTCTGACACATACAAAAATGTGGATAAACACTGAGGACATCATACCAAAGTAAAGTAAGCCAATCATGAAAGGCAAATATTACAAAAGTATACTTCAATGAAGTGCCTGAACTAGTCAGACTGACACAAATAGAAAGTAGAATGGTCGCCAGGAGCTAGGGGGAGAGAGGTGATTAGGAATCAATGTTTAATGGATCGAAGGTTTCAATTTGAAAAGATTAGAAAGTGCCTTGGATCAAGAGTGGTGACCCACAACATTGTGAATGTACTTACTGCCGCTGAACTGTACACTATAACATGGTCAAAGTGGTCAATTTTAAGTTATATATTTTTACCACAAGTTAAAAGTTCTCCCCATATATTCTTTATTGTATATAAAGGTATGAAATACCTAGGATCAAAGAAAACATTTTCATCTTACATTTAGTCAGCTGACACATTACTTTGATCTTTTGTTTTTAAATAAGAAGATAATTTCATGGGTTTCATGTCTGCGAAAATGAATGATAGTTAGTATTCACACTGACGAATGTCCAAATTACTGGTATGAGTGCACTCTGGTATTTCAAGCTAATATCTTTACCTAACAAAAGTTACTAGCTACAAATTTTAGGGCAATATCCTGACTTTGACTTCAGTGGAATAGAGTGAGACTGTATTCCCTAGTAGTGAGCACACATTGATACTTGAGGCATATGTCTTTTTTTTTTTTAATTTTTAAAAATTTTTTTTAATTTTTTTTTTCTTTTTTAAGAGTGATTTCTGCCACAGGGTGCATGCACTGGTCAGAAAGACAGAGTCAGACAGAGAGAGACAGAAAGTAAGAAATCACCCCCGCCCTGGGGGGGAGGATGGCCACACCACATCCCTTGTTCTACATTCGATTTTCAGGATTTGGGGCCTGCACACACATGCACCTGGCGTGAGTTTTAAGCCACCGGGTTTGGAACTTGAACCGCAGTCAGCCATGTGGGAGTCCAGCAGTGTAATCATTATGCCATTTGATGGTCACAAAGTGTGTGTCTTCTAACCAAGGTAGACATAGGATAAGTAGTGTCAGAGTGCTTACCATGGAGGGGTATCATATAAGATTGGAAGCATGTGGGACAGGCTTTACTTTATAAAGCTCCATGCTTGCTTTTAATTTCTTTAGTCATCTGTTATTTGGAAACTTTGTTTGAGGGCTTCCATTGTATTACACATGGTACTTTTTACTATGATCCCTAAACCTTCAGACCTCTTGTTATTGGTAAAAAAGAACAACACAGTGTTTATCCACATAGGATATATTCCAAGACTTCAGTGGATTTAAAGAAGCATGAATAGTACAAAACCTTACAAATACTGAGTTCTCCTATACACACATATTTAGATCAGTCACAATAGGAGATTTACAACTGATAAAACAGAACAATTATAACAATGTTCTAGCATCACTACTTTTGGACTTTCAGGTAATTATTTACTAAAATAGAGTTATTTGAACACAAGCACTGTGATGTCCCAGCAGTACATCTGATAGTTAAGAAGATAGCTATCAAGTGAATAATAGGCATGTGAATGTGGCATTCATATAGTGATAGGGAGAGTCACATTCTCTTGGGCAGGTCTGGACAGCACGAGATTTCACCACACTACTTGAAACAGCAGGCAAATTTATAAGTACTTTAATTTTGGAGCTTTCCATTTCATATTTTTGGACTGTAGTTGACCATGGGTAACAGAAAGCGAACCAACTGATAAGGAGAACTACTATACATAATAATTAAATAGGAGACAATCCAGCCCAAAAGTTAAATCCAAAAATCTTAAAAATGCCTTGTGTATCATGTATACTCACAATGACGGTGAGAAATAGAAGGAGTTACATTTTTGCTACACTACCTGAAATTAGACTTTAACGTAATAAAAATAATTTAGTGCATGTTGAGGATTGCCTTCTTGCTTCTTTCATTAAGTTTAATCAACATAAAATTTTTTAAAGAAGAAAGTTTTGGTGCTATTAGAGAGGTGATTAAGAACTATGCATTGGGAACCGGATTCCACATGGCTGACCCATTTTCAAATCTCAGTCCCAGTGGCTTGAAAAATAAGCACATCTGGCATATACATGTGTGCCCAAATCTGACAGGATGGAGAAATGGAGGAATGG
Organism: Tupaia belangeri chinensis; assembly: GCF_000334495.1. Taxonomy (NCBI): domain Eukaryota; kingdom Metazoa; phylum Chordata; class Mammalia; order Scandentia; family Tupaiidae; genus Tupaia; species Tupaia belangeri. The sequence goes on from NW_006159890.1 coordinate 2,021,788, forward strand.
GGATTGAAGCTTGACCATGGACTGTTGGGGGATACTTTCTCTCTTTTTCTCTCAGTGTAATGAGTGTATCCATCCTCTGGCAATAAACAAAAATAAATAAGAAAATAAAGTTTAGAACAGAGAAAGTAGGAAGTATCTATAAAATATGAATACTCTATTATTTCAAATGACAGTAACTGTTTTTGGACAAACTAAATTCAAATAATACAAGGAATAATTTCAATGAGATTGCAAAATATCAAAATTAAAAGAATTATATGTATATAATAAGGAAATATTCCATGTTCCATGTAAATTTTAAAACTTAACAAGTATGTTCTATTAATGTTCAATGAAAGAAGCTCTAATTTTGAAAAAGAGTACCTGATTGCTAATATGAAATGACATTTTTCAATTCAACTAAAAATTCATCTACATCTACAGTGATATTATGCCATATAATTAATGTCAAGAGGAAGTATTCCTTAACTTTAAACAGTTTTGTGATTAGGGCCAGCAGATGGCATAATTATTACATCCCTGAACTCCCACATAGTTGACCACGGTTCAAGTCCCGGACCTGGAGCTTAAAACTCACACTGGGCACATGTGCATGTATGTTCAAAAACCTGAGAGGAGAATGGAGGAGAAGGGATTACAGCATGGCCACCCCGTTGCAGGGGGATCATTTCTTGCTTTCTGTCTCTTTTCTGTGAACACACATGCCCTATAGCAAAAATCTCTCCAAAATTTTTTTTCTGATTTTTTTCAATCATCACAAGTATTAAAAATCGTATAAACTTTATAATTTTATCTTTTTTATTACACAGTAATTACTATTTTTAAAAAAATAATTGTTCTTCTAGAAAGTGTGTTTATGTACAGAAATAGTAGGGTCTACTCTCTGTGTCTGATGTTACTTTGTTCTAGGAGTTACAAGTAATGGACCCTAAATTGTGTCATTACATAATTGTTATGATTGTTATCTTGATCATGTTTAATTTGGAAAAGAATTGTCTTTTTGCACAATCTGCAGCAATGTCATTTTGTAAACAATTTCAGACTTTGATAGGTAATCCCATTATGGGCTCAGAAAGTCCTTCTGACTCTTAGGAGCTGATTAAATCACTTACAAATTACAGGGGAGGGAGTAATCAGATAGCAATCCAGAGAACACCTAAAAATGTATTATATCTTAGGTGTCTTAAGGAAAAAAAGCAAATTGAAAATGTGTTCTGCCTTCCTAAAACAGGCTATTCTCCTCTTAGGTTTCCGTTGCGGCAGACTTTCAGGCTCTGCTCTTGGATGCCCTGACTCTAGGTTTAAATGCCAGCAGGAGCAGGTTTTTGGTGTAGAACCCACATAACCTTATACCTGGAGGCTGTGACTCACTTGCTTTATTACAAAACAATTAAAATGTTCAAAATTAGCTTAGAAACTTGTCAACCTTTTCATGATTAATTAAAGGGCAATGGTTTGAGAACATTTGTAACTAAGGAAATGTTAACAGGTAAGATGCACAGAAGATGCAGTTCCATTTTCTACAAAAATAAAGCCTAATTATAATTACACACAGAAAAAAAGTTGTCCACCTTGAAAGATCCACTACACAGGAAACTAATTAAAACCCAAACTTAATTCAATATAGTTGGAGGTACTTTTTTAACCCTGATCTTTCTGACCTTCAGATTTTTTTTGTTGTTGTTGACGTGTCAAAAATATTTAAGATAACTTTTTAAATAAATTTGATAGCAATATATTGGAAGATCAAAATTATATGAGAATCTAATTTTAAAGTGAAATTAGAATAAATTCTAATGGACTTCATACAAAGGTATACAAGTTAAAATAATGTAAAATAAAATGGTAAACTTTTCTTGTGTTCTTTGATGTTTCACAGATTATAGATGTGTTTCCTTCTACATATTCTATATAAAATACGAGTATGGCTATTGTTAAGGTTTTGTTACAATCATAAATGATGTTTTTCAATTTTTCCAGTTGTTTTGTCTTAGTATTCCATGTTATATGTCAAATTCAAACATCCTTACTTATTCATTATTTTAAAGATTTTTGTTTAGGGCACATGTCCTCCTCAGAGGGTATGGCCATGCTTCAGTCCCTTCTCCTCTATTTTCTCACAGGTTCATAGGCATGCACACTCATACGCCTGGCATGAGTTTAGGTCACCAGGTCTGGGACTTAAACCATGCTTGACTAGGTAGGAGTCCAGTGACATAACCATTACACTATTTGCTGGTCCCCAAACATCCTTATTTTGTATAAAGATGATAAAATGTATAGAATTATCAAATTTTAGATATTAGAAAAATAACTAATATATTTGATAAAATGTTACACTTTTTCTATCCTTGGTATACATGATAGGATAGTCTTCACTATTCTAAATCAATTAACCACCATTTAAATAGATCTTAGAATTATAGATAATTATTTAGCACTATCACAACTCATTCCTTATGAATTTTGAGGATCATGCATAATGAGACTTGGTAAAATTGGATTTTTTCCAATATCTTTAGCAAGAAGTTGACACAGATCTATTGACTTGATGTGAATACCTGAATGTAATATACACCACATTCCTTATTTATTTTTGATGTTTGAATGGTTCATAATTAAATCCTTACATGGAAAGTGATTAGGGCTCACTCATCAGCAAGACAAGCCTGAGAAACATCCTTTATTCGCCATGACATTTTCCTAGCGCCAACTCCACTGCTCCTTCTACACCAATCCTACTCCTCATCTTGTGTGTTTATGTGTTTGTGTCAGTGCATGTACACACACAATCAATTAGACCTTAGATATTATTGGTTAGAATTTTAAATTTCCCCAGCCAAAATAAAATGATTTAACTCCAAGACTTGCCTTAATTTGCAATGAGAAAAACAATGGCCTGCTTTATTTCTATGTTTGGAATGTTAGATACAATTGTTCTGTATACATGGGTACTACATACAACGTTTGAAGGCAAGCACCAGATTTTTATATTGTCAGTATCCACAGTGAAAAACAAGCATCAGTCATTGAAGAATGAATGAATAAATGAATGAGTGACCTGTCCTGCCAGACCAGAACATTTCTTTTTTTCAGAGAGAGATTTCTACTATAGAGCACATTTGCTTGCTGGAGACACAGAGACAAAGAGAGAAAGGGAGACACCACCTCCCAAGGGGGATGGCCATACCACAGTCCCTTCTCCTCCATTTTTCTCTCTGGAATTTGGGCACGCATGCACACATGCCTAGCGTGAGTTTCAGGTCACTGGGTCCTGGACTGGAACCATGGTAGGCCATGAGGGAGTCCAACACTTTAACCACTACTCTGCCTGCTGTCCTCCCAAACATTTTTAAATGGAGATTACTAAGTGGAGATAAACAATAAGTAGCACTCAACTTATCAGTGGAATTGAATATAGAATTTTAAAAGTTTTCTCATGATACTTTTACACTTACATGTAGAACCAAAAAAGTGCAAACTTAAAGTAGAGCATAAAATAGTAGTTACCATTGGCCAGGGAAGAGGATTGTGGAGTATATAGGAAAGAGGAGACACTGATCAAAAGTTTAAAAAGTTTCTGTTAGACAGGAAATAGAGGTTCTAGTGATCTATTACATAGTATGGTGGCTGTCAAGATAATGAAATTTTAAAGTCCAAGGTAAGCAAAAAATATTTTAAATGTTCTTACTACAAATAAATAATAAATATTTCAGGTGACATAGATACAAATTATCCTGATGTGATCATTTCATAATGTGTACACATCCTGGAGCATTACATTTTACCGCATAAATATATAGCATTACTATTTATCAATCAAAAATAGAATAAAACTGGGACTAGCAGGTAGTGTGGTGGTTAAGGTACTGAACTCCCACATAGCTGACTATGGTTCAAGAACTGGACCCAGCAGCTTGAAAATTATGTCAGAAATAGAAGTATATGTGTGTGCATGCCCAAAATCCCAAGAGGACAATGGAAGAGAAGGGACTGTGGCATGGTTATCTCCCCTGGAGGATGATTTCTTGCTTTCCCTCTCTCTGTCTCTCTCTAGTGAGCTCAAGTACCTTAACGCAATAAATAAATAAATAAATGAAACTTATAGAACCACCAAGATTAAAACATGAAACAGACAAGAATTCTTAGTAAGATAAGGTAACTATAACATATTGCATATAAATGAAATAAACAGAAAAAAATCTAATAATCAAAAAACACATAACTTGGAATGATTTATGTTGATCTTTTAATTCAGCTTTTACCTTATTTATATAAATTTTTGACTCTCAATTGTCCAGATCTGCAAGCACTTTATGAACCCTCTCTCAAAGTTAATGGACTATCCAAATAATTTTTTTTCCATTTATCTAAGTGTCTCAGAGAACCACTGTCTAGTAACTAGAAGAGTATATACCTATTGTATTCTTCATACCATGTTTATAATTTTTAACTCATTTTCCTGTCTATAAATCCTAGTGACTAGCTTTGACCTTTTTACTTTGGTTTCTGGTTTACTTCCTCCAATGAGACGAATGAAAGAAACTTGATATTTTTGTCAATTTTACTTCATATTAACTTTATGCTAGTCAATTTTACCTGATAGCAATGACATGAAGACAGTACCACTGACTATACATCTGAGAAAACCGAGTTAAGAAAAGTTGAACAAACACTTATTGAACAAACTCCGAATAAGATATGAGCACGATACTAGGAATTATGAGGAAAATGTGTTATCTCTGCTCACAGAGCTAACGAAAGAAACTTACCAGCTAATGGAAAGTTTGGTAATCTCAATACACTGCTGGTACAGCTATGATAAAAACAGGCCCAGAATATTATAGCAAAACGTAGAAGACGTTGTCTTTTCCTGGCCTGAAGAAGTTTTGTAAAACTTCATAGAAGAAATCATTTCTGAATTTCACTTTAGAATCTGAGAAGGACTAAATCAAACAATCTAACAAAAAAAATGCACACCTGTTAGAAAAAAGGCAATACTGAAAACAGTCTTTGAAACTTGATCCTGTATATGTGTATTTGTATAGATCAATATTGCTCACATAGAAAATGCCACAGAGGTTAACATGGAAATATGAAATGGAAATGGTGAGGCTGGCTGGGTGATAAGGGGTCAAACTGAAGTGGTCTGTGTATCATGCCAACAAATTAAATTTACTGTAGAGAACTGAAATACAGAGACAATATCAAATATTTGATTTAGTTGCATTCTTATGTAGTAAAAATTTGAGAGGGCCTAAAATAAAAGCCAGGGAAACTAGTCAACAATTTACTACACAGCCTTGGCAAGAGATTATAAAGGAATATTAAGAAAGAACAAGAGGGACCAGCAGTTGGGTAATGACTATGTCGCTGGACTCCCACGCAGTCGACTGCGGTTCGTGTCCCGGACCCGGTGACCTAAACTCACGCCAGGTGCATGTGCGTGCGTGCCCAACATCCCAAGAGGAGATTGGAGGAGAAGGGATTGCGGCATGGCCATCCCCCCTGGGGAGTGATTTCTCGCTTTCTGTCTCACTGTCTCTCTCTGTCTGTCTGGCGAGCACACGCGCCCTATAGCAAAAATCTCTAAAAAAAAAGAACAAGATGGATGTGAAGGTGCTATTTAGGAAATACTTAATAGATAAGATTTTTACTGGGAAATTGATTGGATTGGATTTTGAGGAAAAACAGGAGGCAGTAATACCTTCAGTTTTCAGAGTTGTGTAGCTAGATGGGTCATAGTCCTGATAAATTAATTAGAAAGTATATGAAATTCAGTTTTTATATGTTTTGAATTACAGGTAATTGTGAGGCTATTTTTTTTTCTTTTTAAAAACTTTATTTGTGGGGCCAGTCAATGGCATGGTGGTAAAGGCACTGGACTCTCACATGACTGACCATGGTTCAATCTCAGATGTGGTGGCTTGATTTCTCACTTTCCCTCTCCCTCTCTCTTTGTTACCCTCTGGAGCTCACATGTTCCATAGCAAAAAAATTGAAAAATATAATAATAATAATAATAAATCAAATTAAATAAATAATTCTTTTAAAAATTGTTTATCTCATGAGAGAGAGTGAGACAAATACAGATAAACAGAAAGATAGCATCCTCAATAGAGTCCTCAATCTATGATCCATCCTCTGGCTCAGCCAGTCTGCACCATGGACACACATACTACCAGCATGAACAGGGAGAGAAATATTTATTGCAACATGAATTTGTAACTTCCAGATCTTCAAGAGACTAGAACTAAAAAGTAAATTTGTGAACCACAAACACAAAGAAAGTAGTTAGAACACTGAAGTTCATTCTGGGATAGTTTTAAGAATGTGAATATGTGAGAAATTAGCAACAGCAGAAATTCTGGAGTTAGTACTTATTATAGCTACTCATAAAAGCATCCTATAATTTAATGGATTAAAACAAAAATGATATACTTTTAAATCACTGTGGGTTAACTAAATGAATTTTCTTCTAGTATTGACTGGACCCACTCATGTGACTACATTTAACTACAGATCACCTGGGGGCAGATCTCAGGAAAGACCTATCTGGGTTAACTGGGCTTTATTTCCATATAGTCTTCTATCACAAACGCCTCAACACTGGACTCTCATGTCAACATTAAAAAAGACCTAGGCTCCAGAATTCAACCTGTCATTTCTTCTACCTTTCCGTAGCATAACAAAACCACAAGACCAGTCTAAAAACTTGGGGCAGGAAAATGCCCCCCACACTCCTTGGGAAAGAACTGAAAAATATTGTGGCCATATTTTTAATCTACCATATCTGGGAAATAGGCATTTGTAAAAGCAAATGGGTCCAATGGTGGTACAGCAGTGACACAACAGTCTGTAATACTGGACCAACATGAGAACTCCAAGGTTCGCATCCTGAGGCCTCCCTGTACATGTGGGGAGTACATGTTTGCCTGTAATGCAGGCTGGCTGGGCTGGGAGTGGACTGCTGTATGAAGACACTGTTAGGAGTCTCTCTCTCTCTCCTTCTTTCTCTCTGTATCTCTATATTATGGAAGAAATAAATTAACTTTTTTAAAAAAGGTGATGGAGGTAAATGTAGAAAAAAGGTTTAGAAATGAGACACAATTATAATAAGTGTACAAGAATCATAAGAAAACTATATCACAGAAGTCAGAAGAAGAAATTGGCTAACAGGGTCAAATTGCCTGGAGAGTGAAGGTACCATTTAACTCAATGAGTGGGTGTGTCTATTAAATTTAGAAATTAAAGGTCGTTGGTGAACAGATGAGAATAGTTTTAGTGGTAAAATAGAGCCAAGATTTAGATTCTAGTTTATTGAAAAGTAAATGGAAGTAATAAATGGAAATAATCATGCCAGATTATTCTTCTAAAATTTTAAATAAGAAGGAAGTATGGTGAGATTCAAAATTATAAAATGGTTACATCTTTTTAATGCAAGAGACATGAATCTACCTTCAGGCTTAGAAAAATATCCAATAGCAATATAAAGATTTAAAGATTCAGACAGGGGCCATCAAGTGGCGTGGTGGTTAGGGCACTAGACTCCCACATGACTGACCACAGTTCGAGTCTCTCTCTCTCTCTCTCAGTCCCCCTTTCTGGTCAAATAAAAATAAATAAATAACGTTAAACAAAATAACTCTTTAAAAAAATATAAGATTCAGACAGACAAGAAGATAGGGACAGAAACAAAAAAATAGGGGTAGGGTTTGAGAAAGAGATGTGAGGGAAGGAGGAAAAAGCAGAGACTGAAAGAAACAGAGAAAAGAGGAAAAGACAGAGAGACAAACAGATATACTCTGAGCCAGAGACACAGAGAGAAAATAAAGTCAGAGAGAAAGAGACACTGAGAAACTGAGAAAACACATACATAGCCCCTCAGGGAGACAGGGAGATAAAGAAAGATATACACACAGAGTCACGTGCACAGAGAAAGTCGGAGACCGATAATGAGAGACAGAGAAAGAGAGAAGAAAGTAAAGCTAAAGACACAAACTGACAGAATAAGAACAAAATGATCAGGATCTAAGGTGGAGGAATTGGGCACAGGTAAGACCATCTCATCTCATCTCTGAGACTACAGAGAGAGACTATAGAGGGACTAAAATGAATGTTAGTACATGCAAGTTTATAAGGAGTTGCAGGAACCAAACAGGGAGTTCAAGTGTGGTTTTCCCTTGTAACTGCAGGTTAGACTCAAGTGATAGTTTTCAAATACCATTTCCTAGATCCAACCCTCAGACATTCTTATTTATTAGCTTTGATATGAGCCTGAGCTTCAGAAAATACCTCTTTCCCAGTGACTCAAATGTACAGGAAATTGTGACCATTGTTAGAGCCCTGAGGATAGCAATAAAGATTTGGAATCATTCCTGTAAATAACACTCCAGGGAGCAGACCACGAAAGAGTGAGAGGATGAGTGTATTGATATCCATGTGAAGATCACAGTCCCTCATCTCCAATAGGGTACCACTCTACCTGGTTTTAAGGGTTTCTGTGTCAGTATTCAGGCATGCAGAGACAGGGAGGAGAAGAGTGTAGGATTTCCTAGGAATGGTGAGGACTAATGGGAGGGAATGAAAAAGTCTACTGAGACATTAATGGCAGTGAAAAACCAGGATTCAGGTTTGTTTAGGAAGAAAGTCAGACCTACTGGCAGAAAATGAATTAAGAAACCTTAGGTATGTTGTCAAAGGACAGTCATAGTAAGAGCATATTGAAAGTAAATATACAGAAGCTTAAGTTTAACTATTATTAAGGTGTAAACTATGGTTATGGTGTTTATAAATATCTAAAACAGGACAACTCTGGGCTGGTTTGTTAAATAGGTGGATAACATGAAATGGAGGCAAGAATAACTAAAATTTAAAATATTAAAGAACTGTACAACTACCCTGGTGCACAGGCTTATGGTACTGAAGACAGAGTGACTTGACATGCAATGTTAAGATATACATATACTATATATGTCCATTACTCTTTTTAGAGAAAATAGGAAACAAGAATGTAAGTAAGTTGAGTCACTGGTTTAAGTTCATGCAAATAAGTGTATTATAACAATATCAGGGCCTAGTTCATAATAAGCCATGAACAACTCTAAGCTGTTATTATTCCAATTATTATTATTAAGAAATAGAGCCAACTTAAGTCTATCCAACTCAAAAGTGCATTTTTTTTCAAATATACCAAAATACTTCCCTTCCTACCGTGTAACTGCTACCAACCCCCACCACTTCTCTGGAAAATAGAATTCTACCCTTAACTCAGCAACTTGGCTGGAGATACTAATTTAAGAAACTTTGTCTCTATAATTAAAACACTCCTAACACACAAACCTCCCAAATTAATGGAAGTTGGTAAAGGCCTGACCCTCCCCTAGAAGCACTTTCTCTCTGCCCTTCCACTAATTACCACTGCATAACCACGATGACCTTCAAGGAGGCACTGCTTTTAGCATTCCCACTTGGGCAAAAACAGGCAGACCAGAATATTTAAACATCTACAAAGTCTGAGAAATAGCTGTTAATTCACATCAAAGAGTAGCAGTCATAATCACCGATGCACGAGCCTGGCGTGCACCAGGGTATTGGGGAGATTTGAACTCTAACGGTAGAGAGTGGATCTAAGCTTATTTCTAATAAGCTCCTCAGGAGAGCAAATCCTTATGCTATCATCTTGACTGTGGTCTGAAGATCAACTTGGGAAAAGACTGCATTAACTCTATGATTTGCATATTTGTTAATCATAAGAACCACCTGGGGTAGTTACTAATAATAATTTTTTAAGTCTCTATAGAGAATTTTTAGTACATATGAAATTGGGCATAAGAATCCATAGTTATAACATGAAACTTCAGGTGATTTTTAAAGTAAATAAAATCTGGGAAATTTTGTATTAACTAATTCTATGAACTAAGTACCTATGTCTGTCCCAAATTTATAGGCTAAAATATTATCTCCCTATGATGATGGTTTTAGAAGATGTGATTTGAGAGGAGATTAGGTTATGAAGACAGAGGCATTATGAATGGGATTAATGGCTTTATAAGAGGATCTTGAGAGACTGCCTCATCTCTTTCACCATGTGAGGACACCAAAAAAAGGCGCTATCTATGAACCATAAACCAAGTCCTCACCAGACACTATTCTGTTGTGCATTGATCTTGGACCTTCCAGACTCCAGAACTGTGAAAAATAAATTCGTGTTGTGTATAAGCCATCCATATGGGCTTTGGTTATAGCAGCCAAAAGGACTAAGACAGCTGATCTAGCTAAATAGATTCTCCTTCTTAGCCAATAACATTGCAAACCTCCTAGAGTTTGCTGTTCAAAGTGAGGACCCACAGCACTGGTATCAGCTGGAAAAGTTTTTGAAATTTAAAATCTTGCATCCAATTGCAAATTAGTGAATCAGAACCTGCATTTTATTGAAGTCACCAAGTTATTCATAGGTAGGTTTTAAAGTTTGAAGCTAGAGAGTCTTTAACTAGTTAAAGGAAAACAAATTTTTCTGTTCACTCCCAACCAACTTTAATTTGGAAGAGGCTGTCTTTCCTCTTTAATTGGGGAACATTTCTTGATTCCTAATGGCCTCTCATCTGTAGAGGTGGACCACACAAGCTGCTCATATCAATTACTGGTTCATCTTAAGCAGGCCTTTTCTAACCCAACTGTTTAATCCTCAAAAGCTCAAAATGCGGATCAACCCATTACTTGGTTGATTTCTATCTTGGATTACTAACACTTCTAAACAGAGTGTCTCTCTCTCTCTCTCTCTGGAGAGAGATAGTCCAATTCAATATTAGAAATAAACAAAATAAGAATAAACTTGGCTATGGATGGCAAAAAGCAGATATCAGTGAATAATCATGAGCTGCACTTCACAGGAAGCTTCAAAGAATATTCTGGACTCTTGTTTTACAGAGGTTAAAGAAAACGTTTCAGAACTTAATACAGGGTTATAATTTCTTACTTTTAATTTCCTACAATTCATGATTTTATATTCTTATAAATATTAACATAAGTCATATTTTGTCTCCTAGGACAAAGATAGAATTATCCTTTGTATCAGCTTTTTTTTTTTTTTTTCTTTCTTTTCCTTTCTTCTTTCTTTCTTTCTTTTGGAGAGATTTGTGCTATATACCACATGCGCTCACTGGAGAGACAGAAAGATTAAAAGTAAGAAATCACCCCCTAGGGGGGATAGCCATACCACAATCCCTTCTTCTCCATTCTCAGAATTTGGGCCATGCATGCAAGTGTACCTGGCATGAGTTTTAAGTCACCAGGTCCTGGACTCGGACCACGGTTGACTACACGGGACTACAGTAATGTAACCATTACACCCTCTCCTGGTCCCTGTATCAGCATTTTCTAAAGTATGTGCTTTATTTATTTTTCTATAATGTTAAGTTTTAAATGTATGCCAATAAATAAATTTTAGAACCAGTCAGGAAACTAACATGTTCTCATTATTGCAGTACATTTTAGAGTCTTTAATATTCCTGTGACCCTCCAAGATAACATCAAATTCAGTCCTTTTCAACATTACTTAACCATGGCATAGTTTTGTTTTAAAGAACTTCTCATAGCAGTATGCTGTATGGAACACGATTTGAGAAATAAAAACACATAAACAAGTCTTTGAATGCATCAAATCCATATAAGAATTGCATTTCATATTTTTCTACCTAGCATAACATCTATATACTCTGCCACCTTGCAAGGCAAAACGATGCTGCAAATAAACATATGTCATCACAGCCGTGTAGTTCGTGACATTTTTAACTCCCACATCTTTCAAAATATAAGGTATTCCAGTTCTATTAATAGCCTTAGTATTTCTTCACCCAAGCTTCACTGCATTTGACGTGCCTCAAGTACTGAAAACCAATATAAGATTGGATTTCTCCACTTTTTATTTTAAAAATGTAATTGATTTACAAACATGGTTTTGGTTATAACTATGCTACCAGATAGCATTGTTATGATTTTGTTATAATTTTGTAAAGTTGAGTTTTTAATTCATGAATATGAAAGCAATCATAAAACTGTAGAAAGTGCATTTTAAATTTAGTATGTCTTCCTGGAGATAAACAATTGGGCTGATTCCTTCACATTTCAAAGTTCTGACAATCTCCCAAATTTTATCATTGGAATAGTATTCAACTTGAGGTTGCTACTTGGCAAACACTCAGAATATCTCACTGACCTCCATATTGATGATGGCAAATAAGTTACAAAATGTGTATATGCACACATTAAAAACACACGCACACATACGTCCATATATGATAACCTGCAGTGGTGTTGCCCATTCAATTACGTCGGGCGTCCTAATGATACATGTTAATGATTGTGCAACAGTGTTAGCAGCTGTCGCTGGACCCAATTATTGAAATGACTAAAATAGTCATATATGCTTTGCTATGTTCTCATTTCATCCTTTATAACTCAGCTTTTGCAAAGCCACTTTAAATGAATTTGAAATAGGAGCATTTCTTCGATTAGCCTTCACAACAACTAGTTAGTTCCATGCTCCATATTGATACAATAAAAATATTGTCATTTCTCCTTTGTACCTCAAGAATGGAATAACACATACTCTATAAACACTCTGATATTGCAATGCTTTATCATCCAGACAAAAATGAGATTCCAATATTACTTTGAAGAAGATGAGGAACTGCCAATGTAAACAGTCAGAAAGAATTCTCATTATGCTGAATCCGATGCATCTGAGCCCTTTCAGTGTTTTCAGTTCATTTTTTAATGTAAATATACAGTTCAACATGGTTGCAATATGCAATTGAGATGTACAATTTTGAATGACAAATATGTTACATTTTTAAAAAAATCAATCTCTAAGTTGTAAAAAGCTATTGGAAATTTTAGAAATTTCTTTAAAAATGAATTAAACAGAAAATTTATACATTTATTTTGATTGCATTAGAATATTTGATAACTCTACTTTCTAGTTTCCTGGGAAACAGATTTGTATTTCAAATAACAAGTGTATAAAAGATATAGTTACACGGGAACCAGCAGTTAGCGTAATGGCTATGTCGCTGGACTCCCATGTAGTTGACTGCGGTTCGCGTCCCGGACCTGGTGGGTTAAAACTCATGCCAGGTGCGTGTGCGTGCGTGCCCAAGATCCCGAGAGGAGAATGGAGGAGAAGGGATTGCAGCGTGACCATCCCCCCTGGGGGACGATTTCTCACTTTCTGTCTCTATGTCTCTCTCTGTCTGTCTGGCGAGCGCACGCACCCTATAGCAAAAAAACCTCTCCAAAAAAAAAAAAAAAAAAGATATAGTGACATATGAAAATATATTCTGTGTATGAGAGTGTGGTTTGGCATATTGATGGCCATGATGTCTTTGTATGACCAATGGATATTAAAATAATTTTACCCTTTATGACTTGCATCTATAGCATGGAGTCAATCATTTTAATTACCCAGAAATAAAAATAAGTTCATACAATATTAGCTGCCCAAAAATGTACTAAATTATGTCTCTTTAGTGTGTTTTTCTTTCTGATATATAGTGCCCCCAAAACCACTATTGTTCACATTAATTTGGATTTTTTTGAGAGGTTTTTGCTAGAACGCATTTGTGCTCACCAGAAAAACAGAGACAGAGAGACATAAAGCAAGAAATCACCTCCCAGAGAGGATGACCATGTCATAATCCCTTCTCTTCCATTCTCCTCTCAGGATCTTGGGCACTCACGCACATACACTGGTATGAGTTTAAGCCACTTGGTCCAGGACTCGAACCATAGTTGACTACGTGGAAGTCCAGTGACATAGCCATTGTGCCATCTGCTGGTCCCCTAATTTAGAATTTTTATTCCATTTTTTGTTTGTTTTCTTAGATCTAATCTTGTGTTTTAAGCAGAGACGCTGTCAATATAGTGTAGTGAAAAAAAGATGGTATTTTAGTCAAATAAGCCAAAGTTTCCATCTTAGCTGTGAGAGGTACTTTTCCTTTTGAAAAAATAATTTTAATTATAATTTTTTTTTGGAGAGTTTTTGCTATAGGGTGCGTGCACTCGTCAGACAGAGAGACAGAAAGCAAGAAATCACCCCCCAGGGAGATGGCCACGCCATAATCCCTTCTCCTCCATTCTCCTCTCAGGATCTTGGGCACGCACGTACATGTGCCTGGCGTAAGTTTAAGCCACCGGGTCCAGGACTCGAACCACAGTCGACTACGTGGGAGTCCAGCGACATAACCATTATGCTAACTGCTGGTCCCTTAATTATAATTTTTAATATACATATAGTAGTTTCACATCTTTGCAGGGTCCAGTTTTTTTTTTAAATCATGTATATAATATGTAACAATCAAATAAGGAATATATATAAGAATATATATATATATACATAGACCATCTCTAACATTTATTATTATTCCTTTTTTTGTATACATTTGAAATAAGCTGTTCTAGTTATTTTGAAACATATATTGAATTGTTACCTTCTCTACTGTGTTGTAGTATTCCATAAACTACTTTGTTTATTTATACTCCTTTCTGTATCTGTTAACCGAGTTCTCTCTATTCCACATCGCCTCTTCTTTCCAGCTTCTAAAAGCCATCACTACACTTTCTACATCTATACAATCTAATCTTACTTCCACTAATGAATGAGGACATACAGTATTTTTTATTTCAGAACATGATTTAGCATTATTTCCCCTAGATTTGTCTATTTTGCCACAAATGGAAAAGTACTTGTTCTTTTTTATGTCTGAATAGTATTCAATTGTGTTTATATATCACTTTTTATTTACCCTTTCATCAGCTTTGGACACTTAGGTTGATTCTATGTCATAGCAATGGTAAAGAGTATTATAATAGATATGGAAGTGCAGATATGTCTTCATATATTAATTTTCTTCTCTTTGGGAATATACTCAGAAATAAAATTACTGGGTTGTAAAATAGTTCTAATTTTAGTTTTTGAGGGAAAATCATATTGTTTTCCAAAATGGCTCTACCAATTTACATCAACAATGGAATAGAATAGAGAACACAGAAATAAATCTATGAGTATAGCCAACTGATTTTTTTAATGAAGTTTCTCAATTCCATGGGGAAAATATTGTTCTTTAATAAAAGATGCTGAGAAAATTGAATATCTATATGCAAAAGAGAACCTAGACTTCTATATTAATCATGTATAAAAATTAACTTAAAATTGATAAAAGACTTAGGAACCAGCAGTTGCCATAATGGCTATGTCGCTGGACTCCCATGTAGTCGATCGTGGTTTGTGTCCTGGACCCAGTGGCTTGAACTCACACCAGGTGCGTGTGCGTGCGTGCCCAAGATCCCAAGAGTAGAATGGAGAAGGGATTGCAGCATGGTCATCCTCCCAGGAGGGGGTTTCTCTCTCTCTGTCTCTCTGTCTCTGTCTTTCTGGCGAGTGCACGTGCCCTATAGGAAAAAAAAAAAAAAACAACTCTCCAAAGGAAAATAATTGGTAAAAGATTTAAATATAAGACTGGAAACTATGAAATTAATCAAAGAAAATATAGGGGAAGCAATTTATGATACTGCTCAAGGCAAAAATAAATTTTAAATAGGACTTCAAAAGCACAGGGAACCAGCAGTTAGTGTAATGGCTATGTCGCTGGACTCCCACGTAGTGGACCGTGGTTCGTGTCCCAGACCCGGTGACTTAAAACTCACGCCGGGCACGTGTGCATGCGTGCCCAAGATCCCGAGAGGAGAATGGAGGAGAAGGGATTGCAGCGTGACCATCCGCCCTGGGGGGTGATTTCTCACTTTCTGTCTCTCTGTCTCTCTCTGTCTGGCGAGCGCACGCGCCCTACAGTGAAAATCTCTCAAAAAAAAAAAAAAAAGCACAGATGATAGCACTAAAGGTGGACAATTGAGGCTATATTAAACTTAAAAGCTTTTGCCCTGTAAAAGAAACAATCAAAATAGCAAAAAGAAAATCTACAGAATGGGAAAAATATTTTTAAATGATACATTCAACCACTTTACACAAAGAATCAATAACCAGATAATACAATTCAAACTGCTCACCAGAAAAAAAGTCAAATAATTCAGTTAAAAAATACATAATTGAGGGACCAGCAGTTAGCATAATGCCTATGTTGCTGGACATCCATGTAGTCGACAACGGTTTGAGTCCCAAACCCCGTGGCTTAAAACTCATGCCGGGCGCATGTGCATGCGTGCCAAAGATCCTGAGAGGAGAATGGAGGAGAAGGGATTGTGGCATGGCCATACCCCCTGGGGTGTGGCCATCCCTCCTGGGGTATGATTTCTCGCATTCTGTCTTTCTGTCTCTCTCTGTCTTTCTGGCTAGCATATGCGCCCTATAGAAAAAAAACCTCTCCAAGAAAAAAAAAATTACATAATTGAACTAAGCAGGTTTTGCAAGAAGACATACAAATGTCCAATAATAATACAAACAAAATTCTCAAGATCACAAATTATCAGGGAAATGCAAATTGACACCACAATGATGTATTACCTCAGTCTAGTTAGAATGACTAGTAAAAATAAAAATAAAGAATAACAGGGACCAGCAGATGGCATAGTGGCTATGTCATTGGACTCCCATGTAGACAACCGCGGTTTGAGACCCAGACCCAGTGGTTTAAACTCAGGCCAGGTGAGTCTGCATGCATGCCCAAGATTCCAAGAGAAGAATGGAGGAAGGGGATTGTGGAGTGGCCAATCCCCTGGGGGGCGATTTCTCACTTTCTGTCTCTCTGTCTTTCTCTTTCTTTCTGGTGAGCACATGTGCTCTATAGCGAAAAATTAAAAAAATAAAGAATAACAAATGCTAATGAGGATGTAGGATACTCTAGTATTTTTCTTCCACTAGCAGATTAGTTTGTCAAACCCATTTTGTTTTACTTTCATTTGCAAAATAATAATAAATACCCAACCAGCCAGATTGTTGTGAGGATCAATTTAGCAATGTATATGCACTACTTCAACCATCTGAAGTGCTTAAATGTGGAAGTTGTTGCTCTCAAAGTTATTTTTTTTTACCAATATTTTACCTATCTTTTAGTTATATTTTTAAGTGTTTAATTTTTGAGGTGTCTATGTAAGCAACTTTATTTGAATTTTTAACAAATCGACTATGTCTACTTCCTATAACTAAAAAAGTACATATTTTAAACTTACACACCAACCTCCTGCCATTTTGTTTTATTATTTATAAATAATAAATTTTGCTTTTATTACATATAATTTCTAAGAGGCGTTGTATTCTTACCCGTTTTGCCCTCAGTTTCTAAACTCCTTTTATTTCAAATTGTGTTTCACTATCAGGTTTACAAGACACTCTTTTAGTAATAGATTAATAATCATAGATATAAAATATTATAAAAGGAAGCCAGACAGAAATGAGCAGGCAGCCCTGAGATAATAGCAGAAGGACATCGGCCACACCAGTCACAGCTCATCAGGAGATTCAACCAGACACTTTGTGAGAACCTCCTCCTCCTACCTGGCTTCTGGTGTGTGGAGAGGAAGTTACCTCAAGTGGATACTAGATCAGCACCTAATTCCCACTGGAACAATAAACTAAAAAGGACAGGTCATCCAACAATGGAGGCTCTTACCATCAAAGTCCACACTAGGCCTGCATTATTATGTCATCACATTTCTCAAATTCCTCACCTGAGAGAGGCTAAGAAGCACAAATGGAAGCCTGCAAAATTGTTGTTTTGTTTTTGCACAATAAACTTGTATTTTATTTCCATTTTTAAACAAACTGTTTTGTAAAAAAAAAAAAAAATCTACATCTAATCATTGTATATCTTTATTGTGTACAACATGGTTTTTTCCCCAGCATAAATATGGTGCATATTAGTCAAGTCAAAGAAATTACCACATACATTATCAGCAGTAGAGAATTTTTCATTTTTGTGTCTATTAAATATGTTGTTTTCTTCTCCGATCACCTCCTTCCCACTCCCTATTATTCAACCCCTATTATCACCTTCAAACTGTCTCTGGTATCTATAGTTGCCCTCCTTCTACTACACCTTCCAATCATTCCATTTTTGCTAGAGAGTGACATCCATCTGGGTCTCATTGTTTTTGATGGCTGAGTAGTATTTCACAAAGTATATACGTCACATTTTTTAAATTCACTTATCTGTCCTAGAATATTTGGCTTGATTCCATGTCCTCGTAATTGTAAATAATGCTGCAATAAACATGAATGTGCAGGGAACCAGCAGTTAGCGTAATGGCTATGTCGCTGGACTCCCACGTAGTCGACCGCGGTTCACGTCCTGGACCGGGTGGCTTAAAACTCACGCCGGGCGCGTGTGTGTGCGTGTCCAAGATCCTGAGAGGAGAATGGAGGAGAAGGGATTGCAGCGTAACCATCCCCCCGGGGGGTGATTTCTCGCTTTCTGTCTCTCTGTCTCTCTCTGTCTGTCTGGCAAGCGCACACGCCCTATAGCGAAAACCTCTCCAAAAAAAAAAAATGAATGTGCAAGTGAGTGCTTTTTCCGACAGTGTTTTCCTATCTTCTGGGTAGAAACCTAAGACTATAATTAATAGGTCACATGGTAGTTCTATTTGTAGGTTTCTGAAGTATCTCCATATAATTTACAGCAGTGCGGGAACCAGCAGTTAGTGTAATGGCTATGTCGCTGGACTCCCACATAGTCGACCACAGTTCGCGTCCCGGACCTTAAAACTCACGCCGGGCGCATGTGCGTGCATGCCCCCAAGATCCCGAGAGGAGAATGGAGGAGAAGGGATTGCAACGTGACCATCCCCCCTGGGGGGGGATTTCTCGCTTTCTGTCTCTATGTCTCTCTTTGTCTGTCTGGTGAGCGCACACGCCCTATAGTGAAAATCTCTCAAAAAAAAAAAAATTTATAGCAGTGGTTGCACTAAGTTACATTCCCACCAACAATCAATTTCACAAAATAAAATATTATCATATATTAAAACCAGATTTTATTCCAGGAAAGATTTCTGCTTTCAGAAATCAATATAATATGTCACTATTTTATAGTTTTAAGGGGAAAAAAAGATAAATAGTTACGTCTATGACATAAAAAAAAAATACCTGAACAAAAATGTAACAACTATACTTAGAAGCAGAAAGTTTGAAAAAGGAGAAAATGATTTCATCTTAAGTTTTTCTAACTGAAAAAAATGGCAAATATCATACTTAAAGTAAAGCAATATTTTTAATGTCAGAAACAAAATGAAGACAGTCATTAGTTGATATCATTCTGAAATGCCAGTCCCATATAAGGGAAGAAAGCTATTGTAAATATGGAAAAGAAAAAAAAACACTCTACTATTATTTGTAAACTTTCAGGGCTGGTAGGTGGCATAGTGGTTAAGGCATTGGACTCCCACATGGCAGACAGTGGTTCAAGTACCAGACTTGGTACTTTCTCACTTTCTCTCTCTCTCTCTGTGCATTCTCTCTATGGTCAAATTAAAATAAATGAACAAGTAAAATTAAATAAATAATTATTGTTTTAAAAATACTTTATAACTGTTCACCTGGGAAATCAAAGACAACTAACTTGACATGTTTAAAAGTAAGAAGAGATTTAAATTGACTTTTTATAGTGAACATAAAAATAGGTACTTCTCGTATGTTTGTAAAATAGAGATAAATTGCTAATAAGACAAAGAATAAATTATCATTTTAAGCCTGAAATATATAAACATAATTATGTAAACATAATTAAGTTTTAAAGTCATGGAGAAAGAACTGAAAAAGTCACCATTTCTTTCCAGGCTGTAATTGAATCAAATACATTTAATGATAGCAAAATTATACAGGGTTCTACATTTATAGCCTCTTAGCCTCTCGTATTACTGAGAAAGCGCAAAGGAAGAGAGGAGGCAGAAGGTGGTTGAACTAATTAGAGGACATACTAATTACCATGTTGATGTTTCAGCACAACCAGCTCACTAATCAATAACAGAGACCAAGTGAATGCTCAGTTTTATGTTGTCTTAAAATTCTCTTTGAATTTTCAAAGACACATTTACCACCCTTGCGAAGTGCCTGTGACCTTGTTAATTTGCAGCAAAACTTCTCTAATACATTTATTTAAAAGTTTTCACCATTAAAAAGTGGGTGTGTTAAGAACTGGGACTTTATAAGACGAGGATTTTATGTGCTGGCCTTAACACTCTGGTTCATGGCTCCTGGATGACCATTGGCATTGAGGTAGCAGCACTTGGTTTTGTGTTTTCCTACCGTGTTGGAGGAACTGTATCTGCTATTGACTTCAATGTCTTGCTTTTATTACCTAGTAACTGGTGGATATCCATCTTTGTCTTTAGACAAGAATAAACCAATAAACCTCAAATGATTTCTGTTACAAGGCTGGTACTTTTCATAATCTAGAATTCTGAGTGCTTTGAATTGTCCCAACAGCTGACATCAGAATTTGTATAGACAAATATTTGTCTTTTCTAGCTTTGAGTTATAGCTCATTGTTCTAAAAGAACCTTAATAAAAATCCCCGGTGTGCAACTTAAAACAAGAAGAGAAGCCGCACCACTCCCTCCCCAGCACCAACCACCCACCCTGCATCATTAATTTCCCCTCCATCTTCAGAAAGAGTAACTTAAAATGTGAAACTGCATAGTGTAATAGACCTTGGAATATAAACTCTGAAACCAGGCAACTTCAAACATAATTTTAGTTCACTTACTTATAAGAGTGATATTATAAAATATATTTAAACGTATAGCAATAATAGAACACATTTCAAATGATACCTGTGAGGATTATATGATTTTATTATATTATATTATTTTATTTAACACACTTGCCAAAATTTTTCTAAGACATTTCTTCTTTTAAAAACCCCGCCTGTGAACCAGTAGGTAGTGGGGAGGTAAAGATGGTAGATCCCATATGGCCAACTGTGCTGTTCAAGCCCTGAAATTGGTGATTTAAAAACACTCACGGCACACGTACCTACATACCCCAAATCCTGAGAGGAGAATGTAGGAGAAGGTATTGCTGTTTGGCCATCCCCTCAAAGGGTGATTTCTCAGTAAGTATAAACCAATGAGTCTCTATTTGTCTCTATTAATGAAAAAAAGTCCTATATTAATGGTCTTTTGGAAAATTAAGGTTTCAAGTAAAGAGATGGAATTAATATGATCATTAAGTCACTCATTCGCATGAATTTATTGAGGGTCTATTATATGCAAAGCATTGTTCTAGGCACTGATAATAAAGAGTAAACAAAGTAAACAATTATCCTTGCCCTAGAGAATTTATATTTAGTGGCAGAAGAGAGACAATTATTACCATATTTATATTAAAACATTTGCATTAATAAGGAAACACATGTACACATATAATAATATAATAACCTATATCATTAAATAGTAAAAAAATTAAAGTAAAATGTACATCAGAGGGATCAGCAGATGACATAATGTTTATGTCACTGGACTCCCACCTAATCAAGTTCAAGTCCTTGATCCAGTGGCTTACAACTCATGCCAGGTGTGCGTGAGCATACCCAAAATCCCAAGAGGAGAATGGAGGAGAAGGGATTACAGTGTGGCCATTCTCCCAGGGGTTGATTTCTCATTTTCTGTCTCTCTGTATCTCTCTCTCTCAGCAAGCACATGCACCCATAGCAAAAAGTCTCTCTAAAAGAAAAAAAAAAGTACCTCAGAGTAATAAGACAAAGGGAATTATGAGAGTTAGTACTAAGATTACAATTTAAATAAGATAATCAAGATAGTCCTCACTGAAAAGGTATTTGAGGAAGACTTGCAATAATGTTTTTAAAATCATTGGATAATGAATAAAGAAACTGGGAGGGGGGAGCACTAATAACTTTATAATCCTGAAATGTTGCCAAACCACTTGAGCAGGTCAAATCTAAAAAAGTAAAAAGCGTTGATTTTGAGAAGGACCTAAAGCATTTAAATCAATGTCAATGATGCAGTATCAGAGAAGAGTTACAGTTTTGCCCATTCTCAGTATCAAACTTTTGACAAAAATTGTAATATACCATTCCTTCAACTGATTTATATCATCTTTCCATCTATCTATCATTCTATTTGGAAGATTATTTCATTTTAGATCATATGGAGTTATAAAAAAAGATTAGTTTAAATAGGGACTACATACTATTTTCCAGAGTTAAATTAGGAATGTATTTGTATTTAGTCAATATTGTAAGATCCATATGAGAGGAGTTAAAAGGTTCATGAAAAATGGAATTAAAGAAAAAGTTTATTTTGGTCCAAAAAATGTGAAATTCTTGCATAATTTTTTCATAATACATTTTTTCCATTAACTTTTTGAGGACTCCTTGTAGCTGAGGCTAAGATATGAAGGCTAGAGTTAATTGAAGAAATACATCCTCAGGACTGGTCTAATCTTTCTACTGAATGCCTTTATGAATTTGGGTCCCATGGTAAGATTGGTTTCTTAAATGTTTATCAGGGCCTTTATTCTTACTTACTAATCAAGAGCTTAAAAAAATTTCTTTATGACTGAATTTTATCAATCCATTACACTAGGAGTTGTTCTCTACGAAAGTCTACAACAAGCTAAATGCCTGCTTCTTCACTCACCCATGAATGGATAAGTTCTGCTTCAGCCGTTTCTATGAATTAGAAATGCTGAATTCTGCCTCCTTAGTAGAGCCAGGAGACCATGACTACTTCGTGTGGAGTCAGACGGCATTTTGACAGCTGCATCCAATGCATCAGAGGCCAGATATACTTGGGCAAATTCTTTAACTTTTTCAAGTCCAAGTTTCTCCCTATATAAAAAAAATAAAATATTGAAAAGGATTATAGTGAGAAATTAGGTAAAGAACATAAAGTTTGGACAGTACCTAATGCTTTATCATGGAGCTACAAGCATAGCACTGAATGATATACTCAAAATCCATCCTGAAGAAAAGTAAATCTAGCTGCTTCTGGTATTCAATCTACTCCCCTGGGGTAGAATAGCATAATCTCGGTTGTGAGCATTTCTCTTCGGGGTTTATAGATTACTAGAGGCTTCCTTAGATTCAGTCTGTAACCACTCCCCAAAGACAAAGACACTGGATAATCCTAGTCAAAACAACTAGACAGAACCAATGAGGAAAACAAGAAAAAAGCTATTTCAAGCTTGATAGTGAACTGAAATGAAAGTAATTAGGTGCAATAAGAAATTCTTTCCTACCTTAAAGTGGCAACCTGCTGTCACTGTCAAAGACGTGTCGTTAGATCACTAAACTGACTCCAAGAATATGAGTGACTCTTACACAGAAAAGAGTTAGCAGCTGTTTTTTGTCTTGTTTTGTTTTTCTTTAACAAAAAGCAGAACACAAGGAAACAGTTCTAGCTGGTAACATCAGAAGAGGTCATTGAAAGCAGAATGAAATCACACACATTGAAAATCTTTAAGAAATTGGTTGCTTCATTATCTGGAGCAGTCCAGGCAAAGTTCTGCTGCAAATAGGAGAATGGATTCCATGGCCTTGTCTATTTCCTGCTTCGTGCCTCTATGATGCCACCATTGTATTTCTCAAGCCATCATTCAATGGCCGCATGGGAAAACATTTAAGTTTCTTCTGAAAAGATGCCTTTTCTACCTTCTAAACTAGCAAACAAAACAAAATAAAACACTCCAAGAGGTAGCTGAAGACTTCCTAAAGAAATACATGTCCAATGAACATTTTGGTCTCAAACATTACAAATTCACATTAGTAGTTACTAGTGAACATAAACGCACCAAGCAGTAAATTTGCATGCCTATGTCCTCCTTTGAGAATAAGAAGTAGTTTTTCAGATGTTAATACAGTATTAATAATAGTTATAATACAGTATAATACAATGCAATATTGTATAGTTTGACTTCTTATACAGAGCAATGTATTTTTTTTCTATATTAAAAGTATCGGTGACTTCTCTTTTATTAGAAATTGTCCCTTGTGAATAGTAAATGAACCACAGCCACCTTTAAGTTATTAAGTGTAATTGTCTGCTCTGAGGAGCATTTGACCCACAGAGTTCCTTCACATTCCTCAAGATATCTATTAGGGGGAACCAGCAGTTAGCGTAATGGCTATGTCGCTGGACTCCCACGTAGTCAACCGCGGTTCGTGTCCTGGACCCGGTGGCTTAAAACTCACGCCGGGCGCGTGTGCGTGCGTGCCCAAGATCCCGAGAGGAGAATGGAGGAGAAGGGATGGCGGCGTGACCATCCCCACCGGGGGGTGATTTCTCGCTTTCTATCTCTATGTCTCTCTCTGTCTGTCTGGCGAGCACACGCGCCCTACAGTGAAAACCTCTCCAAAAAAAAAAAAAAAGATATCTATTAGGGCCATTTTACTACGTATCCAAAACTATCTCAGTGAGTTAGCAGAGAAATTAAAAAAAGAGATAAATATCCATCAGTTAATTGGCTTCTTTTTAATAGCATAGGAATAGTTTCTTAGAGCTTGAATATAATCATTACATTGAGATCTGAGAATCATCTATGACTATGAAAAACATTTTCAATACTTGAATATATTAAACATATAATCAGGATTTGATTATTTTGAGCTACAATTAAGCTTTTTGCTTTATATGAAAATTTTGCTTTTCAAAATTATTCTTGTCATGGGAACCAGCAGTTAGCGTAATGGTTATGTCGCTGGATTCCCACGTAGTCGACCGCGGTTCACGTCCCGGACCCAGTGGCTTAGAACTCACGCCAGGCGCGTGTGTGTGCGTTCCCAAGATCCCGAGAGGAGAATGGAAGAGAAGGGATTGCGGCGTGACCATCCCCCCTGGGGGGTGATTTCTCACTTTCTGTCTCTATGTCTTTCTATGTCTGTCTGGCGAGCGCACGCGCCCTATAGCAAAAAAAGAAAGAAAAATTATTCTTGTCATAATATTTTAAAATTTGAAAACTCTAAATATTTTTTATCACCTTTTTTTTTAAGTATTCAAAACTTGCCCTGAAATAACTCTTATTTAAATTTGATAATAATTTGAAAGAAAAATATTTTTTTTTAGCTGATAGTTATCTTTGTCTTCTTTAACAACAGCCAAAAACATAATCTGTTCTGACCTTCTCCATTTGGAATAACCTGGACTTTCTCCCCAAAATGTTTTTCTTTTCCTCAACCTGATACACGTCACTTTTTTTTCTTCTTTCTTCTATTTAATTTTTTTTTGCATTCAATCACTGTACATCTTTACAGCATACAAATTAGTTGTCCCAGCATGAATACACTGTATATTAGTCTAGTCAAAGATATTATCGTATACATTATCAAAGGATAATTTTCCATTCTTATATCCTTTAAATTGTGCAAAAATTCAATGACTTTCCAGTTATTTTCTGAAGTATTTAGAATCTCTCACCATTTCCCATCAGGATCTAAAATAATGTAGCAAGAATTTAATAAAACTCATTTCAGATTTTTAAAAAGAAAAAAAAAAGAAAGAGTAAATGGGACAAAATGTGATTTATTTCACAACAGTTATTGAGATCTCAGTTTTTACCACAAGGATTGCAAATGTGAGGAATGATCGGATCTATTGAGAAATGTCCTGAGAAAAAACTTCCCTGAGATTTCAGGAAAGTTTTTGAGCCATTTGCCTAAAATTATCAAATTTGAGGGACCAGCAGGTGGCATGGTGAATGACCAAGGCTAAAGACAATGCTAATAAATTAGAATATTTAGATATAGATATAGATATATTTTTAAAAGTGAATACTCGTGTTTAAAACCAGAATCTAGAAACACCGTTTCTCATTGCTTCCTTTTCTTTTATTCAGTAAAACATTATATAAACAATATGTAAACCTTTTTATGTATATTGGCTTTCTGTCTTTCAAGTTCACTTCTTTTATTTAACCTTTGAAATATAGATATATTGGCTATTCAAAACTATACACAAAAAAAAGTTGAGTTACTAAAAGTTGATTCTAGTACTATCAATCTAAATGGTGCCTGTATCTTGTCATTTATTGGGAAGAATCTGATAACCCTCGTGAATGTTGGGGAAAACCTGTAAATCAAGATAGAATAGAACACACTACCAAAAGGTGCTAGGAGCATGATTAGAAAAAAATTACTAAATATCTACTATATTGGAGATGACTAAATGACTCATCTAATCGGTAGCAATTAAAAATACCTAAAACAATACATAATGGATTTTACAGAATAAAATTAATTTATCTTGCAAAGTCCTCATGGGTGAAGTTCAGAATTTTTCACTGTTTTATTAAAGAAGATAATTTATTCCTTTGACTTCTGTGTGATTATATCTCCTCAAAAAGACTGTTAAAGTTAACTGTGTTATCAAGGTTCGTATGACTGAATCTTGGTCTCTTTTCTAGATGTATTACTTTTTGAAATTTTGAACATCAATTTCAAAATTAAACCAGGCGTTGAGTATTTTATATTATGAGGGCTCTTCTAAAGGTTATGAAATTGTACATTATGAAAAAAAAAAACTATGCATAGACTTCAAAATTTTTTACACCAAAATAACTTTATTTTAATTTCATTTTCCCATAAACTTCTTGAACTCCTCTCATCCATCCTAACTATATTTCATGAATCCTAAATATTTTTCTTGCACATAGATACATAAAGCTCTATTCTTGAATTTCAATGTCCTTCTATGGTACACTTGATCCATTATATATTTTATCTTTTGTTAATGTTTTCTCCTTTTCTGATACTTAAAAGCATCTTTGGTCCTTTGATTATTTCCTCTTTTGTTTCAATAATTAGTCCAATGCATTTTATATGTACTAGAATTCTCTCTCTTTTAAATGTTCAAATAACATAATTTTAATATTATCTCTTCATTTTTGTCTCCAGAAAAGTCCTTCTGTTATGGCCAGGATTGATTAATTGTTCACCTCTAGTTCTAGGTTCCTAAATTGGTGAATCAAAACTAAAGCAGCTGCAGATGGGGGACAGACAATGGCATGGGAGTTTAATGCTTTGCCTGACTGATCCACATCAGAAGGTCCCAAGTTCATGTCCCAAGACCTCCTTAAGTATGCCAAGCCAGGCATGTGCTCATGATCTGAGCTAGCTGAGACTTGAGATAGACAGCGGTTGGGAGTGTGATCTTTCTCTCTCTCTCTCTCTCTTGCTCATGGAAAAACTAAGTATTTTTAAAATGAATAAGTAAAATTACATTTAATAAAAAATGAAGAAGTAGCAGAAATCTCTTGGTGTCTCTTTCTCTTTATTCTTAGGTTAACAAGCTATGTGGGACCTAAGCTAAAACAGACTTGATGTGGCCATTCTGGCCTGAAATGAAGCTCTGAGCCTGCATCAGCTTGCCAAGTCCCTTGATGACCTGTGCATAAATCCTTTAGAGAAACAAATATAAACTTGGTGCATAAAACTAATGATATTATAATATTACTTCTAGACCAGCAGCTGGCATAATGGCCTTGCCACTGGACTCCCATGTAGTCAAATGCAGTTTGAGTCTCAGACCTGGTGGCTTAAACTCATGCTGGGTGCGTGTGCATGTGTGCCCAAGATCCCGAAAGAAGAATGGAGGAGAAGGGATTGTGGTGTGGCCATCCTCCCCAGGAGGTGATTTTTTTGCTTTCTGACTCTCTGTCTCTCTTTGTCTTTCTGGTGAGTGTACACACCCTATAGCAAAAACATATATATATATATATAAAATCTGGATTAATTTTACATATGTGTTGTCTTTATACATGATAAAAAATATTAAATTAAAACCTTGTAAAGACTAAAAACGTATAATCATGAAGTTTATACGTTTTCTAATTAAATAAATAGAATTTTTTTTTCAAATCATTTTGCCTCAAGGCCAAAGTTCTACTTACTCTTACTAGTTCTATCCCATGCACCATTAAGTTAATTTTCTCACATTTTGAAAAGCAAAAAACTAATTGATAAAAAGATTTCCCATGTTGGTATCATGTTGGTATTTTTTTAAGTTTATTTTTCAAGTGAGGAAGAGAGACAGAGATAGAGAAAGAGATAGGTAGACAGGCATCCCCATGAAGGTTTTCATGCCACTATGCACCATCCACTCCCCAGTCTCAGTCAGCTCAGAATACATAGGGAGGTCCTAGGACACAAATCAAGGATCTTAATATGGATCCAGATGTATTAACAATGTACCACAAATTTACCTTCTGTTTTTATTTCTCAAAATTATGGTTTGGGAACAGCAGATGGTAAAATGGTTACTCCCACATAGTCTACTACAGTTTGAGCCCCAGACTGGGCAAAGCTTAAACTCATGCCAGGTGTGTGTGCATGGGAGTTCAAAATCCTGAGAGGAGGATAGAGGAGAAGGGATTATAGCATGGTCATCCTCCCTGGAGGGTGATTTCTTGTTTTCTATCTTTTAGTCTCTCTCTGTCTCTCTGGTGAGCATATGTACCCTATAGCAAAAATCTCTCCCTTAAAAAAGTACATAAAATAAATTTTTAAAAATTATGGTTTTAGTAATATTTGTGATATTTATTAAGATTTTATGATTTGATGCTTAAAATATGTTAGCGGTAAAACATGACATGTATTTTAAGTGCATCTATTCTATATCTTCCATTATTAAAAATTAAAGTAAAATTAAGTCACATCATTATGTGTGTTTGTGTATGTGCATGTGTTTATCATGGCTACTAAAATATGCATATTAATTGCTGTGAAGAATATCTCCAGTAATTTGATTGGAATTGCATTGAATTTATAATTTAATTTGGGTAGTATTGACATTTTGATTACATAAATTCTTCAAATCTAAGAACATGAGATGTCTTTCCATTTTTGTGTATCATTTTCACTTTCTTTTTTCAATTTTTTTGTAGTTTTTCTTATGGTCTTTCATTTCTTTAAGTTTATTCTTAGGTATCTTCTTTTTTGTGTGACATGTAAATAGAAATAAAAACATAAAATTTGTCTGGAATAATAAAAGGCCCCCTAGTGCCAAAGCAATACTGTGTAAAAATTATAAAATAGAAGGCATCTCACTTCCTGACTTCAAAATATAGTACAAAGCTGTAATCAAAACAACATTGTATTGGCACAAAGACAGGCATGTAGATCAATGGAGCAGAACAGAAAACCCAGAAGTTAACCCAAAACACACAGATTTTGCAAAGGGAACAAGACAATCTAGTGGGGAAAAAGAAAATATCTTCAGAAAATGGTGTGGAAAAACTGGATATCCACTTGCAAAAACAATGAAACTGGATCCTTGTCTCTAACCACTAATAAAAATCAACTCAAAATAACTCAAAGATCTAAACATAAAACCTCATACTATGAAACTACTGGTGGAAAACATGAAAAACTCTTGGAGACATTTCAGTAGACAAAGACTTTCAAAGTAAGATCCCCAAAGCACAGGCAACAATCCCAAAATAGACAGGTGAGACCACATCAGTTTAAAAGTCTTCTGCACAGAAAAAGAAACAATGATGGAAGTGAAGAGAAAACCCTCAGAATACAGGAATATATTTGCAAACTATGTCTCAAATAAAGGGCTGATAACCAGAATCTACATGATACTCAAGTAACTTACCCATAAAAACATAAAAAATTCTATTTAAAAATAGGCCAGTGAGCTGAACAGACAACTCTCTAAAGAAGACATGCAAATGGTCAAAGGCCTATAAAAAATTTTTCAATGTCTGTTATCATAAGAAAAATGCAAATCAAAACCTTGATATCTCTTAACCCCAGTTAGAATGGCTAAGATTAAAAAATAAATAAATAAAAGATGATAAATGTTGGTGAAGCTGAGGCTTCTACATTATTTGTGGGAATGCAAATGAGTACAGCCACTGTGGAGAACAATATGGAGGTACCTCAAAAAACCTACAGATAGAACTACCATGTATTCAGCAACTCCACTCCTGTGTATCTACTACCCAAAGGATAGAAAAGCATTCAGTCACAAAACACTTGTATATTCATGTTTATTGAAGCATTATTTACAATTACCAAGACATAGAATCAACCAGAATGACCAAGAACATATGAGTGCATTGAAAAAATGTGGCATGTATATGTTACAGAATACTGCTCAGTAATAAAAAGCAATGAGACTCCTGACATTTGATACAAAGTGGACAAATACAGAAGATTTAATACTAAGTGAAGTAAGTCAGCCTATGAAAGAGAGGCATTGTACATCCCCACCTAATATTATATACCTAATGCCTGCATTCCATAGCAGAAACTAAGCTTGGAAGATATAACAGAAGAGAGGACATTATAGGATGGGACAAGTAAAAGGCACTGGGAGGGAGGGGACCCAAGGAAAAAAGAAACATTCAAAAGACACACACACAAAAATGATTATCTGTGGATGATAATATATACTAGGTTGTTGGGAAAGACATGATGTATTTTTCTAAGCAAAAATGCATTATGACTTTCCCAGCAACTAAATATGATAATATCTTTGACTGAACTAATATGCACTCTATTCATGCTTGGAAAGACCATTTTGTATGCTGTACTAGAGATAAATAAAATGAAATTATACTCTTTTAAAGTAGAATCATTTGATAATTCACAGTAAATTCTGTTAAGTATGAAGGGCATCATAAGTGCTATACTAACAAATTGGAAATAAAATTGAGATCTGAGACTTTGAGTATAAATAATACATAACACATTGCAGGAGAAATAAGCAAAGTCATACTAAAATGTTGGAAGGGTCCAAGGTCAATATGAAAATATATTTCTTCCAGAGGGATGTATTAGCAGGGGGTAGTATATGCAAAATAAGCATTAGAGAGCTGTGTTTTGGCAGGGCTCATTGAAGTCCTGTCCAAAGGAAATGGCTCCCTTAGCAGTGACTCAATCACACCAGATCCTCTGGCAAATCTAGTCCTCTCATATGCAAATGCCAATAAATACCTGGATCATAAGATTCTTGCCTTGCTTCAGCAAACATCTATATAGAATTTGGTTTCCAGTGTAAATCTGCTTAAAGGGAAAGATTGTACTGGCCATGAGTCCATCAATATGCATCTCTATGTGATAGCTCTATTTATTTTTTAAAATTAGTAGACTGACTCTGGTTTTATACTTTTCGTGATATGTAAGTCCACACTCAGCGATAGTAAGAGTTAAAAGTCATTCATTATGAAATAAATGAATGAATAAGAGGTAGGTCCACACTCATTGTGCTAGTAATATATATATATGGTGAACTCGTCAAAATCAGCGCCAGAATAAGTGTACAGTACAGAGACAGCCTTGGGAAGGCTTCTTGGCAATCTGACCACCATCTTCTGGAAGCTCACCTACCTCAAATAATGTCTTTTCTTTAAATGAACACATTGTATCATGTCTTTGAAAGCAACAAGAATGTTTTGTACTTTCCCATAAATAAGAAAGAAGACCTACTCTAGAAATAGACAACTATGATAGATCAAACACACATTAAAGAGGATCAGATTGTGGTGCAGTAGTAACATAACTACCCACAGGGGAAGATCTTTGGTTCCCCTTCCAGAAGTGGCCTTTCTGTATACAGAGAAGAGAAAACCCTCAGAATACAGGAATATATTTGCAAACTATGTCTCAAATAAAGGGCTGATAACCAGAATCTACATGATACTCAAGTAACTTACCCATAAAAACATAAAAAATTCTATTTAAAAATAGACCAGTGAGCTGAACAGACAACTCTCTAAAGAAGACATGCAAATGGTCAAAGGCCTATAAAATATTTTTCAATGTCTGTTATCATAAGAAAAATGCAAATCAAAACCTTGATATCTCTTAACCCCAGTTAGAATGGCTAAGATTAAAAAATAAATAAATAAAAGATGGTAAATGTTGGTGAAGCTGAGGCTTCTACATTATTTGTGGGAATGCAAATGAGTACAGCCACTGTGGAGAACAATATGGAGGTACCTCAAAAAACCTACAGATAGAACTACCATGTATTCAGCAACTCCACTCCTATGTATCTACTACCCAAAGGATAGAAAAGCATTCAGTCACAAAACACTTGTATATTCATGTTTATTGAAGCATTATTTACAATTACCAAGACATAGAATCAACCAGAATGACCAAGAACATATGAGTGCATTGAAAAAATGTGGCATGTATATGTTACAGAATACTGCTCAGTAATAAAAAGCAATGAGACTCCTGACATTTGATACAAAGTGGACAAATACAGAAGATTTAATACTAAGTGAAGTAAGTCAGCCTATGAAAGAGAGGCATTGTACATCCCCACCTAATATTATATACCTAATGCCTGCATTCCATAGCAGAAACTAAGCTTGGAAGATATAACAGAAGAGAGGACATTATAGGATGGGACAAGTAAAAGGCACTGGGAGGGAGGGGACCCAAGGAAAAAAGAAACATTCAAAAGACACACACACAAAAATGATTATCTGTGGATGATAATATATACTAGGTTGTTGGGAAAGACATGATGTATTTTTCTAAGCAAAAATGCATTATGACTTTCCCAGCAACTAAATATGATAATATCTTTGACTGAACTAATATGCACTCTATTCATGCTTGGAAAGACCATTTTGTATGCTGTACTAGAGATAAATAAAATGAAATTATACTCTTTTAAAGTAGAATCATTTGATAATTCACAGTAAATTCTGTTAAGTATGAAGGGCATCATAAGTGCTATACTAACAAATTGGAAATAAAATTGAGATCTGAGACTTTGAGTATAAATAATACATAACACATTGCAGGAGAAATAAGCAAAGTCATACTAAAATGTTGGAAGGGTCCAAGGTCAATATGAAAATATATTTCTTCCAGAGGGATGTATTAGCAGGGGGTAGTATATGCAAAATAAGCATTAGAGAGCTGTGTTTTGGCAGGGCTCATTGAAGTCCTGTCCAAAGGAAATGGCTCCCTTAGCAGTGACTCAATCACACCAGATCCTCTGGCAAATCTAGTCCTCTCATATGCAAATGCCAATAAATACCTGGATCATAAGATTCTTGCCTTGCTTCAGCAAACATCTATATAGAATTTGGTTTCCAGTGTAAATCTGCTTAAAGGGAAAGATTGTACTGGCCATGAGTCCATCAATATGCATCTCTATGTGATAGCTCTATTTATTTTTTAAAATTAGTAGACTGACTCTGGTTTTATACTTTTCGTGATATGTAAGTCCACACTCAGCGATAGTAAGAGTTAAAAGTCATTCATTATGAAATAAATGAATGAATAAGAGGTAGGTCCACACTCATTGTACTAATAAGATATATATGGTGAACTCGTCAAAATCAGCGCCGCTAGTAATATATATATATGGTGAACTCGTCAAAATCAGCGCCAGAATAAGTGTACAGTACAGAGACAGCCTTGGGAAGGCTTCTTGGCAATCTGACCACCATCTTCTGGAAGCTCACCTACCTCAAATAATGTCTTTTCTTTAAATGAACACATTGTATCATGTCTTTGAAAGCAACAAGAATGTTTTGTACTTTCCCATAAATAAGAAAGAAGACCTACTCTAGAAATAGACAACTATGATAGATCAAACACACATTAAAGAGGATCAGATTGTGGTGCAGTAGTAACATAACTACCCACAGGGGAAGATCTTTGGTTCCCCTTCCAGAAGTGGCCTTCCTGTATACAGATGGGTATGTGTTCACCTCTGATGGGGTCTGAATAAGGTCAGGAGAAGATTACAGCCTGAATACCCTTATAGAGATCTCTCTCTCTCTCTCTCTTTCTCTCTCTCTGTCATGGAAAAAAGGAATAAATAAACTTTAAAAAAACCCACATGTTCAAATACTTTCTTTCCCAAAACCCAGCATTAAAGACACTTTTTAAAATTTCCTTTTTATATTAGGTTCATTTATTTTTTACTTTTGTTTTTATTGTAATTTCTCATTATAATTTTAATTGACATATGACAGTTGCAGATATTTATGGGATACAGTGTTATTTATGTATGTATATTTATATATACACACACACACACAAACAATATGTAAAAATCAAATCAGAGTAATAGATATCCACCATCTGAAATATTTATCATTATTTTGTGTTGTAAACATTAAGAGAGAGTTTTCAAAGACATAAATCTATAAGGTCAAATATCAAAGGAGTTCAATAATACAGTAAAGTTGAAAATAAAACAAGATTTTAGAATCTGTAGGCAGAAGTGAATGGGGGGGGTTCATTCAGCTAAAAGTGAACAAACAAAAAACAAAATAAGACCAATTCTAAAGCAGGTAATATACAAAACACAAAGAATGAATTAGTTCTGCAGAACTTCCAGTAGGCCTAGAGTAGATGGCATGAGAACTTTAGGAACTGGGAGTAAAAGCTCTAATAAAAGCTGAGCTAACAGAAAGTGTAAGAAGCACTTAGGCCACCCCACAGGTCTCCTCACCCACACCACACAAATGAGTGATGACACCTACTCACCCCCACAGAGACTGAAGTTCAAGGGACCAGCCGATGGTTGTTACGGTTACATCACTGGACTCCCATATAGTCAACCATGGTTCAAGTCCTGATCCGGAAGCTTAAAACCTACTGGTCATGTGTGTGTGTGTGTGCCCGAAATCCTGAGACAAGAACAAATGAGAAAGGATTGAGGCATGGCCATCCCCATGGAGTGGGGGTGATTTCTCACTTTCTGTCTCCCTGTCTCTCCAGTGAGCACACACACCTTATAGCAAACATCTCTCTCTAAGAGAGAGAGAGAGATTGAAGTTCAGTCCTCTCAACAGAGTAAATCAGGGCATCTGCAGAATGGGAGAGACCAACCATGGTTGACAGCAGATATACTTTACTGAAAATAGATGCATTAAGAACAGACTCATGAGGCCAGCAGGTGGCGTGATGATTAAGATGCGGTGTGACGGTTAATGTGATGGACTTCCATGTGGCTGACCTCGTTTCGTGTCCTGGACCTGGCAGCTTGAAAATTATGCTGAGTGCTCATATATATGTGAGCCCAAAACTTCAGGAGGAGAATGGAGGAGAAGGGATTGTAGTGTAGTAATCCCTCCTCAGGAGAAAGGAGTGATTTCTCACTTTCCCTCTCCCTGTCTGTCTTTTTCTCTCCAATTGAGCACGTGGACTCTATTATAGCTTTATAAAAAGTCTTTAAATCACTAGCACATCACGAGTTCTCCATTTTTTTTTTCATTTTAAAATGTTTTACTCCTGTAGGTGTTTTGAATTCTATTTGGTTTAAGTTTTCTTTAATAACTTTTGATTATTTGTGTCTTCCAAGGAATCTGATCATTTTACTAAATGATTGAATTGATTGGAACTAGTTAGTTCATGATATTTTTCTATTATTGATTTTTTGGAGACTCTATATGGGCATTCTCTAATTTGGTAACTTGCATTTTTTTCTTTATTCATATGCTAAAGTGTTCTTTCACTACATAATTTCTTCTTGTACCTATAGATCCTTAGACATGTATTGCTTAATTTTGAAGCATTGCAGATTTTTAAGATTTTGCTATAAAATTATTCTATTTTATAAAAGTTGTAGTGTAATGTCTTATGTTCAGAGAACACACCATGAATGGTTGCAGTGTTTTAATATTTATCAATCACAAAGAAAATTGCTTATCTTGTGAATGTTGCAAATACAGCTCAGAATTTTGGGCACATACACATGCACCTGGCATGACTTTCAAAGTGCTGGATCTTGGACTTGAACCATGCTGGGCCATGTGGGAATCCAGCGCCTTAACCACCATACCACCTGCTGGCCCTGTAGCTTTGAACCATTAAAGTTGCCCTGAGACTAAATCGGTATATGAGGGGTTTTTACATTGTATCCTTTTACTTTGTATTATTTAGCATAGTAATGATTATTCAAGTCCTCAACTATTATTTTCAACATTTTGTGCTCTTGCAATGGATCCTACTCCCGGGTTTTGCTTTCTGTATGTCACTTTTTTTTTTTCTACTAAATGCCAGCCATTGTTATGGCTGGGGCATATATTGAGATGCTGAGGCAAATATTGTTTATACCAGACATGTGACATCTATCCTTTTTATCCCCTCTAGTGAGATAGGATCAGTGTCGAGTCCATTAGTCTAAAGTTGAATTGAGTTGGGGTTTTGTTGTTTTCTCCAGGGATTACAAATTGCTTTAATCACAGGTTTTTATTTCTTTTTGTAGAATGGAAGACCCGGAGTACTAAAAGGTATTTTTCAGTATTTCTGTTACACACTCAGCAGGTTCTATGTACCTTTGTCATAGAAATACTTCTGTTCTCTTACCTATTGCCTAACTAACCTGGTTTTTCTTCTTACTCATTGCGAAGGTGGTGATAAAGTATTGGGTTTCTCATTTCTCTTGTCCTCCCTGGGAGATTCTCTGCACCTGTGGCTGAGGTAGGGTTTTTCTCATCATTCTCTTTTCCAACGGTGGTAGCATCATTCTGCTTCCTGTCAGTGCAGCATCCTGGATTGTTGCAGATTGTTCTTTTACACACCTCCCCTCCCATATAGTAGCAGAATTCCTTTGCATATTGCATAGGGATAGAGGCAGAGGCTATGTGCATGCAAGGTTCCTGCTCCTCCCGTTATTTGAATAATATTTGCATAGACATAAATAAAAGCATAACCTTTTAATTTTTACTTACGATACATTTAGTGGAATAATGATTGCTGGATGCTATGTTTAAAATACTTCGAAATAAATTCCTGGTGACTGAGCGTCTACATCACTTAAATTATCCTCTATTTTTAAAATGGTGTGCTCATTAAAGTACTTGTTTCCTCAAAAAGCTTATGGAGTGTAATTTTTATAAACAATTAGTGCAATGAAGAGGAACAAAATCAGCCAACAATGCGATGTTTTCAAACACCAGTCTAATGAAAAATCTCAAATAATTTCATTGACAAAAATTCTGGAGGTATTGGAGCTTGCCTCATAAACCGAAGTTAAATTTATAGTGCCAATGAATAAATGAATTCCCAGTTGATAAGCAATTACCATAAGGGGAAAAGCCACTGTAATATGTGCCAGTTGGCAAGTGGTATGCCCGTTGGCAGCCTCCGTCAATGCCACAGACTGAATCGACATCCTCACTGAACTATCATCGCGCCCATTGAGGTGTTCTGTGTACAACACGGTTGACATATTTTTTATAAGAGTACTAGAAAGCTCTTTTGCTATGCCTATTCTATATCTGTGCTGTAAAAACACAATGAAAAATAAAGAGGATTTCACTTTGGTAAAAAAAAAAATTTGTGTGTCTAGAAACATTGCTGGATGGTCTATCTAATTTCCCAAATTTCATTGACATGTATGATATGTATTTCACACGTGCTTATCTTACTACAAAAATAGATTTGATTCATTTTTAAAAGTATACTTACCCAGGAATCCTAGGATAAACTTAGGCAAAGATTTCTGGAGCAAATGCTTAGTTTATTGATGTTAAATAAATTTGAAGAGCAAAACTTCAGAGAACAGTTACCCAGTGACAGAAAGGCCTCCAGGAGAAAGAAGAGCTTGAGAAGCAAGTGGAGTTTTATCCACATGGGTAGACCCTAACCATAGAATAGTTGAGTTGACCCTTGGTGGTATTGCAGGACCAGTTTCTAGAAGAATAGATGACCTGGAATAAGGACACAAGGACTCATTGCTTAGTAGGTAAAGTCAACTCTGAACTGACTTACCAAGCTCAAAAAAGACACTTTTACTGTGGTGAGATGACATGTTTGACAAAAGCCTCTAACAGGAGAAAGAAACCTTTTATTTCATCAAGCATAAACTTGCTATTTCCAGGTTATTCCTTTCTAAGTGCATTGAACACCATCCATGCTGCACCTGGAGATTCACCACTTTCTGTGGTGAATCCTTGTATCTGCTATTTGTACCTGGAGAGTCATTAATTCTTTAATATTGGGAAATTTATTTTAAAAAGGAGCTTGAAATTTAATGTCATAATTTGTGGTTGCATTCTGAATCTATGCATAAAAAGTAATTATTACTATCGATTAAAACTCCTTCAACCAAATTTTTCCTTAATATCATTGGAACTTTCCCATAAATGTACTAAAGATAGATAATTCAAATACATATGTATATCAGGAAAATATGAACTTAAATGGATAAAATATGTATAAAATATAATGATAATAAAAAGTAACTTAGGGAGGGCCAGCAGGTGGTGTAGTGGTTAAGGTGGTTGGACCCCCACATAGGCAACTGCAGTTTGAGACCCAGACCCAATGGCTTGAAACTCATGCCTGCTACATGTGTGTGCATGTCCATTCCTGAAGGAGAATGAAGGAGAAGGTATTGTGGTATGGCCATCATCCCATAGGGGGTTATTTCTCACTTTCCCACTCACTGTCTCTCTAGAGAGCACACGTGCCCTATGCCAAAAACCTTTAAAAAAATCAATCATGACATTTTCCCACAATATTAATTTGTTCTCTGCACAATGTTCTATTTTATGGGTGTGTCATATTTAAATAACTCTTCAATTATGTATTATTGAATATGTTATATATATATGACATTTCTACATATAATTATACTATATATATAACTAGGATACACCACACACACACACACACACACAACTGAAAAATACCTAGAGAAATATTTATAGACACTCACCGCTGATAATTATGGTGTTAAGTATACACGTAATGCTAAGCCAGAATTAAGCCTTAAGGAACCATATCACACCTAATTTTGTACATAGTACAAAACTGTGTATGATTGAGGACAAATCAGTGACAAT
Source organism: Tupaia belangeri chinensis (assembly GCF_000334495.1). Taxonomy (NCBI): domain Eukaryota; kingdom Metazoa; phylum Chordata; class Mammalia; order Scandentia; family Tupaiidae; genus Tupaia; species Tupaia belangeri. The sequence continues at coordinate 2,060,528 of NW_006159890.1, forward strand.
AGGCACACCCGAAAAGCACCCAAACCTGAAAGGTCTGTTGAGAAATATTCATAGAGACCCACCATTGAAAGTCATGCTGTTAAGTACAGAATGAACGCTGAGACAGATTTAAGACTCAAGGAATCATATCACACCTGATTTTGTACACAGTACAACACTCTGAATCCCTGAGGAAAAAACAGTGACAATATGCACCCCCTAAAAGCACCCACAGCTGAAAGGTCTGTTTAGAAATATTTATAGAGAACCACCATTGAGATTCATGAAGTGAAGTACACAATGCATGCTAAGCCAGAATTAAGCCTGAAGGAACCATATCACACCTGATTTGGTACACAGTACAAAACTCGGTATCCCTGAGGAA
>NW_006159890.1:2061423-2070565 GCF_000334495.1 Tupaia belangeri chinensis
TGTCATATCTATATATATTTATACTATATATATATCTAGGATACACCACACACACACACACACACACACACACACACACACACGTTTTTTAGCTAAAGTTTTACATATATTTTTTCACCATTTCCTTAAGCTAAAATAATGGATTTTAAAATAGAAGCAAAAATATTATTTGAACCTCGAGGTCTACATTTAAATTTAAACCTACTAAAAGATTCAAAAATGTTGTATCCAAATTTGATTACTCCTTTTTATTTTCCTATTTATTAAAAATTATCCTTTAAAATAAATTACTCACCAGAAAGAGACACACAGAGAGAGAAAGGACTCCCCATGGGGAACAGTCATGCTGCAATCCCTTCTCCATGTCTTGCTCCTTTTGGGATTTGGGGTATGCATGCACATACACCTGGTGTGTTTTTCAAGCTACCAGGTCTGAGATTCCAACTCCACGGTCTGTAATTTAAGACTAAACTTGCCACCTGCCTTAACCACTATGCCACCAGCTGGCCCAAGTTTATGGTATTATTTGTGTTAAAGTAATTCACATATCTCTGTATATGTATATGTATACATACATTTTTTTTCAAATGTGACTATCTTAAGAACAGGATCCATGTAAAATTCTCCACTTAACTTAATACAAAGTACCCAAACATTAAATAGTGGTAATTATCTTTTTTGGTATCACTGATAATGTCTGGGAAATAACTTTGAACATGAGACATATTTAATACATTATTGTTAAGAAAAAAATGACAGTTCACCCTCTTACACTATATTTAAAAATTTAGAAGGTAAAGAAAGGTCAGTTTTTAGATAGAATCGTAAAAAAAACCAAGCCAGTTAAGATATGACCTTAGCTACTTTACTGTTTGAGAAATGAGTATTCTGAACATGCAGACATCCCAAATATACAAAAATCTTTATAATTTGATATTTCAGACAAGTTCTTGTTTAAAATGTAATGTCACATTTCTTTCTGTTTTCTTAATAGCATACATTGTTGTACAGGCGGGTTAAATCAAAATAATGTACACACTTTAATCTTAAATGAACACAATTTAGTGAAATGTTTGGAATATCTATCATATGTAAGATGTTAGGTATTTGGAGATGAATAAGTTATAGCTATTGAAGTCATGCTATTTAAAAGAAAGTTAAGAAAAGTTACAAAACTATGATACTAGATAGATTTAATAAAGAAGTAAAACAATATCATGATGAGTTATAAAAATAGATTAATTTACTTTATGAAATTAGAATTTAAAAGATACCATATTATTAATTTTTTAAAGATTTTTAAAATTTATTATCATAATCTTGTTTATATAACATTGAATCACATATATCTTTACAGTGTATTCCAGAAGGACTACCTTGCATATCAGTCAAGACAAAGACATTACTATCTATATCAACATCATTATCAAATAGCTTTTTATCATTTTTTCCAGATTATTATTTTTATTATCATTATTTTTTTAAACATTCAATAATTATATATCATTTTGCTTGTAAAAAGCATTTACCCAACATGAAATACTTCTCAGACCAGTCCAGTTGAGAATACTATACATGTTATCATTAACAGGTAATAAATCATTTCTGTGTCCCACTAATGTCATGCCTCTCTATTTGTTCTCCTGCTATCCTTCTCTATACTCTTCCCTTTTCCTGCGCCGTTCCACACTGTCTTCAGCATCCCTAACTATTTTTACTGTTTTTATGCCCTCCATTATTTTGATGTCTACCATAAAGTACAGATAGTCGGTATATATGAAATGGATACATACAATATCTTTCTTTCATATCCTGGCTTGCTACACTCAGCAATAGATCATCCCTATCTGACCACCTTCTATCAAATTCCAAGATCTTGTTGTTTAATATTATTAACTTAATTTTTATTTTCCTAAATATTTATTTTATTTAACTTCATTCATTCATTCATTCAGAAGGACAGAGAGAGAGAGAAAGAAAGTGAGAAAGCAAGCCACCAAATCCAGGACTTGAATCCTACTCAGCCATGTAGGAGTCCAGGGCTCTTAACCACCATGCCACTTGCCAGCCCCACCCCTGCCCCCCCCACCATGGATGCAATATTATTTAAGAACACTAAAGAATGCATGATATTCTGAGATACCCCATGGCCAACTGCACAGTTTCAGTCCCAGACCTGGGTACATGAAAATGACGCCAGGAACATGTGCATGCATGCCCATAATCCTGAGAGTGACATGGAGGAGACCATCCCTTCTAGGGGTAATTTCTCTCTCTCTTTCTCTCTCTCTCTCTCTGTCTCTGTCTCTTCTGGCACATGAATGTTCCCTCTAACAAAAGATTTTTCTTTTTTTCAATGTCTGAACTTGAGTTTTTGCAGGTTTTATTTTTATTTATTTATTTTTTTAATGTGCTTCAAAATGTCCTGTATCTTTATTTGCTAAATATGGTGACCCTAGAAGGGAAGATTCCAAATAAAGCAAATCACGTTATAAGATTCAGGAGGCTGTTGAAGAGCAGATATTGTTCTGGGAAAAGCATATAATTCAATCTGACTGACAGAGAGGAGCGGTGCTGATGAACAGCCTCAGAAAATCTATTAATAGATTTGAGTCCAGATGTCAACACTTGCCTAATTGCACGTTGTCAGGTTGAGAAACATCACGATTTTGTTCCAGTTTTATTTTCCATTAATAAGAATATTAGTCATTATCCGTCTGACCTCATACAGTTGTATCACAAGATGATACGTGTTAGTGAGTTATGGAAGCTGTACAAAGTCAGTTACTATCAGGGCCATAGCAGAGGCAAGAACGATAGGTACGCACCAAAGAGTAGAAGTTGATTTCTAGGTTTAAAACAGGAGATCGCAAATGAAGTTTATATTTGGTATAGGCAGAGCAATATTCAGAATATGTGGCAGTTACTGTGACACTGACCAATCAGAATTGATGCAACATAGAATCAAGTCCCAGCCACAGTGAAGCAGGTGCCACAGTGCAATTCTAGAACTATAGAGAAGGCTGATCTCAAGTCAGTCTGAGCATGCTGGCCACATACACACAAACACATCAATACACAACACCTGTGATCCTAGCTGTCTGCGAGGCTGGCGGGAGAACTGCAGTGGAGTAAGATCCTGTCCTATATCTCTTATTCTCAAGAAATTCTTAAAAATATTTTAAAAGAATTATTATTTTTTTGTCTTCTTCACCCTGTTTTGTCTTGTGATATATGTGGCTTTCTAGATAGTGCGCAAATGCCAGGGACTTATTGTAAAAAGAGAAAAGAAGTGAAAAAAAAAAGTTTTGGTTTTACCATTTTGACTAACAGCAAGCCCAGCTTTAGTACCCCCTAAAAATCATTTATAGGATAATTTACAAACAATAGAAAATTCAAAACTAAAACAGCAAAAATGATATACTTTATTGGATATATAGAAGCACTATTTTTAAAAATTATTAGTCATTTTTAAAAATGGGCAGAATTGACATGTTAACAACAATGGCAAAAATAACACATACACACATCACATATCATGTGCTAAAAGCTTCTTCAGATAAATGGAAGAGACAGTTTTCAACAGTCACTTGAAAAATGGGCAAAAGATATGAACAGAAAACTCATGGTAGAGATTAAAACAGCCAGTGAATACACTCAAAGATATTGAACTTCATTAAACATAAATACATGGGAGCTTAAAAACAAAAGCTGGGCTGAGGCAGCTAGATCCCACATGACTGGCAGCACAGTCTGAACTCTGAATCTGGTAGCTTGAAAAAACATGCCACGAACATGGTGCCGAGAATCCCAGAAGGAGAAATAGAGGAGAGGGAGAAGGGATTGCAGCACAACCGTCCCCCACTGGGAATATTTTCTCATGCTTCCCCCCTCTACTTCCCATCTCCCTCTGGGGATCACACATCCCCTCTTTCAAATTTTTGTGAAGTTTTGTTCTCATTCAGGAAAGATAAAAAGATTGATACCCTTATTGCTAAATATATTGGGATATGGCTAGTCCCTTTCCTTCATGATAGGACAACTTAATATATCATTTTTAAAAATGCCTCAAAGTATTTACAAAATTTCTTATAGTGCAAATCTAAAGACTCCACACACACACAAAAAAATTATACATATATGTACAGAGACAGTCTCTGTAACATTATTTGCAATTGTAAAAAAAAATAGATATAATGCAAACTTATAAACAGAGAGAAATGTAAAATTAATTTATAGCACATCCATATAGCATGAAGACATGAAAGTAATAAAGATTGATATAGATCTACATATATTGAATTTAAACGGTGATAAAAGCTCATTTACATAAAAACAAGTATCTACTTATTGGCACAATTAAATCAAGACATATACTGCATTTTATAAAATATATTAATGTATGATTTATATATATGTAATATATTCTATATAAAATAATGCAATATATATTATATATATAATAATGCTATATATATATATATATATGTATAATATGTGTATGTATATGTATGTGGATGTGGATCTGGAAGATTTGACACTAGAGCTTTGGCTAGGAGAGTCCCCTTTTGGAACTTATAGTACTTGGAGTTGATGATCTTGCAATAGAAGAGAAAAAAGTATTGAGTACAAAAGACCTAAGAATGATGAGTGATGGTCTCATGATATTCATAAATATGTTGAAAACTACACTGATTGACCATCTCTCACTTCTGATTTCTCCCTTCTGGTAAAATTATGACCTTGCTGACAGGCTTCCACTAGTAGAATACAGAACCTATCTAAAGCTTCATAGTGTATGTGATCCACCCTGTTAAATTTGCCAACCAGGAAAGATGCCTGAGAAAATTTTGAAAAAACTGGCTGAGACCAGGACCTCATATTCCTCTGTATTTTATACCTAAATGGTATATTTTCTCATATTCTGTATTTATGGTTATTAGGTACTTCAAAAAGAGTCATTCCTTCAGTTATGAAAACATAACTCATAGATAATACCTATTTTATGTAGCTTAGCCAAGGTTTAAAATGTTTATAATTAATAGACTCCAATAAAGAAAAACCACCTTGTGGCACCTTCTTTGAATGACCATCAGACTTTACAAACACACTCTTGTATGTTAGTACATACTCTTGTCACATACTCTTACCACTGAAATGGCAGACTTTACAAACATACCTCTACCACAGACTTCAAGAGTATATACCACATTAAGCCATAAAAAAATAATGATTATCTCAACAAATAAAGTATTTGGCGTGGTATGAAGAGTGCAATACGGGCATTCAAGAAGAATTAATTGAGCATGTAGAAAGAATTCCAAGCTGAATTACAAGTCTCCATATTGGGTAGCTGAGAAGATCACTAATTAAAATAAAGCATATACAAATGAGAAATTTTCTGGAACATAGTTAGGGTTGCTTATTGGAAAGTCAAATAGTAATGACCAGTAAACTGCTTTCATCCTGAGCATGTGGAGTTGAGATGTGCCAGAGAGTTGAGAATGGAATTCCAGATTTTCATAGCCATCCACTGGGATCAGAATGAGAATGTGTAAGATGAGAGTAAACTAAAACATGCTATGCAAGGTTTGGCAGTCTAAGAGCCATAATCTGATATTGGTAAATGAGATGGAATACTTAGCTCAAACTACAAATATTGCTACGAAACATTTAATATTATTTATTTTGAACTTCAGCTTCTCTTTGAGATTAGAGAGCTGCTATCTGGAATTTCACTCTATGATAGTCAGGAGTGTTCTGAATCTAACTCTGTTTGTATCTAAACCTGTTGCTTTACAATTATGTTTTTATATTTTGTAGCAGTGATTTGCTAGGATTTCCAGCAGAGACTGTTATTTCATGGGTAAATGTATGACATTTTTATTTTAAAAGGAAATATTAACATTAAGTTTCTGTAATGTCAACTCTTTTATTGTGTGTACATTAAAAATAAAGAACAAAATTTGGAATTTTATAATTTAACATAAAATGTAACTGCTCGCTGCATCTTACTTTATGTGATAATAGCAAATGCACCCAGCAAGTAAGCTATTCTTGCATTCTTACTCACAAAATTTTCCATTCAACAAAGATATCTATAGAAGCAGGGGATTTTTTTCTTTTGTAAACAAAAGAAGCAGCTTCACTAGCCCTAGCCCGTCAAAGGAAATAATGTGTGTGGAAGAGCCTGTGATAGTACCTCCTGAATAGAAGGGATAAAATTATATCTATATCTGGCATATTACTGTAATTTCATAAAATTCCAAATTCCACAAGATTTTATGAAAACCCCACAGGCATGCAGAAATACAGCCCCCCACCACCACCACTGCTTTCAGCTCTCTAATGACAACTGATACCAGGATCTGTCACTGTTACATGTAATTTAAGAGAGGTTTTCTCATAAACAATAAATTTATAGCTAGATAATATGATTCAGTGTTTTCTCCTTTCAACAGGACATATCATTTTCAATCAACTTGAGTATACATAAACTTCACATATCTTGAAAAATTATTTTGAAAATAACCAAACTCATCTTAGTCAAAACTCTGGTCTCTAAGGGACATCTTCCACAGAGAACTGTTTTTGTTGTTGTTGTTGTTGTTGCTATTGTTTTTGTTTTTTTGTTCTGTTTCTTTTTTTAGGTTTTTGCCATAGGGCATTTGTGCTCAAGCTATGGCACAATGCCTTCTGTCCCTTTTCCTCTTTGGATTTCAAGCCATGCCTAGGACTCCAACCATGGTTGGCCATGTGAGAATCCAGTGCTATAACCACCATGTCACCTGCTGGCTCAGGGAACTCAGTTTTAAGCACAATTCTTTTCCATGGGCAGATCCTAAGACCATTCTCTACTCATTTTCATCATTTTGATTGAAGCTACCAATTTCTTTTGTTTTGTTTTGTTTTCTTGGAAAGGTTTTTGCTATAGGGTGCATGCGCTCACCAGAAAGACAGAGAGAGACAGAGAGACAAAGTGAGAAATCACCCCTCAGGGGGGATGGCCATGCCACAATCCCTTCTCCTCCATTCTCCTCTCGGGATCTTGGGCACGCATGCACATGCACCCAGTGTGAGTTCAAGACACCAGGTCCAGGACTCAGACTGTGGTCGACTACATGGGAGTCCAGAGACATAGCCATTACGCCAACTGCTGGTCCCCAAAGGTACCAATTACTAATTAGTATTTTATTGGGACTGGCTGTTTATTTGCCTAAAATATCCATATTATTAATGAATTAATCCAGATTATTAATAATAAACACACAGCCAATTGTACATGTACATGTGGAGAATCTTTATGATTAGCATGACACAGCATACCTGGAATTTCATAAACTTTTCATAAGGTTGGTCTTAGTGTTGTGTAGATTTTCTTGACTTCCAAAGTGTCTATTAATAAGAATTGTGGCAATAGTGTGGCACTCAGTTGGGACCTGTGCACAATAAGCTTATAACTCTTCTCGGATCTGAAAGCTAGATTATATCAAAATTCTATTAAAATTAAAAAAGAAACTGAGCTTCAGCGATGGGAACTGATTTACACCAAATTAGTAAATGATGGTGAGTAGATAAGAAGTCAAGATTTTTCTCTTCTTCAACCTCATTCCAGGGCCAAAATAGTAGGATTATTTTCCTGCATGTGCTTCTTAGTAATTGCAGTTACTGAGTCAGGGAAACAAGGGACAATAACTTCATCAAAAATACAAAAGTATTTGGAAATTCTGATTAATGATTACATAAACTTTTCCTTTATGACAAGTAAATCATTGCTTTGCAAGTCTTTGTCTTAGAAAAAAAGTAAAAACAGGGATTATTATATGTCCTAAACTCTGAAGTCTCTAAATTTTTACCTTTCTATATGTCAGGAGTTTAGAAGAAACGGCCTGCTTTATGCAAGCTTTCCTATTAGCATGACTGTTGCTGTGTTTGAGTAAATTTAAGAGTGGGAAATTCAAAGACTACAAAATTAATTTTCTTTTTCACCAGCTGCTTATGGCTGACCAGGAAGATTACAATTAGGAAGTATTACACTCTGGCTGGCCCCACGTGAATACAAGATGAAAAAGAAAATCAAACACCACAATGGAGCAAACATCTGCATAGTTTTAGCAGCTACACAAACAATAGAGCTTCAGTGTCTTTGTCTGTGAATACAGAAAAGACAAAAAAAAAGTTTGCCTAAAATGAGATGAGATGGTAAGCTTTCAAAAGTAGGAGTCCAACTTCAAGTACTTATTACATTGTGCTCACTTAACAGCGCTGCAGAAAGTTCAACATCTATTTCAACCGAATTTACTTCCACCATTTAATAAAACATGAATGCTATGTGCCCTTTTCATTATATTTTCCAAAGATGTGAGATAATGCAAAAGGAGAGTGAAGTGTAAAACTACCCAAAGTTTAATTAAAATTCTTCAAAAGGAGAACTTTATTAATATTTTAGATCCTTCTAGTAAGAGTTCTTAGCATATTGAAAAAAAATTTTTAGCCAGGATGAATTCATTTTTTCAAATCCATGATTATTATACATGTTGAATTATAGCATTTTGTCATATCATACAGCAGGTTATAGTTCAGATTGTAACATTTAGACCAAAATCATCCATACAAATATATTGCAGAATAATTAGTTACTCTCTCTTAAAGCCCTGGAGATACTATACACCATTGCTAACCTAGAGAATAGAAACAGAAGTGAATGTTAAGAAAGAGCACATGTCCACTAGGGTGGACCAATGAAATAAATGACATCCAATGTTCTGTCCCTAACTGTATTCATGTTGTTTCCCATGTGACTTGCATAGTGTTTCACAACTATCTACCCTACCCTCACACTACTATCACCACCACCATAATTCTGAATCAACCATGACTTAATTTGCTCATCAAAATGCTATCAGATATGATATTAATAGATGTCATGCAAAAAGAGGCTTGAAGGGAGAGCCTGGGTATGTGGTTAAGGCAGTGGTTAAGACAACTAGATCCCACTTGGCTGATTCTAGGCTTTGAGTCCCAAACTCAGTGGCTTGGGAAATACTCTTGGTACATAGGCATCCATGCATGCTCAAAATTACAAAAAAAAAAAAAAAGGGGGGGGGGGGGGGGGAAGAATGGGAAAAAAAAAATATTGTAA
>NW_006159890.1:2071292-2106055 GCF_000334495.1 Tupaia belangeri chinensis
CCCTATAGCAAAAATCCTCTCCAAAAAAAAAAAAAAAAAGAAGGAGCAGCAAATTGTAACCTACATGTAGGTATCTCCAAATGGAATAACATACCTTTTTGGTAAGTCCTGAGTCACATAATCATATGCTAGGTGGCTGTCTAACATGAGCATTCACCAAAAATGACCGAGGTTAAGTTGACCCAAGTTGATTTGCTTATGTTTGCAATTTAAGCATGATTAAGATTATTTTTTTAAGGTGTTTGGTTTTGTTTGCTCAGGAAATCCTTCAGGTACATTCTCCATTATTTTAATTTTACTATAAAAGACCTAATTTATGCATTTTAAATAAGTATAAATAGTCAAAACCAGAAATGAGTAATGGAGATTCAGAAATATATCACCATAAACCCAAGAGCAAGTCAGTAATTGTTAGCTTGTTTGCAATGGTAAAACAAATTCTTTTAAAAGAATTTTCCTCTGAATTGTAAGTCTGTTTCTGAAAATATAATTTAGAAGACATTTTCAATGGGTCATGTACCTAATAATGATCTTTTATTTGTGTCCAAGAAGGTAGAATTATAAGATACTTAGATTGCTATCTTTTAGGGTATATAGGTTGTGCAGGCAAATACACTAATATGGGCATAGAGCAGCCCAGCATCGCTAAGTGTGCACAAACCAAGATATTGTGCAATATCAAAAAAGGGGGCAGGAACCGGAAATCATGACACCCTCAGGAATTTTTTTAACTTTGTCCCTGGGATGTATTCATCATTTACAGAATATGTGAATTGATTATTGACTCATTCATTATGATAATGGTGAGAAAAACATTAATATTCATGGTATTTTAATTAAAACATCTTAGGAAGAAATACTCGTGTACATACACATAAACATATGCAAGCATTGTGTAAGCAAACAAGGAAATTTCTTAAAAATAATAGAAAACATATGGAAATAAGATATTTGACTTCGCCAATACCTAAATATTTTGTAGATCAATTAAAATATTGAGATTTGGGCAAAATTTTTATGTGCATTCAATTTTCTAATGCATCATAAACATGATATAACTAGAAATAATTATATATCATATACATAGTAAGCCAAATATAGTCTAATACCTATTTGGGTACAGCAAGAGAACTAAGAATAGTTTTTGCATTTTTAGATGTTTAATACTATTTTGAAGGATAGTTTGTATTTGATAATTATGTACAATTTAAATAGTAGTGTCAACAAATAAAGTTTTGTTGTACTACATCTACACTTACTTATCTATATATAGGCTAGGAGTGGTTTTGCACTAAAGTTATAGAAATGATTTTTGGAAGAAATACTGTGTGGTCCATAAAGCAAAAGATATTGACTAGCTGAACCTACTATAATAGGTTTACTGATTCTTGTTATACACTATGTGAATGTAAATAATCTGATAAACAAAGACAATCTTTTATTTACCTCAAGTGATCATGATTGAATATTCATCCATCCTCACTTTGACCTTCCAGAATTTCAAAAATTAACAGGGAAGGGGGTGAAACAGGTGGATGGAAATGCACCAACATCAGTGCTGATTCAAATCCTTTTTGCTGTTTCCAAAAGCACAAGAGTTTTCTGGAATAATTTTCTAAAAGTAAGAGAGAAGGAAGAAAAAGAAATGTCACTTGAGAGTGAAATATTTGACTTTTAATATCTTCAAGCAATACATTTAAGGTTCCCAAGATTGTGTCGCTTTACAGCAGAGCATTTAAATGAATTAATTAAATAAATAAGCAGTTCCAGAATCCCAAAAGTATATAAAGTAATTCACAAAATGGATGATGGGTCAATTAACTTGGTAGGAGATGAATTTTCATCCATGCTGCCTTAAAAATTTCATGCATAGCAATGTAGTTACTTCAAAGATAGTTTGCTCCTTCTGTGAAAATCCTGATGGCAGCACACCTAGTTAGTAAGGACAAACCAGTAGGACTGGAAAAGGAAAATAATGTGAATAATCAATTTGTCAGGAACATGTAAATAAATAAAAGTGTTACTTCACTTATCTCATAGACCCAGAGCTTATTTATTAATAATTTCTCTGGGCTAAAAAATGAGAATGTTCAGTTAGAGCCGAACATTTTTCTACCTTCCGTATAAAATCTCAACTTTCACAGGTGTTAATGAAAAAGATGTAAGTGAATGAAAAAAAGAATAGGCATTGAATTATTTATAAAGGGGAACAATAAAGAAGTGTACAGAAACCAAATGCTTTAGAAAATGGCGATGAAATATGAATCGTTTTCTTTACGCCTTCCGATCAGTGGTTTGATTAATAGACCTCTGTAATCATCAGAGTAAACCCGTTCCCTTACTAGAATGCATATATAAAATTGTAGTCAAAATAACTAATTTGTTTTACTCCATATGAATAGCTCTTGTTACTTTCTATTCAACATTTACCTTGGAAACAAGCATGCACAGCAAATTAAAGCGGATATACAGTGTGCATCATGATGCAGGAAGAAAAATATATGTTGCTAACATTGCCAACCTTTATATTATCTGCAATCTTATGAATACTTAAACAAACATCCTCAACTCATCCTTATTTAACAAGGTGATGTGACAGAAAAGAACCCACAGGTTAGGGAACCTCCGGCAACTGTAGATCAGTGCATATGGCACATCATTACCAGGCTGATTTTAATAGAGTTTTAGAGCGTTAAATTTCACATCACAGTTGGTGCTGATATGCATTTTACTGTTATTGCACTCTCTTTGCCAAATAAAGATAATTGATGATTTTAGTGGAGTTTGAGATTATAAAGGAACTCCTATATTGAACTTTGTTTTTGATTTTTACATTATCTTCAGGCATTTCCAAGTCTATTTTTCATGTGCAACTATTAGGCATTTAAATCAAATACCTAGGGATTTATTCTTAAAATTACCTTATTTTTGTATTCATCTAGTGTCAGGCTGAACTGTCCAACACAAACATTTTTGGAAATGAGCTTATGTGATTCTTTATGTATATTGTGTAAACAAATACATCATGAACATTCTAAAATTGAATTATAATATTTATTCTGGATTTCCATGTTCATAATAGTTCATTCCATATCATGCTATTTAAGGAATAAAGATATTGTAGCTACATAGGTTGATTTTCAAGTCTTCCAATTTATACTAATCATAATAATTTCTACTTTTTCTGAACTTTTATGAGGTATATATTAAGTATCACTAATTTTTGTTGAAATATACACCATTATAATTGTTTTCTAAATTGTTATATCTATGATGCCTCCATAACAATACTATAATCTGGGGCTAGCAGGTGGCATGGTGGTAAAAGACACTGGAACCCCTCATTACTGACAGTGGTTCAAGTCTCAGACCTGGCAGCCTACTTTGTCACTTGCTCTCTCTCTCTTTGTCTTTCTATGGTCATTTAAATAATAATAATAATAAAAATAATAAATAAGGTTAAATAAAATAAATCTTTTTATAAAATACAAAAATCTACCTAAGGACCAGGAGTTTCTAGTTGAATTTCTATCATAGATGGTGAAAGACCAAAGAAGTGAAACCATAACGTTTCACCTTGTGTTTTCCATTTTAAAGGGAAAACACTGAACTACAGCTGAACTTGAGTAATAGCTTCTCACTAGGGGAAATGAAAGGAAGAGGAGGACTGACCACTGTTTAGGTAAGGACATGAAAGAGAAAGTCATTTGTCCTCTTAGAGAATTTTTTCCACATAATTTTAAAATAGGTACAAAATCAAGTAAGTCAAGTAATGTGTTGTGATGGGTTGTGAATTGTGTGTTTTGTTTGTTAATGGGAAGAGAGAAAAGGACACAAACTATAGTGACTTGAAATAAGAACACTGTTGGAAACCACAGATCTGTGTTTTAGGTACTATGTGTTTGTGTGACATTTTCTTTATTTTTTTTCCATAGGGTGCTTATGCTAACCAGAGAGAGACAGAGAGACTGAGAGAAGGAAAGCTAGAAATTACGCTTCAAGGGTGATGGCCATGCACAGTTCTCCTCATGGGATTTTTGGGCACATATACACACATGAATTTAGCGGGAGTTTCAAGTCACCGGGTCTGAGACTGTAACTGTTGAACTGCAGTCAACATTGTGGAAATTCAGTGCTCCTACCACCATGTCACCTACTGACCCTGACTTTTGTTTTTGTTTGTTTGTCTGTTTTTGTTTGTTTGTTTATTTGTTTTTTGTATCGAGTGCTTACACTTGCCAGAGAGAGACAGTGAGAAGGAAAGTGAGAAATTACCACCATGCCCCATGGAGATGACCATACCACAATCTCTTTTCCTTCATTTTCCTCTTGGAATTTTAGGCAAGCATGCACATGTGCCTGGCATTATTTTCAAGCTGCCAGGTCTGAAACTAACCACAGTCAGCCATGTGGGAGTCCAACACCTCAATCACTACACCACCGGCTGGTCCCAACTGTGACTTTATTTATTTATTTATTTATTTAGAGAGATTTTCACTATAGGGCGCGTGCGCTCGCCAGACAGACAGAGAGAGACATTAGAGTCAGAAAGCGAGAAATCACCCCCCAGGGGGGATGGTCACGCCGCAATCCCTTCTCCTTCATTCTCCTCTCGGGATCCTGGGCACGCACGCACACGCGCCCGGCGTGAGTTTTAAGCCACCGGGTCCGGGACGCGAACCGCGGTCGACTACGTGGGAGTCCAGCGACATAGCCATTATGCTAACTGCTGGTTCCCCCAACTGTGACTTTATTTTTAACAACATTGTTAAGGCACTAAAAATCAACATGTAAGGAATAAGATCTCTGAAGATTTGTATTTATGTATAAAGGATGTAATACAATTTATGTAATCGGTGAATAATCAGAATAATATCAGACATCCCACATAATGAATAAGTAGACATTTTCAAGCTAATTAAAACTTGTTTATTAGTGACCAACAGATGGCATAATGGTTACATCACTGGACTTTCACATTGTTGACTGCAGTTCAAGTCCCAGACCCAGTGGCTTAACACATCAGGCATATGTGTGTCCATGCCCAAAATTCTGAGAGCAGAGTGGAGAAGAAGAGATTGCAACATGGCTATCCCCTCTGGGGAGTGCTTTCTCACTTTCTGTCTCTATCTTTCCAGCGAGTGCAAGCAAGCACCCTATAGCAAAAACCTCTAAAAAAAAAAAAATAATAAAATAAAATAAACTGACATTTTGATATCAGTAATATCAACAATAGTAATACTCAAAATATTTTACCTAAGTGGGACATAATTTTAGACAGTATGACTTCAAAGAGATATAGAAAGATATAGCTATTTGCTATTTTAAAAAAAGCATATCAATTTTCTACATTGCAGACATTCCCTCTTCTTTCTTCTAAGTAAAAGTCTGCCTTGGAAAGGTATACCCCACCTCTTGCTCCAATCCCAACTCCCTCTTTCTACCACCAACCCCACCTAGTATCAGGGAAAACTAACACCTTTTCTGAACACAGAGGTTCGATAATGAACATGTGAACTAATTAATCCCAGTAAGATGAGAGAAGTATGTTGTGGGCCTTCAGAGAAATTTCCTATCATCTAGAGGAAGACATAAAAAG
The DNA here is from genome assembly GCF_000334495.1 of Tupaia belangeri chinensis. Classification (NCBI taxonomy): domain Eukaryota; kingdom Metazoa; phylum Chordata; class Mammalia; order Scandentia; family Tupaiidae; genus Tupaia; species Tupaia belangeri. The sequence continues at coordinate 2,076,892 of NW_006159890.1, forward strand.
CAATAATGTTGTGCTCGCTTCTGCAGCACATATACTAAAAAACAATAATGTCTTCTCTTTCTTAGGATTTTGCTGAGTTATGTGTCTTGTCTTTTAACCATAGTGATATTGCTACTAAAATTGCAGGAACGAAGCCATATGACAGATGAGGGTGAGTGATGCGGCTCTCAGTGAGTCACTGAACCACTGAGCTTTAAACTTTCCTTCCATCCACAACATACACATGAACCTGATTTCCTGCTGTATACCAAAATGTATGTTCTGGTTAATTAAGCAAATATATGTGAGATTTTCAGTTATTTGTAATTGAAACACATCCAAAATGATGGTCCAAGGACTTTAGTGGCTCTTTAGAATTTGTTCAGGGTTACACATAAAATAAAAATGATTATTGAAGGATTACCATATGCTGGGGACAGTTCTAAGTATTTTTTTAAGAGAGATTTTTGCTATATGGCATGTACACTTGCCAGAGAGAAAGAAAGCCAGAAATCACCTTCTGGGAGGGGGGGAGCAGGCATGGGACGCTGCAACGCATGAGTTTTAAGTCACTGGGCCCAGGACTCAAACCACTGTGGGCCTTGTGGGAATCCAGTGATGTAACCACTATGCCATCTGCTGGTCTAGGTATTTTTAAGTGTACTCTCTTGATGATCCTCCCACTGAGATAGACCTTATTTTTAGCCATGTTTCATGAAGAAAGGAGGACTTAAATTCTAGGATAGTCACAGAATCAGAACCTAAACTCAGGCAATATGGTTTTAAGGCTTAAACTATGCTAGTCAGAAGATTATGTATTCTTAAAAAGGCTCAGAGCCTGAGTAGGTTATGTATATTATTTTATACATGAAATTCGTGAGTCTGAAAATAGAAAAGACATTGAGTTGGTACCCCAAAGACAAAGTGTTTTAGTCTGTTGTGAGGCAACTGGGTAATTTATAAGCAACAGAATTTTTGTTTTCACAGTTTTAGAAAAAACTGGGAAATTCAAGATTGTGGTGCCAGTATGTTTGGTGTCTGGTGAGGTCTGAATTTCTGATTCTAAGAAAATGGCTTGAACATTATGTCTCACATGGCTAAAACAGGGAGTACCAATAGAAGTCTACATACTTCTCTCCAGCCCTTCTAGAAGTAGGTAATCCTGTCTGTAACAGCAACTGCCTCATCACCTTATTATCTCTTAAAGGTCCCATCTCTTAATTACTGTTGACTTGGGCAGTACGTTTCAACATACATTTTGGAGGGGAAATAAATATTCAATATGTAGCAGAAAGGAAGATGAAAAGCAGTTATAGTGTGAACAAATATACAGGCCAAGCTGAGGGAGTAAACTGAAGAAAAGGTAGAAATGAGTACCTCATTGTTTGTTTTTGTTAGAGGACATGTGTACTTGCCAAAAGACAGAGAGAAAGAAAAAAATTAATCCCCTCATGGGACGTGGTCCAGTCACAATACCCTCTCCTCAATCTCTCTCTCTCCCATTAGCGTGTTGGACACACATACAAACATGCTTGGCATGTCTTTGCAGCCTATGAGATCACTGATTCAAACTGCTATCAGCCATGGGGGATCTGGCTGCCTTAACCACCAGGCCCCAGATCCAATGTGAGCTTGCCATTTTTGAGGGAAGGAAGTATTTGTGCCTAGATTCATGATGGAGATAAAGAAGGCTTGAGAATATGTGTGTGATATGATAGAGAGAATTAATTACTCTGACTCCCAAATATGTCTGCACACAGTCCCTGAAACCTGTGAATATATGATCTTATGTAAAACGGATTTTGCAGATGTGACTAAGGTTGGAATGATGCGACATTACCCTGGATTTTCTGGGTAGAACCAATCCAGTCACATGAGCTCTTGAAATCAGAGAATTTTCCCTTTCTAGAAGAGCAGAAATATCAGGTGGAAGAGTGTCAGAGGGACCTGAAGTGTGAGAAAGACTCAATATATTATTGCTCCCTTTAAAGATGGAGAAGTGACCATCAGCCGAGGAATTCAGGTGGCCTCAATAAAATAAGAATGGTCCACTGCCTGACAGTCAGCAGGGAAATGGACTTGAATTCATGGAACTAAACTGTGCTAACAACCTAAGTGCATTTGAGGAGAGCTTCATCCCAGAACATCTAGAAAGGACCTTCAGTTTGACCATTTGTAACCTAGAGCAGAAAACTGGCTAGGACATACTATTCCAGGATTTCTGACCTACACAATTAAGAGTTAATAAAAGGGTGGGAACCAGCAGTTAGCGTAATGGCTATGTCGCTGGACTCCCACGTAGTCGACCACGGTTCGTGTCCCAGACCCGGTGGCTTCAAACTCACGCCGGGCACGTGTGCGTGTGTGCCCAAAATCCCAAGAGGAGAAGGGATTGGGGCATGACCATACCCCCTGGGGGGATAATTTCTCGCTTTCTGTCTCTATGTCTCTGTCTGGCGAGCGCACGAGCCCTATAGCGAAAAAAATCTCTCTAAAAAAAAAAAAAGAGATAATAAAAGGATGTTTTTCACTGGATGCATGTGTGTACATGCCCCAAATTCCAAGAGGAACATGAAAGAGAAGAAATTGATGTATAGCTGTTCAAACTGGGGAGTGCTTTCTCTCTCTCTTTTTCTCTCTCATGCATGTACCTCATAGCAAATTAAGTAAATAAATAAAATTGTGTAAATAAATAAAAAGGTGCTGTACTGTTGGCAATCACTAAATTTCTGGTAAGTTTGGACAGGCAACCATAGAAAAACTATTCAAACATGTTGGTAGAAACAAAGTCAATGAAAAACCTATAGCTAAATTTATACCGAATGGTCATATATGGCTTTTATTGTGTTGAGAAATGTCCCAGTCTTACTGAGAGTCTGAAGGGATGTTGTATTTTATCAAGTGCTTTCTCTGCATCAATTGAAATGATATGTTTTTTAATCTTTCTGTTAATATTGTATTATGGCCTTGTATATATTTTGAACCACCTTTGTATCTCTGTAATAAAACCTACTTGGTTGTGATAAAAAAAAAAAAAGAAAAAAAGCCAATGAAACAAAATCATAGAAATGAATATCTCTTCTATGGTGTTCTACAGAAAATGAATTATTTGAAGTGAAACAATGGATTAATCAAAGTTAATGAATACTTAATAAAATACTTTATTTCTTCTTAATTTGTCGTGAAATACTAAAGTGAATGTGCAACACAAGAGATATGTGATGTTTTATTAATTTTCTTAGGGTTACATTATCTAGGCTTTGTTAAGGATAGCTCAGCTAACCTATCCTAGATATACTTAAGTTACAAATATAATTAGCTAAATATTAATTATAAAGTTGTCTCAAATGACATGTTTTCTCTATTTACATGTTAATATGATTTTAAATGTTATTTTCTAGATTATCTGATTTTCCCCAGACCTGAAATTTTCCCTTTCTTTATTTCTCTTTGTTTCTTTTTATTTTATTCATTATTTCATGTGATATTTTAGTTATTACATCACTTTTTTCTTTGCAAGAGCGTATGTGTGCTTGCCAGAGACAGAGAAACACCAAGAGAAACAGAGGGAGAATGAGAAAGTAACCTCCAAAAGGGCCATTACACCATTTTATAAGAAAAGTAAAAAATTATTCACCATTTACAAACATGTAAAAGACTGCCATTGTTATAGGGCAACATTCTGTGATTTCTACATAGTTACGTATTGAATATTTCATTCTTACAAAATATATGGCAAAATGCACCAGGGTCCAAGATTTAATATGATCAGTTACTCAGAAGTTCCTGGTAAAAATAACCAGGGATTCAGTTACACTGAAATAAGTGAATATTTCCTCTAGGCTGAGATTTTAGAGTATATATTCAACAGAGGAATTTTAAATAAATTATTGGAAAAGACTAGAGAACTTCCTAGACATAAGAAGCAATAAAAAATTATTAGGGCAGCATACCAGAGATCGATAGCAACATAATTTTTATCCGTCAATGTTAAAAATAATATGCAGGATTAAAAGGCTTAATACAATAGGTTAATATTGCCAATAATGAGATTAGCATTTGTCTTAATGGCTATGTCGCTGGACTCCCATGTAGTCATTCATGGTTCAAGTCCTGAACCCAGCGGCTCAAACTCACATCAGGCGCCTATATGTGCGTGCCCAAGATCCCAAGAGGAGAATGGAAATGACGGGATTGTGGCATGGCCATCCCCCCAGGGGGGGTGATTTCTCACTTTCTGCCTCTCTGTCTCTCTCTGTCTTCCTGGTGAGCACATGTGCCCTATAGCAAAAACTTCTCCAAAAAAAATGTATATATATATATATATTGCCAATAATAATGTTTTATGTATATAGGCTTAGCAACCCTGAATTATATATTTTAAATATCTAATTAACCAATAAAAAACAATATACTTTCATACAATTTTTATTAAATACAGTATGTATACTAAAAATGAAGCTTTTCAAAACAAAGTATTTTTCTTGTTTTATGTCTATATATTTTTCACAATAGTATTATTAACTAATTCAAAAGTTAGCAAAATCTGTGTTTCTTTTTTCTTTTCTTCCCTCTCTTTGGTTTGTTGGTTTATTTTTTTCATAAATACATTAAGGTATGCTTAACACAAAATTTTGCTATTAATACAAATGAAAAGTATTATACAATGAAATAAAGTATCAATGATAAATATAGTCCATATCATATAATATGTGCATATACATACAAATAGTTATATATATATATATATACACACACACACACACACACACACACATATATATATGCATGTGTGGATATATGTGTGTGTATTTTATACATATATATAATATACATATGTATATATACATAATAATTTTTTTCTGGTGGTCCCATAAATTTACCTTTTAAAAGTTACATTTAATTGCTATTTATCTTTTCAGTGTACAACTTTGCTTTTTCCAGCATTAATACGGTGCATATCAGTCAAAACAAAATCATTACAATATAAGTTATCATCAGCAAATAAATTTTCATTTTGTGTCAGTTAAACTTATCGTTCCCCCCATTCTCCTCCTTCCCTCCATTACCCATCCCCATATTACTCTATCGCTACTATCTCTAGTATCTACAGTTGCCCTTTCTACTATTAGACCTTCCAAACTTTCAGTTTCTGCTATAGAGTGCCGACTTTTGGTATATATATATTTTAATGCCATTTTTTTATTATTATTTTTTAAACATTCGATCATTATACATCATTTGGCTTATAAAGAGAATTTACCCAACATGAATACACCTCAGACCAGTCCAGTTGAGAATACTATTCATGTTAACATCAACAGGTAATAAGCCATGTCTGTGTCCCACAAATGTCTTGCCTCCATTTTTTCTCCCTGATTTTATATAGTGATTCTAAGTGTTCTTTTATTTTCAAAATGGTCCTGTCTAAATATTATTATCTATAATATGTGCACCTATTAATAAAAATGTTTTTAGAGCCAGCAATTGCTGTGGAGGTTAAAGTGGGCAAGTCCTACATGGCTGACTACTGTTCAAGCCCTGGATTTCACAGCTTTAAAATCATGCCAGGCATGTGAGCATGAGTGCCCAAAATCCCAAGAGTAGAAGGGAGGAGAAAAGGTTTCAGTATAGTCATCCTCCCTGGAGGGCGATTTCTGTCTCTCTCTCTCTCTCTTTCTCTCTCTCTCTCTCTGCTTGGCTTGCTCTCCAGTGAGCACAGGTGCCCTATAGCAAAATAAATAATAACAGTAATAATAATAATAAATCCTTTTAAATATAATGACTTAAAAAGAATACTGTTGGTTTATAAGCAAAAGAAGTCACAAAATATTACAGCGCTAAAGTCACTGACAAACGTCTCATGACTGATGTGAGAGTACTCTTGTATTTTTAAGGTTTACTATCTAAAAGTAATTAACTTAAAGAAAAAAAGGGAAAAGGAAAGTAGAAAAATTAGAATAATTAAGACAATTTTGAACATCACTGGACTCTGACATAGTCGACCACGGTTCCATTCCAGGACCTGACAGTTTAAAACTCACTCTTGGTGTTTGTGTATGCGTGAGTGCCCAAGATCCCAAGAGGAGAATGAAAGAAAAGGGATTGTGGTGTGGCCATACCCCGGTGGTGGGGGTGGGGGGTTATTTTTCTCTTCCATTTTCTCTGTCTCTCTCTCTCTGTCTGTCCAGTGAGTGCACACACTCTACAGCAAAAACCTCTCTAAAGAAATCACACCACTTAACTGGAAGACCTACTATAAAAAGTGCAGTAAGAAAAACTATATATATGGTACTAGTAAAAGGATAGACACAAGGATCAATGAGACAGAAGAGTACAGAAATAGCTCCAAGTATATGTTTAATTGATTGTCAACAAAAGTCCAAAGTCAATTATATGGAAAGAAAACTTTTCAATAGTAGGGTTAGACTGATTAGATAACCATATGTAAAATTATAAACTGCAGCCCCTATCTTGTACTGCATAACATAATTAACACATCCTATAACTATAAAACTAATCCCATAACTATAAAATTTCTAGAAAAACAAAAAAATAGGAAAAAACATAAAATTGGATTAAGGAAAAACTACTTAGCTACAACTCCAAAACTATAATTTGTAGGATAAAAAGCAAAAAAGAACCATAAAAATTAGTAACTTCTGCTTTGCAAAAGACATTGTTTTTTGTTTGTTTTTGGTTTTTTTTGGAGAGGTTTTCGCTATAGGGAGCATGCGTTCGCCAGACAGACAAAGAGAGAGATAGAGACAGAAAGCGAGAAATCACCCCCCAGGGGAGGATGGTCACGCTGCAATCCCCTCTCCTCCATTCTCCTCTCGGGATCTTGGGCATGCACACACTTGTGCCCAGCATGAGTTTTAAGCCACTGACTCCGGGATGAGAACCGTGGTCAACTACGTGGGAGTCCAGCAACATAGCCATTACGCTAACTGCTGGTTCCCAAAAAACATTGTTTTAAAAAATAAAACAAACTCACAACCACAGCAGAGAAAATAATGCCAAGATTAATCTGGCAAGAATATTCCATTCAAAATATATGAAGAATTCTCAACTCCTTCTCCCAAAGGAATTGAAAAAAAAAAAACACACACTCTGTAAAGATGATATACAAATAGCTAAAAGGCATATGAAAACATGCTCAACATCCCTCATTATAAGGGAAATGCAGATAAAAAAAAAAGAGATATCATCTAACCCCAGTCAGAATGACGACTGATTTAAAAAAACAAAAAATGTTAAGTGCTGGCAGGGGTGTGATGAAAATGGAACTCTCTTACACTGCTGATGGGAATGTAAATTGGTCCAGCCACTGTGGAGAACAATTTGGAGATGCCTAAAAAATCTACAAATAGAACCACCATATGATCCAGCAACCCCACTTCTTGGTATTTATCCAAAGGACAGAAGAATTCTTCATTGGAAAAGTGCTTGCACATCGATGTTTACTGTGGCACTATTCACAATTGCTAAGTCATGGAACCAATCCAAATGCCCACAAACAGATGAATGGATAGAAAAACTGTGGTACATATACTCTATGGAATACTACTCAGCCATTAAAACAACAACAACAACAACAAAACCCTGGTTTTTGACAGGAAGTGGATGCATAGGGAAGATTTACTGCTGAGTGAAGCAAGTCAGGCTTTGAAAGGAGAGGCATTATATGTCCCCACTTAATATATACCAAGTTTCCATACTCTATGACTGAAACCAATTGTCTAAAGGATATTGAAACAGAATATATAGATGCAAATACCAGATATAGTGTGTGTGAAAGAGTAGGGTCTGAGGAAGGACATTTAGAAGAAAAATAGGGAGACAATGTATTAATGGGACAAAGAAATGTATTTTCTGTTGAAGATATTTTATAGTTTTATCAACTGGACTAGGGAGAAATGTTCACATGTTGAAATATTCATTTTGTAAGCTAAATAATGTTATTGAATGTATAAAAGAAAATGAAATAAAAATGTAAGAAAAAAATTAAATAAAAACAAATTTTTTTCAATTCAAAAAAATACATATGAAGAATTCTCAAAACTAAATAAGGAAACAAACCAATTTATAATTGAGTAAAAGATTTGAAGTGATAAATCACAAAAGAAGATATATAGATATTGAATAAGCAATGAAAATATACTCAAGAACTCAAGTCATTGGAGAATTAGTAATTAATCACAATGTGCTCCACCACGCCCCAGTAGAGTGGTTAAGATCAAAGGAACTGACAATAACAACTGTTAACAGGGATGTAGAACAATTAGAACTTCTGTTCATTGAACAAAATGTACATTGCTACATCTACTTTGTGGAGTTTGACAATTATCTGTAATGTTAAATATATACTTATGATACAATTTAGTAATTCAGCTGTTAATATTTACCTTAGAGAAAGTAGAATTTATAGTCACAGAATAACCTGTACGTAAATGTTTACAGTGACTTTATTTAGAATGTGCCCAAACTGAAAACTACCCAAATGTTATTCAATCGTAAACAGTTAAACAAACTGTGATATCTCCATGCAGTAGCATACTGCACAGTAATAAAAAGAAATTAATCACTAATATATGCAAAAAAGATTGAGTAATTGATTATGCTAAGAAGCCAGACTTAAAAGGCTACATAATTTACGATCCTCCTTATCTAATATTCTTGAAAACACACACTATAGGGACCAACAGATGGTATAATGGTTACATTGCTGGCCTCCCACATGGCTGACCACAGTTAAAGTCCTGGACCCAGAGACTTGAAACTCACACTAAGTACATGTGTATGCATGCCCAAAATCCTGGGAAGAGAATGGAAGAGAAGGCATTGTGATGTGGCTATTACCCCTGAGTGTGTGGGGGGGTGATTTCTCACTTTCTGTTTCTCTGTCTCTGTCTGTCTCTTCAGTGAGCACACATACCCTTTAGGACTCTCTCTATTAAAAAAGAAAAAAAAAAAAAAGATTGCTGATTTCCAAGGACTGAGTGGAGGGACCATAATAACTAAAATAATTTTGAGGGAAATAAAATTTTTACTAAATTGTCTCTTTTATTTGCAGTTTTACTTTTCATGGTTTTAGATTACCATGGTTAAATGCAAGTTCAGAATATTACATGGAAATTCCAGAAATAAATAATGTTTCAAATTGCGCAATGTTCTGCATGGCCTGATAAAATTTCTCACTATGCTGCTCAGTCCTCTGAGATGTGAATAACCTCTTTGTTCAATGTATTAATGCACATCTTAGTCACTTAGTAGCCATCTGGACTGTAATCTGGGTACAGTTAGGTAATTTGAGAGAGAGACAGAGACAGACCATATTCACATAATTTTTATTATAGTAGTTAGTTATAATCATTCTATTTTTCATTATTGTTGTTTAATATTGTTAATCTCTTAGCATGTCTAATTCATAAATTAAATTTTATCATAGTTATGTATGTATAGGAAAAAAAGTAATATATATATAGGACTTGGTACCAAGGTTTTAGGCATCTACTGGAGTTCTTGGAACATAATCCCTGCAGATAAGGAGGGAATGAAACAGTTCAAAGAATCCATTGTGGTGGCAATTGTACAATCAGTTATATTTACCAAAACTCACACACTTATACACTAAAACATAGTTTATTGTAATGCTTTCTACATCAATAGAGCTCACTTTTTAAAACAAGGAACTTTTTAGGAGATAATGAGAACATAAATCTGGTCAGAGCCACATATTTTAATTCAAGGTTGTATTGCTCATATGGTCTGACAAGAGTATAATGAAACATATATTAAATGTGTCATGTGGAGAGGATATATGTATTAATGCAGGATAATACTGTGTTAGCCTTCTGGACAACCAACCCAAATATGTCTGCTGATATTGGTCCTCTAATCTACTCAAACACAATTATGTAGCTTATTTTCAACATAATTTATCTATTTTTAGAACATCATTCCATGCCTCTCTCTTTATTTTTACCAGAATCTTCTTGATTCAGACCTTTATATCAACCTTTGGTAAAACATGTTTCTATAATAATTACAAATCTATGATCTAACTTCTTCCATATGCACTCCTAATACTAGACATCTATAGCTTATTATCATCCCAAAATCATATTCAGATTTTACCTATTATCTTCATGGTTCCTCTTGGCTGTTGGCTTATTTTAATGAAGTCTCAAAGTCTATACTTTTCACTTCTCCTTATATGTACAGAACTCTTTCATTCTAAAGATAATATTTAACCATTAAGTCATTTTTATTTTTGTTGCATTTAGTTTGGGATAGGCCAGTTTATTTAGGCTATAGAATAATCTAAGTACTGTATTTGTCTGATTGATTTTTATAATATCATTTAACTCAGTTTCCTATTATTGCAGCTCCCACAAACAAAGAATGAGATGAAATCTGGAGGGTTTGTAGATTTATATTCACTTTTTTTTAGACAAAACACATCAGGATAATACTGCACATTTCTTATTGCAACATCACAAACCTCTCTTTATTATCTCATTTTTCAGTAATATTATGACTGAACACTACATTCAGATGATATTAGCCTGATATTTCCATTATAATGTCACTATCACTTTGTCATCTGTCATCCAATTATTTTTGTCTTCCAATGATAAACATTGCCTAGATTTATTCATTCAGTAGAGATTACCAAATGGTGATTTTCTGATTCTATTATTTCTTCCACATTCTGCATTTGTTCTCTGAAATTCTTTTTTGTTTTTCTTTAGAGAGAGATTTTTGCTATAGGGCACGTGTGCTTGCCAGAGAGACAGAGACAGAGAGACAGAAATTGAGAAATGGGAATGGCCATGCCTCAATCCTTTCTCCTCGATTCTCCTCTTGAGGTGTTTAGGGCATGCATGCATATGCACCTGACATGAGTTTTAAGTCGCCGAGTCTGGGACTGAAACCATGATCAACTACATAGGATTCCAGCAATGTAAGGATTACATTATTTGCTGGTCCCTGAATCTCATTTTCAAAAACGAATTCTCCCATATGGACTAATTTCTTACACTGGAACTTAGCTTATACAGGAAAGGAAAAATAAATAGTTGTTTCTTTGCCTTTATTAGTGGATGTGTTTTGGAATAGTGAATTGGATCTTAATTGATCTCCAATGGTGACTAATGAACTGTGTATGTTTATAAATATGTGAGTTTAAATATAATTATGAAAACTCATGAAATAATATATGATGGGATCCAATCATTTTCAGTCATTTTCTTTCTGTCATTGAAATCTTGCTATATTATGCTAGTGTGGATTCAATTGAAATGGTCACTGATTCTTTTTCAAATAACTCTATTAGACCTTGATAGATTGCTTGCTTTTTGACACAAAGTTATGTCACAGTTTCAGTTTCACATTTTACATTTTCTGCCACATATCTACAAAAATACATTTTTGAAGTGGCCCAAAATTACTTTACTGAAAAATAGTAGTGAGACATTTCTAGTATCACAATTTTTGGTACTAGAAATGCTCATTGACTGTCTTTACTTCTTGGTGGTATCAATATCATGGTGGAAAATTATTGAACAGAAAAACAGATAAGAGTTCATCCTGATGTTTCCAAATTCAGTTTGGGATTATATAAGATTTTTACCTAATTTCTTTTTGAGAGATTTTTGCTATAGGGCGCATGATGTGCTTGACAGAAAGACAGAGAGACAGAAAGTGAGAAATCACTCCCTTGGCAGGATGGCCGTGTTACAATCCCTTCTCCTCCATTCTCCTCTTGAGATCTTGGGAACTCATGCACACATGCCCAGTGTAAAGTTTTAAGGGTCTGGGACTCAAACCACGGTTGATTATGTGGGAGTTCATTTCTTTTTCTTTTAAAGAAAGGAATAGTGCAACTGGAAGATAGTGAGATAAAATCTGGATGAAGCAGTTCCTATAATTATAGGACAAGTTTATAGCAAATTTTACTGTCATGGCACCACAGGGAATTTTTTGCCTCTCAGTGAGCCACAGACATACCCTCTCCAACAAAATAGTTTTCTCTGCTCTTACTTCTCACTAGCCAATTTCGTATTGTATCCCCAACCCCTTATTTCCCTGCTATAGTTAATAATTCCAGAGTTCCAGAGAAGACTATTTATAAACAGAGATCTATCTATACTTACATTTATATATATATCATTAGTATCCATCTATTTAAAAACAGCTTCCTATTTAAAAACAATGGTAGGGTCAATAATAATAAATGTATACTATTTCCAGAACTCAAACCATGGCCAGCCATGTAGGAGTCAGTATCTTAACCACCACAGCTCCTGCTGGCCCCGCACTATTCCTTTCTTACAAAATAAATAAAATAGGAAGGGCCAGTATAATGATGTGCTATTAGCAAGTAAACCAGTATAATGACGTGTTATTAGCCCATCAACTATCTCTCTGAAAAAGGAATAAACAAAACAACAAAACAAAACAAAACAAAAACGGGTCTGATTATAGTGTTTTCCAGTTATCATGATACAAATGCTTCTCCTACAGAAAAGACTTTAAACTACTAACATGTGATTAGTAAACAAGGATTTAGATGTATAGTTGGATGTACTGAACATGAGAAAAATGTACAGAACCACCTCTTCTGAGCCATACAGTTAATACATATCAACACCCAACAAAACCGTCCTTATTTAACAACTGCCTGTCTCTTCCCATATGCTTATGCGCAAAAGCACCTACAATTTACACCCTCTTCACTAATAGAAAGCTTAGAGTCCTGAAGAAGTCCCAGTGTTTGGTTCTCTTGGGAACATAGTATCTGTCTCCTCCAATCCAGCCAGATCATTGGTGAAGTGCTGGACTACATCCTATGCCCAAAAGAGCCAACGGGTAGCCGTGCCTTTTTCACACATTCTTACTCATGAAACTTCATGAACCTTTATCCTTGTTTTATCTTTAAAAGAATATCTGTAATGACCTGGTTAAATTTTGTATTGATCTCCCACCACTGTCTAATCTTTTCAAAATTTACCAATGCTGGGACCAGCAGTTAGCGTAATGGCTATGTCGCTGGACTCCCATGTAGTCGACCGTGGTTCGAGTCCCGGACCCGGTGGCTTAAACTCACGCCAGGTGCGTGTGCGTGCATGCCCAAGATCCCGAGAGGAGAATGGAGGAGAAGGGATTGCAGTGTGGCCATCCCCTCTGGGGGGTGATTTCTCGCTTTCTATCTCTCTGTCTCTCTCTGTCTGTCTGGCAAGCGCACACGCCCGATAGCAAAAACCTCTCAAAAAAAAAAAAAATTTACCAATGCTTTGGGAACCAGCAGTTAGCATAATGGCTATGTCGCTGGACTCCCACATAGTCGACTGCGGTTCGCGTCCCGGACCCGGTGGCTTAAAACTCACGCCGGGCACATGTGTGTGCGTGCCCAAGATCCCAAGAGGAGAATGGAGGAGAAGGGATTGTGGCATGGCCATCCCCCCTGGGGGTGATTTCTCACTTTCTGTCTCTCTGTCTCTCTCTCTGTCTGGCGAGCGCATGTGCCCTATAGCGAAAATCTCTCCCTCCCCCCCCCAAAAAAAATACTTTACCAATGTTTTTAAGTAGATCACATTCCTTATAAAACTATACTTGGGTGCATGTTGATACACTAAGACTTTGTATTTATGTCTTCTTCATTCAGTGTCTGCATTTAGCCAATAATTTATACTTCTATTTATCCACACTTTTCTTTATTAGCCACTATTTCTTCTATAAGCATGTTATGCCATCTATGCCAATATCAGTATATTATGAAGCCATTATTGGAATGTCTCCATGTTGCTTTGAAGGCAAAGAGTTACAGATAACTATAAATTCACAGTGTATACATAAACATGATCTCCATTATAGACTTTTGTATTTACCAGAAAAGTATAGACATATTCTCTGTATTACTCCATATGACGGACTTTTCAAATGGTAAAACACTATAAAGATCTTAACTGAAATGGCTAAAATTATTTATAAACATAACACTGAAAAGATAATAATTTTTACCAATACTGTGAGAATTCTTTCACTTAAAAGATAATATTACCTACAAAATGACATATATATATATGGACACATATCTATACACACATATACATATATATACACATACATATACAATATATATTTTATGTGTATGTATATGTGTGTGTGTATATAGATATATATATCTATATACACACACACATATATATAAAATATACCCCCTAGAGGTATATGCACCTTCCAGAGAAAGACAGACAGCAGAGTGGGAGGGGAAGAGGAAGAAGAGAAAATGCACCTCTATGTAAAATGGTCGATCCTTAAATCCTTTCTCTTTTATCTCATCCTCCTTTTAGGATTTTGGGCACACACTCACATGAATCCTGCATGTTTCACAAGCCACCAGGTCTGGGACTTTAACCTCACACTCAGCCATGTGGTATTGGCTTCCTTAAGTAAGAGTCAGCCTGATATAAATTTTGCTGTCATGAGCCAATACCACAAAAAGTAGAAATGCAAACAACTTTTTCTAACAGGAAGCTCCCTAAAGTTTTAAAGCTTTAAGTTAAAAAAAAAAGTAATTCAACATATTAAAATTAATATAAAAAAGTTTTGAATGATATACTATTGAAATAAAACATGAGATTGGTATATGCTGAAATGTTTAGTAGTGATTTTCTCAAAGTGACAGGATTGGGAGTGATTTTTTTTTCTTCACATTTTACTTCTCCTGCAATAGCAATGCATTACTTTTATGAGAAACAAAACTAAGTTATGACCCAAAATCACATGCTTAAAAGGATACAATTTAGTTAGTTCTTTTAAGTATATTTTAAAATATACTTTAAGTATATTTAAAGTAGCTGAAGGAGTCATCAGCACATTAATTTTAAAATGAAGAAAAAGAATTTTTCTTCTGTGAAATGAAAGGACTGGTTTTGCCTTAAAAGCTATTTGAAGAAATATCAAAGAATAGCAAAGGTTTTGCTGTAAAACGTCGTGAAGCTAAGGGAAACTGTAGAAACTTATTTTACAATTAGCAAAATTAGAAAGCCAATAGAAAGGTGACCCAATGAAGTGTGCAGGCTGTACTTCTAACAGATGGTTTTCCAAGCCTGTTTAGTCATGGACCTCTTCTTTCAAAGGAATCATAGCTGGAAACCTAAAATAGAAAACAGATAAAAAGAAAACTACCACTGCTGAAATAGAGATGGGATGGCTTTTACCAGTGGCCCCTTCTGTGGCTGGGACACCCAGGGCATAGTCCAAAAATCAGTTTTTTGAAGAATGAAAAAGAGCAACAAAATTAGAACTGAGAATATTAATAGCAATCATATCCTAGTGTACACAAGCATTATTTAATTCCATGGGTACCAACACATTCCAAATCCTTGAGATGAGTCAGTGAACAATGACAGAAAAAAAAAAAGAAAAAAGAAAAGAAAGAATCAAAAAGAAATATCTAAAGCCCAGAAGCTTACTGTGGCTGAAGGGCAGAGATTTATGTTGGCAGCAGTTAATGAAAAGTCTAACAATGCCTGGTTGCAAGAGAGCAAGAAAGAACATATTTTCATAATCACTATCTTAGAGTAAAAAAACCTCAGATTTTGAACATATAAATGTATAATATTACTGTGGTGTGCACAAGGCATGAGAAGAGCAAAATAAGATTTTGAGTCTTTAAAGATCAGTTTATTCATTGGAGATGGCATTATGTACATAATAGACAATATAATCATATGTGTAAGCAATTGTACCACAAGATCAAAATTAAGCAAGACATTTCTATAGTATACTGGATTAAGAGATGCAGAACTAATTCCAAATGATATAAACTAGGTAGAATATACCGTGCATGGATATAATTAGTGTGCTGAATGGGAACAGGATTGGATTTAGAAAACTTTTTTGTGGGATACATTTTCCCCTCCCCCTACATAGATCTGGAAAAAAACAATATCTTTTTATCTCATCCTCAGATAAAAGAAAGACCTCTAGTTTCAATAGTTGGTGTACTAATTCCTGTATACAAAAAAATAAATAAACTCTGACTTTCATTTGAAGATAAATCTCCAGTTTAGGTCCAATATCCTATATCTCCCTTTCTTTATTTTAAGAAAGGAAAGGAAACAAAATGAAAATTGGAGATATGAAAGTAGAAGTAGGCGAAGTAGAGAGAAGAAGGAAAGGAAAGAAGGGAAGGAGAGGGAAGGGGAATGAGAATTTCTAAACTTCATTAAAGGTAAAACTCCCCCACTGAAGGTAGCTTGGACCTGCTTCAGGCTGGCAGGTAGATGGTGAGTATCACTCTTTGCTGGTTGCTAGGTCATCACCAACCTGCCTCTCATTTCCCTGAGGATGAAGAGCAGGGTTAGTGGAAAAAATAGCAGTAGAAGAAAGAAAATGTCACTGAAGAGCAGGGTCAGAGAAAAAATAGCAGTAGAAGAAAGAAAATGTCATACCGAAAAGTGACAGTCTAATCTGACTTGGGCAAATGTTTAAAACAGACCATGTTCTCTCCTCTAGACTTCCTCTCTAGGTCTTATTGATTGCAACTACCACAAGGAGCTCCTTGAAATCACCCTTCTGTGTCTGTATCTGTCACCCCCTCTGACCAGGACACCATTCCACCTCCAGCTCCCGCAAATCACATACTTGGATCCACCATCAGTGTCAGCATTTCAATGTTCTCACGAAACCTACCTACCGGGGCCCTGGTCCTCCTGCCCCTCTCGTCTGAGCTCAGTTTGTTTCTAGGCATAGCCAGGCATTTGGTTACTGTGTCTCTCTAACTCCAAGAAACACCAGTCAGCTCTAGTAGCAGCAGCCAATGAGGTGCTACTCCCCAGGACTTGAAGTGATTAGTAGCCAATTCCACTCCTCTCTGCAGGGAGCTGGATCATGTAATAGCATTCTAACAGCTGATCTGAAGCAATACTGTCCCTACTCCCCAGGCCCCTTCAACTTCCATCCTTTAATGCCTCTAGTAGGTGAGTGTCTACAAAGCCCGTCTCTATATGCACACTTTCCAAACCCTACCACCTCACCTGAAATGTGGGAGTACTTAGCACTTGCCATTTTATATTTGCTCTTTGAGCTTCAATCAAAGGTAAGACAAAAAGCGCACTTTTTTAATATCCTGTGATATCCATTAATAGGGCAAAGATTTGGGGGAAACTTGGAATATAACTGTTTCAGTGGTGCCAGAAAAGTATTTCTGAAATGAAAACATGATTATAAGGAGAGCAAAACCTGTAAATTGAACCGACTCCTTCGTAATATTCAGGAATGGCTTATATATGTGTGTGAGAGTGTGTGTGTGTGTGAGTGTGTGTGTGTGTGTGTGTGTGTGTGTGTGTGTGTGTGTGTGTGTGTGTGTGTGTGTGTGTGTGTGTGTGTGTGTGTGTGTGTGTGTGTGTATATATAATATATATAAAATCCTAGTAAAATAATAAATTGTGACTTATTAACACACTTAATATTAATAAGCAAGCTAATATGATTAAGATTAAAGAGCAGAGATGATTAATCTAGAAATTGTCTCCTTGAAGTCAGATTATAAATTTCCAATAGCCGTAAGCTGTCACATACATGCTGAACTGATTAAACCGATTGCTGTTTCTTCTGTTTTAAAAATAGATCAGTACATATAATGATTCCAAGTGTTTCTAAAGGTTTGCATAATGACTCTGGCACTTAGGATATCACAGTAAAACAAAACCAAACACAATATAAGTATAGAAACAAAAGTGAAGTGGATAATTGAAACAATTATCTTGAGCATTCATGCTTAATTTGCTGAAATAATCCCCCAAATATCCAGATAATAACAATCACAGGCTGCAAGTGCAAAGTATCTGCAGAGAAGCATCATCTCCAACCACTATTCCACTGTTTGTCAACTAAGCACTCTTATTTTGGGGGAGAAGAAGGCTTTTTAAATTTTCTGTTTAATGTTATGGTTAACAAAGATAAATCTCTTCCTGTAGGAAGAAACACCTGGGAGCATATGCTAAAAGAGACAAAATCTACCGGAAAAACCTGAAAACGTAGTGAAAACTGATCATTTATTTACCCCCTTGATAGTGGGGAGAAATGCCCCACCAGGTGTTGATATTTTTTTTTCTTATTTCTTCCCTTTTTTTCTTTCTGTTTTCTGCTGAGTTACTGTAAGTACACAAGAATGTCAAAACATATTTTAATGCTTTTTTAAAACATTGAGATTAGTTTTAGATTTTTCAGAAAAGTAGTCCTTACAATCCCTCATCCAGTTTCCCCTAGTGTAGCATGTTACACAGCTGTCTTATACTTGAAACAATTAAGAAATCTTTTATACCACCAACTCGACTTAGATTTCATTCATTTTTCTATTACTGTTCTTTTTATGGTTCACGATACTTTCAGGATAACACATAATGATAAGCCATCTCTTTAGTCTTCTCTAGTTTGTGACAGTTTTTCAGATTTTTTTCATGACCTTGACAGGTTTTTGAGTACCAGTAAGATGTTTTGTAGTACATTCCTTGATTTTGGCTTGTCATGTTTTTCTCGGTTAGACCAGAGTCATAGAGTTTTAGAAGAAATTTCATAGGCATCAAGTGCTCTTGTTATAGCATAATAAGAGTACATTAATCACAGTGACATATCACTGATAATGTTAACCATAATCTCCCAGCCAAGGCTATATTTGCCTGATTTCTCCACTGGACATTTATTTAATATTTCCTTTTTTCATACTCTACTATTGTGGAGTAAGTCACCAAGTACGGGCAACTCTAAGGCGTGAGACAGGTGGTAAGAATATATTTTAAAGGACAACTTGCCCTTTATAATAAAATAGTATTGACTCTGATTCTTCCACTGGGTACCAAACGTATGTTTAACTGGCTGATACATGGAGACTTCAAAAAGTCTGTGGACGAACAGGATTAAAGTATGAATTTATCCTGGTACAAAATTTTTTTGAAATCCATGCATAGTTGTTTTCATAAGACACATTTTCTATGAACTTTTTGAAGAATTCTTTTTATTTTGAGAGGAAAAGGAAGCAATTCCATGTAGATCGTTATATTGTTTAAAGAAAATCACATCTGCCTTCTCACCAGTTGATGCTCCCTCTGTGTATATGACACAAAACTAAGGTAAATTCTTCATAAATTATTCAATATTTAAAGATAAGAATGCACTTACAAAGGTGCAATTCTTAACATCTGTCAATAGTTTGGTAGTATACCACTGATCTTAAGATCTGAATATACTTACAAATAATGTATCCCAATATTTAAAATAGGCTTTTTGGGGGGTCATATTGAGTATCATGTGTTAATATTAGTTCTTTGAGTTAAAACAACAGAAAATAAAATGAACACAAAGGAAATTTGAATTGTCTGTTATCTAAATGCTTAGATTTGTGATTGCCTGGTCATAATTATATGTATTTGTAAATCTTTCTATTGAAAGCACTTTTCAGAAAAGTTATCCCAGCTTACATTTTCTTCTGTAACACAGTTAGTGCCCTTTTCTTTTGTAGATGGTAGAAAAAAAAACCTAGTATATTCTCCAAATTATGAGTCAACTTGTCATAAATAATTGGGAGGATATTTTTGACCTTACACTTACAGAAACTATGCTTGCATATATTTGGCGTGGAATTCTCTCTTGCCAAGACAACTTTCCTCATCCCTTATGTTCTGTCCACCGGACTGCGTGATGGATAGCATCTAGAGAACAATGACAGTACTGCCTGATGAAATGCAACGCTAACATTCCGAGCAGAAAAATAAACCTAAAATGCCACATGTGAGAACACCTTAAAAACACAGGTTAACATACAGCAGAGAATATGATCTTTCCACAGTTTAACTGATGATAAAAATATTCACTTATTCACTCAACAAATATTCACAGATTTCTTGAATGTTTATTACATGATAGCCACCCTTCTCGGTAGTAGTTTTAAGAAAAATGGCCTGCCTTTTCAGGGTTATTTTGGACTATTGTTTAATAGACACACCTAGGATTATTTAACAATTTAGATAAATGCGCCTTTTGATGGGCTAACGCTCAGGTACTGTAAAATTAGTTGGTACTTGCATAGTTTTTTCTAGTAAAGATTCAAGTTATACTTTACTGATTGAAATGTAATGCCGGCTTTATTATTGCATTAACCCGTATGATGTCAACCAGTATATATATATATATATACACACATATATATACATACATATATATATATGAAATCAATATTAATCTTTCTTTAGTACCTAAGTTCCTCAAATGTGTTTTACCATCCTGCTGGTGCCTCCATTAAAGGTAGAATAAATCTTTAGCACATGTTTACTTAGACCCAACGGTGATGGAGCATGCCAGAGGCTGCAGCTATGGGGTAGCTGACCCGGCATGTAACTCCCAGGTTCAGTTCTTGACCCAACCTAAGCAGGCTGGTACAATGGTTCAAGCCTTTGTGCTAGCTAACTGGGAGCCCAGGACAGGAGGCAGGAGACATGAAATCCCATAAAAGTATGCATCTCCCTCTCCTCATTTCTCTCCCCTTTTCTCCCATGTGATTGCTCTCTCTATCCATCTTTCTAGTTTTCTACCATTTTAAAAATGTATAAGAGGGAGCTATCAGGTGGGGTGGTGGTTACAGTGACTAGTTTTCCACATGGCCTACTATTGTTCAAGTTCCAGATCTGGGGGCTTGAAAATCACACCAGGCACATGTACATGCATGCCCAAGATCATGAGAGGAGAATGGAGAAGAAGGGATTGTGGCATGGCCATCCCCAGTAAGCAGTGATTTCTCACTTTTCCTCTCTCTGTCTCTCTCCTCTTTGGAGAGGGCACATGCCCTATGGCAAAAACAAAACAAAACAAAATGAAACAGGATGAGAGCTGTTGTGCTTGGGCATGGGGTACATTAATAAAAAAAATTTAAAAAACAGTCAAAAAACTTTGTTTTCTTATAAGGCATACAGTGGTGGGATAGAAACAATACAAACATAAATAAAGTATGCATTATTCTAGAACTTGGTTATTATTATATGAGAAAAACAAAGTAAGAAATTGGTGAAAGGAATGTCATAGTAGTAATTGTAATTTTCAATAAGGTTGTCAGACAAGGTCTCACTGTGCAACTGATTTATGAATCAATATTTGACAAAAGTGGGGGAACAAGTAATGGCTATTTCTGGGGGAAAGTATTTCAGCAGAAAACAGTGTGCTCAAAATCCCTGCAATGGGATCATCCTCTGCCCGATGAAGATAAGCTAGGAAACCAGAAATACATGCTAGCAGAAAGGATGGTGAAGATTAGATTTTATTATGATTGAGATGGGAACTATTGAGGGTTTCTGAGCATCAGCTGACATAATCTGATTTTCTTTTCAAGAACATAATTCTTGTTGCTCTGCTATGAATGGATTGTAGAGGTCAAAAAACAGAGGAGAGAAACCAGTTTACAGGTTAACGCAATTGCATAGGTGAGGGATCACAGGGTCTAGGCCAAGAAAGTAGTGATGAAGGAGGTGAAAAGAATGTTTGTCCTAAATAGATTTTGTCATATATAAAGAAGAACTATATCATTGAAAAAGAGACTCATCAGCCTGGCCACAGGGAAGAAAACCAAGAGTTAGGATTAAAGTGGGTCAGTATAATGCCAACAAAATAAGGAATAGAACAACCACGATGAGAAATCCATTGTGATCGCCTTTGCAAGATTTTCCTTCCTGTGGGTAAATAATTTTATGCTACCCTAATTAGCACAGCCACTATGGAAAACAACATGGAGTTTCGTCAAAGACCTTCAAATAGAACTACCACATGATCCAGCAATTCCACTCCTTGGTATCTACCCAAAGGATAGGAAAAGTTGGAAAAGTACTTAAACACCTATGTATATTGCAGCATTATTCATGATTGCTAAGACATGGAAACAACCCAAATGTCACACAAACAGATGAATGGATTGAAAAAGTGTGGCACATATGAGCTATGGAATACTACTCTGTCATAAAAATTTTAAAAAATTTAAAAATTAAAAAAAAAAAAACCCAGGACCCTGGAATTTTTTTTTTCTTTCTTTTTCTTTTTCTTTTTTTGGAGAGGTTTTTGCTATAGAGCATACACGTTTGCCAGAAAGACAGAGAGAGATAGAGAGACAGAAAGTGAGAAATCACCCCCCAGGGTGATGGCCACGCCACAATCCCTTCTCCTCCATTCTCTTCTTGGGATCTTGGACATGTACACACATGCGCCCAGCATGAGTTTAAGTCACTGGGTCCGAGACTCCAACAGTGGTCGACTACATGGAGTACAGAAACATAGCCATTATGCCAACTGCACATTCCAGGACCTTGGCATTTGATAGACAGTAGACAGATATAGAAAATGTACTGTTGAGTGAAGCAAGCCAGACTATGAAGGAGAGACATTGTATATGTCCACTTAATATATACTGAGTGTCTGCATTCTATGGTGGAAACTAAAAGATTAGAGGATACAGAAGCATAGAAATGGTTGTGGATACTGAAGACAGTGTGGGAGGAGGTAGAAGGTGGGAGAAGGTGAGAGGAGAGGAGTCAAGGAGAAAAATAGAGAGGGAAGACATTTAACGGAAACAGATACAGAGGATTGTCTGTTGATAATGTGTATGATGTCTTTGGATGGGAGTGCAGTGTATTCATGCTGGGAAAATTTATTTGAAAAGTTGTGGAGATGAATGTATAGAATAAAAGTTTAAAAATAAATTAACTTTAAAAATTTATTGATTGATTATACATAAATATTCATTATAAACTGAGTAGAAAATGCAAAGCAGTATGTACAAAAAGTAAGAACAACAATGATTAATCTCTGAAAGTTACTAATCCAAGAGTAATTCATGTACTGAACTCATTCCCCCACCTGTTATGATTAAAGTTATTAAAGTTATTTAATTTATTTCAAATTTTAAGTCATCAAATTCATTGTGCAAATAAAATCTTACTAGGAAGAGAAATATATAAAGTAGATAAAAGGAAAACATTTTTTAAAGAGGATTTTTGGCTTAGGATGCATGCACTCACTAGAGAGACAGTAAGAGTCAAAGTGAGACGTGCTATCCTCTGTGAATCTGAGGGCAGGATTAGATTATGTATAAAATATTTAACCACTTCTTCAAGAAGGAGTTGAATATTTTGTGTACTTTTCTTTACTGACAGAGAGTACATATGCTTGCCAGAGAGAAAGAAAGTGACGGATACAAAGAAAGCATCCCACAATGGGGCATTGTCATACCAAAATACTTTTTCCTTTATTTACACATCCTGTGAGGATTTGGGGCACACGTGTATACACCCCAGCATGTTTTTCAAGCTACCAGGCAGGGACTCAAACTATAGTCATCCTTATGGAACCCAAGAGCTTAACTGCTGTACACAAGACTAGTACAAGAGTTGAACTTTTGAATTAGATGGTTAAAAATAAAATGTTGGAGTCAGTAGGTGAAGTGGCGGTTGGGGCACTGGATTCCTACATGATTGACTGCAGTTCGAGTCCAGGAATAAGAGGCTTGCTTTCTCACTTTCCCTTCCTCTCTCTTTCTCTCTCTCTGGTCAAATTAAAAACTAAATAACAATAACAAATAAAATTAAATAAATAAATATTTTTTAAAAAAATAAACAAAATATCAAAGAGAAAAGAAAAAAATAATGATTTACTTTGTATGTGCAATTAGATGTCCATTCTGTTATCCATCTCCAAACAAAGTACTTTAAGAGAAAAAGCATATGTAATACATAATGGAAAGCTAAGAGAGAAAGGGAATTGGATTTTTTGGAATGTCCATTAAATATCTAGCATTAATTTTTTTCTTTCTTTTTTCTTTTTCTTTTTAGGTTTTGCCATAGGTAGAGTGCATGTACCAGAGAAACAAAGAAAGACAGTGAGAAGGAAAGTGAAGAATCACCCTCCACCAGGAGGAATGGCCATGCCATAATCCCTTCTCCTCTTTGGATTTTGAGCAAGTACGCATTTGCACCCAGCATGAATTCCAAGCCACAGGATCAGGATCTCAAACGATGGCTGACCATGTGAGAGTCCAGTGTCCAGTTCATGCCACCTGGTGGTCCCATCTAGCATTAATTTTAATCATGTTGTGGTCAGTCATTTCTTTTGAGTATATCTTAAAGACAACAATCATTAGAAGTTTTAAGATCTTCATGTATTTATTGTAAGAACATAAACCACACAGACGATAAAATGTTACCTAGAAATCAACCAGCATTCACTACATGTACAGTTCATGGAGTGTTTTAAGTAAAACAGGGTCACCTCATGACCAGGTTTAGCACTTAACTACAACAACAGAAGACTTCCAATCAAATAACCTTGGCAAGGACTAAAGACCTTACTTGATGACCTCTTTACTCATCTTTTCGTATCAATAAAGCTTCATTCTGCTAATTTCTTCTTTTTCTCCCCAAGCCAAAAACTACCATCAGATCTATTGTTCTCTTCTTACTGTAGCATGTGGATCCCCTGGCCTGTCCCCAATACATACAAACACACACTCTCTCTCTCTCTCTCTCTCTCTCTCTGTCTCTCTCTCATTCACAGATTTCTTGAATGTTTATTACATGATAGCCACCCTTCTCGGTAGTAGTTTTAAGAAAAACGGCCTGCCTTTTCAGGGTTATTTTGGACTATTGTTTAATAGACACACCTAGGATTATTTAACAATTTAGATAAATGCGCCTTTTGATGGGCTAACGCTCAGGTACTGTAAAATTAGTTGGTACTTGCAGAGTTTTTTCTAGTAAAGATTCAAGTTATACTTTACTGATTGAAATGTAATGCCGGCTTTATTATTGCATTAACCCGTATGATGTCAACCAGTATATATATATATATATATACACACATATATATACATACATATATATATATGAAATCAATATTATTCTTTCTTTAGTACCTAAGTTCCTCAAATGTGTTTTACCATCCTGCTGGTGCCTCCATTAAAGGTAGAATAAATCTTTAGCACATGTTTACTTAGACCCAACGGTGATGGAGCATGCCAGAGGCTGCAGCTATGGGGTAGCTGACCCGGCATGTAACTCCCAGGTTCAGTTCTTGACCCAACCTAAGCAGGCTGGTACAATGGTTCAAGCCTTTGTGCTAGCTAACTGGGAGCCCAGGACAGGAGGCAGGAGACATGAAATCCCATAAAAGTATGCATCTCCCTCTCCTCATTTCTCTCCCCTTTTCTCCCATGTGATTGCTCTCTCTATCCATCTTTCTAGTTTTCTACCATTTTAAAAATGTATAAGAGGGAGCTATCAGGTGGGGTGGTGGTTACAGTGACTAGTTTTCCACATGGCCTACTATTGTTCAAGTTCCAGATCTGGGGGCTTGAAAATCACACCAGGCACATGTACATGCATGCCCAAGATCATGAGAGGAGAATGGAGAAGAAGGGATTGTGGCATGGCCATCCCCAGTAAGCAGTGATTTCTCACTTTTCCTCTCTCTGTCTCTCTCCTCTTTGGAGAGGGCACATGCCCTATGGCAAAAACAAAACAAAACAAAATGAAACAGGATGAGAGCTGTTGTGCTTGGGCATGGGGTACATTAATAAAAAAAATTTAAAAAACAGTCAAAAAACTTTGTTTTCTTATAAGGCATACAGTGGTGGGATAGAAACAATACAAACATAAATAAAGTATGCATTATTCTAGAACTTGGTTATTATTATATGAGAAAAACAAAGTAAGAAATTGGTGAAAGGAATGTCATAGTAGTAATTGTAATTTTCAATAAGGTTGTCAGACAAGGTCTCACTGTGCAACTGATTTATGAATCAATATTTGACAAAAGTGGGGGAACAAGTAATGGCTATTTCTGGGGGAAAGTATTTCAGCAGAAAACAGTGTGCTCAAAATCCCTGCAATGGGATCATCCTCTGCCCGATGAAGATAAGCTAGGAAACCAGAAATACATGCTAGCAGAAAGGATGGTGAAGATTAGATTTTATTATGATTGAGATGGGAACTATTGAGGGTTTCTGAGCATCAGCTGACATAATCTGATTTTCTTTTCAAGAACATAATTCTTGTTGCTCTGCTATGAATGGATTGTAGAGGTCAAAAAACAGAGGAGAGAAACCAGTTTACAGGTTAACGCAATTGCATAGGTGAGGGATCACAGGGTCTAGGCCAAGAAAGTAGTGATGAAGGAGGTGAAAAGAATGTTTGTCCTAAATAGATTTTGTCATATATAAAGAAGAACTATATCATTGAAAAAGAGACTCATCAGCCTGGCCACAGGGAAGAAAACCAAGAGTTAGGATTAAAGTGGGTCAGTATAATGCCAACAAAATAAGGAATAGAACAACCACGATGAGAAATCCATTGTGATCGCCTTTGCAAGATTTTCCTTCCTGTGGGTAAATAATTTTATGCTACCCTAATTAGCACAGCCACTATGGAAAACAACATGGAGTTTCGTCAAAGACCTTCAAATAGAACTACCACATGATCCAGCAATTCCACTCCTTGGTATCTACCCAAAGGATAGGAAAAGTTGGAAAAGTACTTAAACACCTATGTATATTGCAGCATTATTCATGATTGCTAAGACATGGAAACAACCCAAATGTCACACAAACAGATGAATGGATTGAAAAAGTGTGGCACATATGAGCTATGGAATACTACTCTGTCATAAAAATTTTAAAAAATTTAAAAATTAAAAAAAAAAAAAACCCAGGACCCTGGCTTTTTTTTTTTCTTTCTTTTTCTTTTTCTTTTTTTGGAGAGGTTTTTGCTATAGGGCATACACGTTTGCCAGAAAGACAGAGAGAGATAGAGAGACAGAAAGTGAGAAATCACCCCCCAGGGTGATGGCCACGCCACAATCCCTTCTCCTCCATTCTCTTCTTGGGATCTTGGACATGTACACACATGCGCCCAGCATGAGTTTAAGTCACTGGGTCCGAGACTCCAACAGTGGTCGACTACATGGAGTACAGAAACATAGCCATTATGCCAACTGCACATTCCAGGACCTTGGCATTTGATAGACAGTAGACAGATATAGAAAATGTACTGTTGAGTGAAGCAAGCCAGACTATGAAGGAGAGACATTGTATATGTCCACTTAATATATACTGAGTGTCTGCATTCTATGGTGGAAACTAAAAGATTAGAGGATACAGAAGCATAGAAATGGTTGTGGATACTGAAGACAGTGTGGGAGGAGGTAGAAGGTGGGAGAAGGTGAGAGGAGAGGAGTCAAGGAGAAAAATAGAGAGGGAAGACATTTAACGGAAACAGATACAGAGGATTGTCTGTTGATAATGTGTATGATGTCTTTGGATGGGAGTGCAGTGTATTCATGCTGGGAAAATTTATTTGAAAAGTTGTGGAGATGAATGTATAGAATAAAAGTTTAAAAATAAATTAACTTTAAAAATTTATTGATTGATTATACATAAATATTCATTATAAACTGAGTAGAAAATGCAAAGCAGTATGTACAAAAAGTAAGAACAACAATGATTAATCTCTGAAAGTTACTAATCCAAGAGTAATTCATGTACTGAACTCATTCCCCCACCTGTTATGATTAAAGTTATTAAAGTTATTTAATTTATTTCAAATTTTAAGTCATCAAATTCATTGTGCAAATAAAATCTTACTAGGAAGAGAAATATATAAAGTAGATAAAAGGAAAACATTTTTTAAAGAGGATTTTTGGCTTAGGATGCATGCACTCACTAGAGAGACAGTAAGAGTCAAAGTGAGACGTGCTATCCTCTGTGAATCTGAGGGCAGGATTAGATTATGTATAAAATATTTAACAACTTCTTCAAGAAGGAGGTGAATATTTTGTGTACTTTTCTTTACTGACAGAGAGTACATATGCTTGCCAGAGAGAAAGAAAGTGACGGATACAAAGAAAGCATCCCACAATGGGGCATTGTCATACCAAAATACTTTTTCCTTTATTTACACATCCTGTGAGGATTTGGGGCACACGTGTATACACCCCAGCATGTTTTTCAAGCTACCAGGCAGGGACTCAAACTATAGTCATCCTTATGGAACCCAAGAGCTTAACTGCTGTACACAAGACTAGTACAAGAGTTGAACTTTTGAATTAGATGGTTAAAAATAAAATGTTGGAGTCAGTAGGTGAAGTGGCGGTTGGGGCACTGGATTCCTACATGATTGACTGCAGTTCGAGTCCAGGAATAAGAGGCTTGCTTTCTCACTTTCCCTTCCTCTCTCTTTCTCTCTCTCTGGTCAAATTAAAAACTAAATAACAATAACAAATAAAATTAAATAAATAAATATTTTTTAAAAAAATAAACAAAATATCAAAGAGAAAAGAAAAAAATAATGATTTACTTTGTATGTGCAATTAGATGTCCATTCTGTTATCCATCTCCAAACAAAGTACTTTAAGAGAAAAAGCATATGTAATACATAATGGAAAGCTAAGAGAGAAAGCGAATTGGATTTTTTGGAATGTCCATTAAATATCTAGCATTAATTTTTTTCTTTCTTTTTTCTTTTTCTTTTTAGGTTTTGCCATAGGTAGAGTGCATGTACCAGAGAAACAAAGAAAGACAGTGAGAAGGAAAGTGAAGAATCACCCTCCACCAGGAGGAATGGCCATGCCATAATCCCTTCTCCTCTTTGGATTTTGAGCAAGTACGCATTTGCACCCAGCATGAATTCCAAGCCACAGGATCAGGATCTCAAACGATGGCTGACCATGTGAGAGTCCAGTGTCCAGTTCATGCCACCTGGTGGTCCCATCTAGCATTAATTTTAATCATGTTGTGGTCAGTCATTTCTTTTGAGTATATCTTAAAGACAACAATCATTAGAAGTTTTAAGATCTTCATGTATTTATTGTAAGAACATAAACCACACAGACGATAAAATGTTACCTAGAAATCAACCAGCATTCACTACATGTACAGTTCATGGAGTGTTTTAAGTAAAACAGGGTCACCTCATGACCAGGTTTAGCACTTAACTACAACAACAGAAGACTTCCAATCAAATAACCTTGGCAAGGACTAAAGACCTTACTTGATGACCTCTTTACTCAGCACTTAACTACAACAATGGAGACTTCCAATCAAATAACCTTGGCAAAGACTAAAGACCTTACTTGATGACCTCTTTAC
>NW_006159890.1:2106475-2137681 GCF_000334495.1 Tupaia belangeri chinensis
AAAAAAAAAAAAAAAAAAAAAAAAAAAAAAAAAAATTAGGCTTAGGGAGCCAGTAGGTAGCATAGTGATTAAGACAGTGGACTCCCACATAGTTGACTGCAGTTCAAGTCCCGAACCCAGTAGCTTAAAGTTCACACTGGGTCTGCATGTGTATGTGTGCCCCAAATCCAGAAAAAATGGAGGAGAAGGGATTGTGATGTGCCATTCCCTGTGAGTGGTGATTTTTCATTTTGTATATTTGTATCTCTAGTAAGTGCTTGTATCCTATAACAAAAATCTTTAAAGAAAAGAAAATTAAACTTATAACTTTTATAACTTTCTAAGGACTCACCTGTCATAAATGGTGAGAATGGAGGTAATTATTAGGACTTAAGTCTTAATGTTTTTGTTCTTGTCACCTATACTCAATAGAAATAAAATAAACAACATATAATATACTTTTCCAAAGGTGATTATTATTTTCTCATATTATTAAATACTTTTTAATATCATTTAAATAGCTATATATTGTTTGGGATTTATGTTGTCTCCTAATTTCCATTTTATTTTGTCTAATGCTCTTTTATTTCTCTCGCAGAAGTACTCTCAACAGGATGCACCCACCCCCAAGCCTTCCAGCAAATGGATGTATTCAACTGGCACGTGTACATCAACTGGGGAGCTGAACCCACAATCTTCCACATGAAGTCAGCTTCCCTTGGGCAGCACTGCATCACCAAGCTGATCCTCCAATTTTCTTAGTTATTCAGAGTTTCAAATAAGTGTATCATTTTAATAAAATATTTGATAGCATCAGTAATTTCTTAGGAAAAATTTTTAGAAAATAAATTTTGGAGGTTAAAGTTCACAGTTATTTTTAAGGCTGCTAATATATATTACAGGAAAGTTTATTAATTTTCATTTTATTGCTCACTAAAATGTTTTAGCCTCTTTTATTTTTTTGGATCTTATTTATCCAAATGATTAGTATGACTGGAATGATAGTCCCTGTTAAAGTCTATGGCAGGCTTTAGTTAGTCAGTTTTCAACTTATACTAAGGTAATTATTGCTCTTTTTTTGTTTTATTGATCCTTCATATAAAAGTGTCTGAAACAGATTCAGCAGCGTAAGTAGTTCCAATAGTTATAGAAAATATTTATGCAACAGAGTGTTTCTCACTACCCTCTCTATGTAATTTTCTCCTTTTTTTTTCCCCTGGAATAGCTTTCAACCACTATTTCAAAGTACACAGTTGGCCCTGTGATTCATAGGTTTAGTATTTCTGCTGTCAACAATTGGACAGTAACCATGAAGTTCCAGGCCATATAATCATTGATAATTTTGCCAAAGCAGATATTTGGATGGTGGCAATACGAGTTTGGGTTGGAGTGAATCATTTAGTTAATGCATCTGCATCTCTGTTGCACATTTTGTTCACTGGCAGACTCTTCACTGGTAGTTCTGGAGAGGCACTGATTTTTTTTTCCTTCTGTCAAAAATAAGGCTCAGAAAAAAATTCACCTAATAAAGTTGGAGCCGAAACAATAGAAAACACAATGGTGTTTTAAAGGGTTGCAGATATTGTTCAAAAAAATGAAAATCTTAAAGTGGCAGAAATTCTAATTTGGTTGTAGATCTTATCTAAACTATTTGTTTACATTTATTTCATGTTTAGTAGAGAAACCAAGGCAATTCTTATCATTTTTCAACAAAGCCTTGACAATATTGTGCATAAATGCAGAAAGAAAACCGGGAAATATTTCAAACTGACCTGAAAAAGCATTTAAAAGACACAGGAATGTAAGATGCTTTGTAATATCTTTTAATTCAATTATCACACAATACATGCATACTTTGTATTCTACAACAGCAATTTTACTTAAGTAAGAAATTATAAAATAGATTGCAGTGCACTGAACTCCATGGAGACAGCACCAGGACAAGTTGGAGCCAGACAGGCCCTGGTCACCTCTGCCCATCGCAGAAGAAAGGTAACTAACCATAAGCAAAGGAGATCCTAAGAAGCTAAGAGGCAAAATGTTATCAATATGCATTCTTTGTGCCAACTTGCCAGGAGGAGCACAAGAAGAAGCACTCAGATGCTTCAGTCAGCTTCTCAGAGTTTTCTAAGAAGTACTCAGGAAAGTGGAAGGCCGTGTCTGTTAAGGAAAATTTGAAGACATGGCAAAGGCAGATAAGATCCATTATGTAAAAGAAATGAAAACCTATAACCCTCCTAAAGGGGAAACAAACAAACAAAAAAAGTTCAAGGATCCCAGTGTACCCTAAAGGCCTCTTTGGGCCTTTTTCTTGTCCTGTTCTAAAAATTGCTCAAATATCAAAGGAGAACATCCTGGCCTATCCATTGGTGATGTTGCAAAGAACCTGGGAGAGATGTGGAATAACACTGCTGCAGATGATAAACAGCTAAATGAAAAGAAGGCTGGTAAGCTGATGGAAAAATATGAGAAGGATATCGCTGCGTACTGAGCTAAAGGAAAGCTTGTTGCAGCAAAATAGGGAGTTGTCAAGGCGGAAAAGAGCAAAGAAAAAGAAAGAGAAGGGTAAAAACAAGGAAAATGAAGACGAGGAAGAGGATGAAGATGAAGAGGATGAAGAAGATGACTAATAAATTGCCTCTAAAACAGTTTGTTTTAAAAAGAGCAAGAAAAAAGGAGGAGGAGGAAGACCAGGAAACTGAGGAAGATTAGAACGAGGAGGAAGATGAAGATGATGAATAAGTTGGTTCTGGTGCAGTTTGTTTCTAAAAAATTATCCCCACTCCACCCCCCCCCATGCACAACTCATTCCTTTTAAAGAAAAAAATGGAATATATATATATAAATCATTAAATAAAGTAAAATTTAAAAAATTATTCACACACACACACACACACACACACACACACACACACAAAACTCTGACTGATGTCTTTTTTTTTGAGAGGTTTTTGCTACAGGGTGCGTCCGCTCTCCAGACAGACAGAGAAAGACAGAGAGACAGAAAGCGAGAAATCATTCCCCGGGGGGGATGGCCATGCCGCAATCCTTTCTCATCTATTTTCCTTTTGGGATCTTGAACATACACACACATGCGCCAGGCGTGAGTTTTAAGCCACCAGGTCCAAGATGCGAATCGCGGTGGACTACATGAGAGTCCAGCGACATAGCCATTACACTAACTGCTGCTCCCACTGACGTCTATTTTGAGGACATGCACAATAAGCACCTGTCTCACAAAGAATGCCATCTGTACACACATTCCCATAAAGCTTCCGAATAATGTATTACCATGAATCAATGTTAATGTGAGAATTTTAAGAAGTTACTAGGAGAGGGAGCTTTCCCCAAATAAGTCCTTGCCAACGCTTAGCCTCTCATGCCAAAGAACTTAGAAGAGGAGAATCATAGACCAGAAAAAAGGAAAATTTAAAAAAAAAAAAAAAAAAGCCATTGAAGACAACAACGTTGGTATTGGAAGAAAGTACCCTCCTAACCAGGCAAGCATTTTATCCGTGCACTGCTCAGCAGTAATCATCATTCATCACCAT
Organism: Tupaia belangeri chinensis; assembly: GCF_000334495.1. Taxonomy (NCBI): domain Eukaryota; kingdom Metazoa; phylum Chordata; class Mammalia; order Scandentia; family Tupaiidae; genus Tupaia; species Tupaia belangeri. The sequence goes on from NW_006159890.1 coordinate 2,110,006, forward strand.
TGATTCACTTTGCTGACTCAGAGAAGTTCATAGTTAGGTTACTACAGGAATAATGTAATGTACTGTGGAGTTTATTTTAATGGCAGACTTAATTTGAACAGCTTTATAAATGACTTTAGTTCTGTATTTATAGAACCATTAAGGTTATGAAGGGGTCAGTCATATTTTCAGTTATACTTCACTGCATTTATAAAGGAATTTATGTTAGGTTGATGTGAGTGAATTAGCAGATTTCAATAGATCCAAGGATACAGCATTTAAGAATCTACTCTGTTCTGAAATAGAACTTGGGAGTTTCCTCCACCCCCAACTGCAACCACTAGTTTGTTTCTATACTCATCTGAGTGATTCTCCCTAGCACCTGCTTTCTCATGAGGATCAACAAATTCTGAAAAATCTAAACACCTTTAAAAAAACAAAATGCTGATTAACCTCAGGTACAACCAGGCTTCTTTGTAAATGCCCCCGCTATTTTTCTTTTTCATCCATCATGTCCTCTCACTTTAAGCACAGGATGCAAACAGCCGGAGAAGATATGAATTACAGAAGCAAAGTTAGAAAATAACCATTCTAAATGACTGTCCTTTCCAATATGCAAAATGTCAGAGTTATACTTAGAAGATGTAAAAGTATGGAGAACAATTGTGGATACTAGAGACAGTGTGGGAGGAGGATGGGGAATGGGGGGGAGATGAGAGAAAGGAAGTCAAGGGGAAAAAGAAAGAAGCAAAAAATTTTAGGGACACAAAAATGAAAAATTATCTGTTGTTCATAATGTGTATAATATATTTAACTGGACGAGTATATAGTGTACTCATGCTGGAAAAATTCATCTTGTAAGCTGTAATGTTATACAGTGAGTGAATGTATAAAAGTAATTTAAAAACATGTAAAGTGAACTTGCCTATAAAACAGTATAGGAAAAGAGATTTGTTCTAGGATATCTAGATATGAAAATACTTAAAATTTTATATGCCAGCACCTTATGTTCATGTTTGAAATTAATTGAGATATTGTCTTAATAATTATCTCTGTGAGTATGGATTCTAAAAAAAATCACAAAGATGCTGTCAAACATATTTCAGTAAGCAGCAAATGAACCTCACTTGCAACCATAAATCATTAATCTTTAATCACCAGCCAATTTCTCAATAAGCTCATTGGCATGGAAACTCTAAGATACTCAAAGGATAGTTCTCACTGATCTGGCATGCATGGTTGGCTTGTGTGTTTAATTACTGTTTATGCATCAGCAAGATCCAGGCTTTTGTATGTAATAAATAGAACACTGTCATAGTGTCCAGATGGTTTTAGATGCAAGGCCCAGGGAGCATGTTTGGAGATTGTAGGACTGATTTACTCTCTGTTTGCACCAGTTCAATTGTAAAAATCATGCTAATAGCATGCAAATCAAGAATTCTGAATTGAAGAATTAAATGTATTAATATTTTGATTATTTTGGAAGACATTTAAATTTGATTTTTTCTTATTGTCAATAGTGTCAACGAGATTTGGTTAGAGGTTAACACATGTCTTTGTTTAATATATGTGCTTTTGTTTTTTAAGGAATTAGGCAGAAAATACCTAGGGAGCATCCAATCACGACTCAATACAATGTGTCTTGTAAAATAAATGAATATATGTTATCAACACATAAGTGATGTATAATGATTGAATGTATAAAAGAAATTAAAATAAAATAATATATATATATAATGAATATATGAATAGCTGTTTTCCAACGACACCTTAAGATGATCCCTTCAAAGATTAAAAATTTCCATTAGTCATGGAAAGTTCTTAATAATAAGTTGTAGGTGTATAGAAAATATATCCACTAAAAACTGGTTTAATAACTTCCATTACAGCCATAAAATATAAAGAAAAACTTTTAAAATCTCTTTTACATGTCTTGGTTTAGGTCTAAAGTTATGACAAACTGAATATAAAAGATAGCCTATCTTCAATTTTAAGATATATGTGGAACATTTCTAACCATCTGGAGGTTTAGAATTGAGGGTTTACAGAGTTTGTTGAAAAATACCTATAAGCAAGAAAATTATTCTAAAGCTGGTTTTCACAGAATTTTTGCATTGATATAATCTATCATTCCTTCCAGGAAGTAATTAGCATTCCTGGTAGAAATGCTTGAGCAATTTTGTACTGGATATCAGCGATTTTAGTCACTTGGGAAAGTCAACCCACCTGTATCATGTTCTTAGGAGGAATCTAACCAGTCTGTAATCTTTAACCAATATGCATTTCTGGCAGAAGGAGGAATGAAGTTTAATAGTGGTTTTCTAGCGATTCTATTTCCTCTATAAAATGTCTCTACCAAGGGACAAATTTATGACTTACTAGGTTTGAAACTCAATATTAATAAGTGCTTTTGTTTGTGTGAGATGTTGCTTTAACATCTACCAGTAACTCTAACATGAGGACTAAAAAATATATAAATAAACTAACAGAGAAGGAATTGCTTTTGCTTAAGTAATAATGAAAATTAAATAAAACAGTGAAACAGACTCACACATATATGGCAATTTGATTTATGACAAAAGCAACCCTGAAGTCAGTTGTATAAGCATGTACAAACCAATTTGTGAGTGGGCATATTTGTGTGTGATACATGTATTTCCTTCAATAAAAGTTAACTTAAAAATGAGTAAACATTTTTCAGTTATTTATGCAATATCAGGACTTTGTGAAGGTGATGTGTTAATCCCTTGCATCCATGCATCTATACAATCTGTCATCTGTAGCTGGATTTTGCTCACTTCTTTAGTCCCAACTCTCCCCACCACTTGTTCATGTAAGCTCCATACTGTTCTATACCTCTGTTTTGTGCACATCATGCCTTGCACAATTTAAAATTCTGACATTTTAGTTAAAACATTACCTGCCATCTTATGACGTAGTGTAACTAAACTTCTATATTGTCTTCTCTTTACCAGAAAGCAGAATATACATAAAATTGATATCTCATCTAGGACTTTTTATACTGTCAATACCCAACTAAAAGATAGCCTTCATTTTGTGGACAATATATCCTTTGGATGGGGGTAGGGGGAAAAAGAAGCCCTTTTTAAGCACAACAATTCAACTACTCTATGCCCTAGAAAGGTGAGAAAGAGATGGATTCAGATAGAGAGGAAGATAGCCATAACTTTGATTACAGAATATATTTCAGATGGAAGTAACTAAAGAAAACTGAAAATCTTATTGATTCTTACTCAAAAGTAAGAGTATGGTTTTAGTGGGTGCTGTGAAATGATATGCCAAAATAAAAGATGCATCTACTTGTAATCAAAGAAACGAATGCTATACTAAACTCAAATATAAATGTTGGGTCATTAAAAAAGTCATGAAGCATTTTTTTTTTTGGGGGGGGGGGGTTTGCCATAGGGCGCATGCATTGGCCAGACAGACAGAGAGAGACAGAGAGACAGAAAGCGAGAAATCACCCCCCAGGGGGGATGGCCACGCCGCAATCCCTTCTCCTCCATTCTCCTGTCGGGATCTTGGGCACGCACGCACACGTGCCCAGCGTGAGTTTTAAGCCACCGTGTCCGGGACTGGAACCGCAGTCGACTACATGGGAGTCCAGCGACATAGCCATTACATTAACTGCTGGTCCCAGTGACGCATTTTTACATAGAAAAATATATCATGACTTTTCCAACAACCCAATACTTCTTATAAATGTATTAATACTTAATATTATCCAGTCTTCATTCTTATACTAGTATTATAAAATAAGACTGGATATAATGCAACTCTCTGGAAAATTTATTTAGAACATGAGTTTTTGTTGGTATAGAATAACAATAATTTATTTCTGAAGAACTTTGGAACACTGAAACAGGATATATATAGTCGAACCATGGTCGACTACATGGGAGTCCAACAACATAGTCATTATGCTAACTGTTGATCCTTAGGCAGAACTTTTTCTAAAGGTGCCAATTAACAGTGGTTAAATGTGCCGGGATATCTATAAAGTAACATTTAAGCCTATCTTCTATTAGCAGGAAGAACAGTTTGACGGGGTGTCTTAGTGATTACAATGCAAGGCAAGCATGCACCTACTGACTTGAAGAAAAATGTAAGAAAACTGATTATGTCTCCTTAAAGACTTCCTCTCCAAATAATCCCTGTGATGTAGTCTTCAGTTTGGAGAAATAAAGTTTCATATGGACTCCTGGGACAAAAATGGTAAGAAACCCACCATTTTCCCCTTTGAAATTCACTAACGGTGGAACCGCTATCAGACGGCTCTACCTGTTCTCATTCAAGAGGACACAGGACACAATAGAGAACTGTTTATCACGGTACATCCTCAATGGAAAAGCTGGTAGTATCTACTGGAGCTATATATGTTACCTTGTAATTTAGTAATTACATTCCTGGTTTATGTTCAAATACTAGTTCATATGCTGACCAATAGATTTGTGTTAAAATATGCATAGCAACAGTATTCACAATATTTCTAAATTGAAACTACCCAAATGTGTGTAAACAACAGTATATTTAAAGTAATGAGAATGAGCAATTATATGCAGTATAAGGTTGCATCTCACCCATCAACAAAATGATATCAAGGAAATGAACCTAAGCACAAAATAATACATACTGTCATAAGTCCTTGTATTTAAGTGTAAAAAGACACAACGAATCTATGTGGTTAGAAATTCATATCTAGTGACCTTCCAGTAAAATTAGGAGACACTATGGGGAATTCTGGTCTGCTAGCAATGTTCCATCTCTTGGTCTAGGTACTAATTATATTGGGTGTAGAGTTTGTAAAAGTTCATTAAGCAATGCACTCAAGATATATGTGCTTTTCCATAAGTATTTTATTCTTTGAAAAAAAGTTTAAACTTCCAAGTTGTGACTATTTCAAGCTGGTAACTGTGCTATGCTAGTTTTTCAATTTATCTTTTTTCTTCTTTATTATATGATCTTTTATTCATATTTAATTATTGTACATCTCTATAGCATGCAATATGGTTTTTCAAAGAATGCATGCAATAGGTGACAATCAAATCAAGGATATCACAACACACATCATCGTATCTTCAGATCTAAATTTGGTGAAAATAATATTTAAAAAGCATAAAAGGGAAATTATATTATCATCAACTATGTTTTTACATGTTGTATATGTTTATACATACACATACTCTATATTTTAGATCTTTATAAATCTTTACAAAACAAACATTTATATTAATTTAGAGAATACATCTATTAATTTTTTATGAAGAACAGTAATTATTTACTTGTAAATAAACTTCCCTCCATATCATAATATTGAACTTGCTTCACCTATTTTTTATTATTTAATTTTCACTTAAAAGTTGGAAAAACATGTTTGATCATGAAAACAGAAATACGATTTTAATTATAGATTCATCTGTTCTAGTTTATCCATCTACATTATTGAACATCAAGTACAAATAACTGCTTTACTCTATGAAGAAATGACTTAATATGAGACTGACACTGCCTAGAATCTTTGGAACTGAGCAGAATATGTGGTGTGACTAAATCCCACAAAGAATTTGAGGAGAAAAATAAAGCATTATGGCTATCAGTAAATCTTCATGACCTTATATATTTTTTTACAATTAACCTTGAATTTATTTTATTTCATTTTATTTTTTTAGGTTTTTGCAGTAGGTCACACGTACTCAATAGAGACAGACCTAGAGAAACAATGAGAGAGAAAGTGAGAAATCACCCCCCCCCCAAAGGAGTTAGCTATACACCACAATCAATTCTCCTCCTGGAATTTTGGACACAAACCTACACTCACTTGGGTGAGTTTCAAGTCGCCAGGTCCAGGACTCAAACCATGATCAATCATGCGGGAATCCAGTGCTTTAACCACCACATCACCTGCTAACCCCTCAACCTTGAATTTAAAAAGTTGTTTCTAAATTAAGCATTATAGTACCAATAATAAAATATATTTCAGGTAATTGACTTGGGTAAACATTATTTTGAATCTGAAATTTAATTTGTATTGTATATGTAACAATAATACAACAGTCCTATGAAGTGTGTATTATCCTTACTTTAAAAAAATAAGAAAATCAAGACATAGAGTGGTTAGATGTCATGCCCCAGGTGAATAGAATGTAGAGGAGTCTAAATTCTAAACAAAGATTGATTTCAGAGCCCACGCTCTTAGTTACCATGTTATACCACCTGCAATGAAATCAAAACACCCCAAGGAAAAGGTGCTATTTGTTACAGGCACTTTGGAATCTAAATATATTATTCCTTATCAGTTTATAAATGATTTCTAAAACTCAGTACAATAGGGGAATTTTGTATATTTTAACATGGCAAGGGAAAAATACACTTTTCCTCTAAAAGTTCAGGAAAGGAACATCAACATCTGGCAAACACTTTGGAAAGTCTACACCTAGGGAAGTCTGTGTAGAAAAAGAAACCTTGGTGCTAGAGTTGAATAACTTAGAGACTTAAAAACCTTCAAACTTAAAAAGAAGAAAAAATAGCTATTCTGAAAGCCGATAAATGAAAAATAAATTATAAATGAATAAAAACTACAAAATGCACTGATTGCCAGATGCCAAACACTTTTTAATATATATCTGTGTTGTATTCTGTTTGGTCATCCAGGTAAAATTAAGTGATTACAATTATGTGACGTTGGAGGCCAACAAGTGGCATGGTATTCAAGGCACTAGACTCCACGTGGTCAACAGTGGCTCAAGTCCCAGGCCTGGCAGCTTGAAATTCATGCCAGGCACACGTGTGCATTCTCAAAGAGGAGAATAGAGGAGAAGGGATCAGAGCATGGCCATCCTCCCCTGAGAGTGGTGATTTCTCACTTTTTTCCCTCTCACTGTCTCTCTTTCTCTGTCTCTCTCCAGTAAGTATATCCACCCTATGGCAAAACTCTGAAAAAAATAAAATATAAAATAAAATAAAATAATGGACAATGGTTGAAGGGATTTTTTTAAAGTATAAAAAATTATGAAATATTTAATTAAAAATATTTAGAAAACTGTTTAGTCAATTGCAGATAGCGTTGTAAAGAAAAGAAGGATTGAAGAATGCCTCTGTTTCCAGATTATTTGGCTGATTAGATGACACTGCAATAATCAGTGTGAAAACAATGCAGGACAGACAGGTTGAATAAAGGGAAGAAGGTGGAAGAGATAATAAGTTACCCATCATTATATATATTATAATAAATTGAAATAATCCAATAATTAATGGACTCTACATAAAGCTAGATAACAAAATGACATTTGGCAATTTTTGGTTGTTAAAATAAGAAAACTATCCATATGTGTTCACACAAGATTTCATACAGAATTTTATCTAGCATAGTTTTAAATGTCTTGAAGTATTAAAATTATCACAAACCGTCTCTTTCTAGCAGTAAGATTTCAGAGGAGAATTTGCACAGAAATTACATAATTTTGAAAAGTCAATCTTATGGGAAATCAACCTAAAATGAAAAAAATCATGTTATAGAAATGGTTAGGAAACATTCATATTTTCAAGGAAAGCATTACTTTTCTTTAAAATAATAAGTTCTTTTTACTTTGTTGTACTCAGAGTCCACTGTCATAGCAAATACTTTATTTATTTCAATCATTTCATTTAATGCTTACCTTCACACTGGCTAACATGATGGATAGAAACCAGATTTTTTTTGTTGTTGTGCTCTAGAAATTTAAGGATACCTGAAGCACCATTTAACAGAACACTGAAGTGTTAGCACCAAGCAAAGTAGGCAATAATGAGAAACGCAAAGAAAATATAATAGGAAACTCTGTTTACAAGGTACCAATCTGATGTTCTGTGTTGATGTACACCACATTTATTTACTTACCTTCAGTGTTCACTACTACTACATACTTAATGAAGCACTTTGTCTTTTTCACAGTTTGAGTCTTTGTTTCATGCTCTTCATGGCTTTGCCCTTATGATTTTCTCATCACATTCAGCCTTAGTTTTATTTCGAATTTTGATCATGTTCCTTTCTGTACAATTATAACAGGCATAAACTCTGAACAGATCTATTTCTGACATGTACGAGTCACAGTATGAAAGAGAGAGAGAGAGCGAGAGCGAGAGAGGACGACAGAAAAGGCTATGTGATAACTTCAGTATACATCATTGAAATTAGGTTAACGATGGTGTGTAGCCATAAGAAAACAATGTCTCTAATCATGTAGAAAACTAACCAGTGGCTGTAGAATGAAAAAAAATGACTTGAGAAAATTATTGTCCTTGTGGAGTTTATAACACTGTTGCCATAAAAAGCAAGTACTATGGACAAAATGGTGTCCCCAAAAGTCACATTGAGGTTCAATCCTCCCAGCGTTACCATAGTTGCGGGTGGGCTTTTACAGAATTAAAACTAAAAGAAGTCATGAGAGTGGAGACCTGATTCAACCAGTAAGTGCCCTTCTAAGAGACACCGGAGAACTAGCTCATGCTCACTTTCATCAATTTTAAAATATGATAAAAAGGTAAAGCTGATATCACCTTATGCTACTCATATCTTCGAGTAAATTAGTTTTCTAATACTGATTTACCCACATCCTAAACATCACTAGATCAGAAGTTGCCTCATACAAAAGCCTGTGATTACATTAAACATAAAACCTGAGGGTTGCCACCATGCCATGGTGACTAAGTCTTGTGCATAGGAAGCCCAATCTCACTTAGTAATCTGCTAGTTCAAGTCTCGACCACGTTGACTTGAATAAAACACTGGATGCATGTGTTCAAGGGCCCAAAATTCTGATGGAAAGGAGAAATGGAGAAAAGAGGACTATAGTTTGACCACACCTCATGGGAGATATTCTCTCTCTCTCTCTCTCTCACACACACACACATGCACCCTTTGGCAACTAAAAAGAAAATATAAAAATGGAAAAGTAGAACAGAATGTATATTTCCTATAGACAGGTCTCATAGAACAGGAAAAAATTGAGTTTTCTCTCTGAAATGCAACATCTAAACAAGTCTTTTATCTTTGCCAGAAGAGAAGGTGGTGAAGAAGCAAACAAAGGCCAAGAACGTGAGATGGTGAAGCAGCCTGGAGATGACTGATTCGGAAGCATTTTAGATAACCCTTCTTTCTAACATTTGGAAACCCAATTACTAGGTCATATGTGAGGTACTGTTCTGGTAATAAAAACCTATTCATTTGTACTTGCGCTTTGAATCTTGTGTTCATGAAACCCCTGCACTTTATGAAAGGTGGTATCCAGTGAAAGATGCTTGACTATCTTTTGTGTTTTTATTCTCATACCACAGTAGTTTAAATCACTTCTGCCTATGGAAGGCAAGAACAGACCTCTCACATCTGTCAATTTAAAATAAGTTAAAAAGGTGAGGCAGTATTGTGCAACTCTAAAGGTGATTTTTCTGCTCTCTACCCAGAGTTTTTCACTAGAGAATACCCTCAGCAGAGTCGTGACTTCCACTGGCTTTGTTGAGTCAGAATTTAACACACTTAGGATCCTAGGGAATACCTACCATACACTTCTTAAAACTTGGCTTTTCCTTACCTTTTGTACATCCTAGGCTCTCCATAGCTTTCTGCCACGGCTTTTACTAAACTGGTAGGGACAGAGCCATGATCTTATTTCCTCTGTGTTCTCCACTCCTTTCATGAAGTCTCAGTTTATCACGGTTTTGCTGAGGCCTTTCTACTCTGGCTTAACATCAATTTAGCCAAGATTAAAACAGTTCTTTGTCTGTAATTAAAGCTGCCATACATTGAAGTGACATACCAAAGTAAAAAATAAGGACATTTGACCAAGACCAAAGCATGTTCTCTAGGACCTATCAGTTAAAAGCTTATACCATTGTAAAAAAAAAAAAAAACAAAAAACAGCCATAGCCCAGGGATTGATGCTACTGCTCAGCAGGCTAAAGCCACCCGGGAGGCCTCAGTTTGATTCCCTGGGCCCACTCTAAGAAGTCAGGCATGTCTGTCATCCATGCTGTTCTGTTAAAAAAAAAAAAAAAAAAAAAAACAACAAAGAAAACACACACACACACACACACACACACACACACACACACACACTTATATACACACACAGCAAAGAAATAAAACAAACAAAACAGCCACAATTCATAATCACCAGAATCCTAACCCACCATGCCCAGCCCAACAACAATTTGCCATTCAGGTATTATTTTGTACTCCAATCTTCACTTTTGTTAATTCCTCAAGATTTTAGCCCAGTGCCGAAAATGTTAGGGTTTTAATGAAGTTCTCATATAACATTTCTCTTCCCTCACTTGAGATCTAAACTAAATAAGAAGGAACAGTAAGACATATTAAGATTGCTACTAGGGATGAAAGCAGTGGGCTTCATAACACTGACCCCCAAAACAGAAAAATGCACACGTCCAGTCATTAAGAGCTGGGATGAACTGGAGAGCACTGAACTGACAGGTACTCAATCAAGACAAGCCAAAATGAAATTAGCCTTCAGGCCTTTGGTCATGTACTGGGCTAGTATAAACCAGAGGGTGGTCAAGAGGCAGTGCTGGTTCTGGCAATGCCCATTCTTCCCTGTGTACTGAGCCAAAGACAGTCAAAAGAATCAGTGCTGATGGGAAAAAATCTTACTGCCCAGAGAACCAGAACACTCACTGGACACAGGGACAAAAGAAGGAACACAGGAAAGGCTTAGAGCGAAAAAGTACTGAATACTCAGTGGAGAAAAATGTTTCCACATTCCCCAATGCCCCATGAGTGGTCTCAACAGAGACAACTTAGAGAGACCTTGGCCAATGGCTCTGATAAAAATACCTCCAAATGGATGTGCCTGGACCAAGGACCCAGGTAGTCTAAGATCATGGCCAGAGCTGGGAGAAGGAGGCACAGAGACGGCTGCTGGATCTTGTCTGCAATTCCCTTCAGAAAACGCAATGCGCTGGTTGTGTGCCAGCTCTGGTGTGGGGAAGGCAGTTTGCACCATGAGGTCTGCCAATTGAGGCTTAAAAGATGATCAACAGGACTTGGGCCTAGAGTCAGACCTCTACCCAGTCACTGCAGCACTTGGGCACAACAGGGTGTTCCATCCCCTTCACTTGAGAGAATGTCCCCGTAAAACTCATAGTAGGGTCAGAGCAGAAGTGTCTAAGTAGGAGGGAGGACACACAGGCACTGCTTTTCTCTCAATGATGGCAAAAACAGCATAGCATACACCTTCGGCCAGGGAAGGAGCAAAGAAATGGGCAGAAAAAGGTCAGGAGCTGAGTGTTAGTGGAGATTCTAAATTTTTTTTAAAGAGTTTTTCTTTCTTGCCTTAGGACACATGAACTTACTAGAGACCCAGAGAGAGACAGATGAAGTGAGAGGGAAAGTGAGAAATCACCCCCCAGGAAGGATGGCCAAGTCATAATCCCTTCTCCTCCATTCCCCTCTCAGGATCTTGGACATGCAGGCTCAAGTACCCAGCATGATTTCAAAGCCACTAGGTCCAGGACTCAATTCAAGGGCAGCCATGTGGGAGTCCAGTGACATAACTGCTACACCATCTGCTAGTCCTAATTCTAGATAATTTTAATTTTGTTTCCCACATAGGAGGGTAACTTCTTATTTTTAATTGCCAGAAGGCACATGTTCTCAATAGAGACAGAGTACTGCCAGTGAGTGCTGGTCAGGCTGCAGTTCTTTTCCTTACCTTTCTGTATCTATCAAGATCTTGGGTGCACTCACACACATGCTTGACATGCTTTTCTTTTTCTTGTTTATTTCAATTAGCCAGAGGGCTTCTTGCTCACCACTGAGAGACAGGAGAAAGAGGGAAGGAGAGAGAAGTTCTCAGTGAAGTATAGTCACACCACAATCCCTTCTTCTGGATTTCTCAATCCTGTAGGAATTTGGGGCACATATGCACACATGCCTGGCATGTTTTTCAAGCCACTACGTCCAGGATACAAACTCCAGTTAACCACGTGCAAGCTAGCATCCTATGCACAGAGCTTAACTGTTGCTCTATGGGGCCTGCCCCAGGGGTCAACTTTTTGCGAATATGTTGATTAGTAATTTACTATGATTAAACAAGAATTTATTTAATTTATTAAATCAACAAATAAAACACAGAGATTCATCATTTTAATTTCAAACAAAGCATCTTATTTTATTTCACTTTTTTTATTTCATTATTTTAATTTGACCAGAGAGGGACTGAGAGAGAGAGAGAAAGTGAGAAAGCAAGTCCAGGACTTGAACCATGGTCAGCCATGTAGGAGTTTAGCCCTTTTACCACCATGCCACCTGCCACCCCCAATTTCTTTTTAAAAGAGATTTTTGCTATATGTATATGTGCTTGCTGGAGACACGGAAAGAAACATAGAGAGAGAAAATCTGAAATCTCCTCCCCCTCCTCCCCAGAGGGAATTGCCATACTGCAATCCTTTCTCCTCTTGGGATTTTGGGCACATATGCACACACATCCAGTATGAGTTTCAAGTCACCAGTCTGGGACTCCAGCTACAATAGACCAGGTGGGAGTTCAGCACCTCAACCCCTACACCACCTGCTGGCCCAGAATTGCTGTATTCTTTAACTCTTCACAAAAGCAACAGGAGCATCTTATCCCGTTTAATAAAATTAACTTTACAAAAATAAAAGCAACACAAGTAGTTCCCTTATAAAATTATTATGAAAAAGAGAAAGAAATATTAACAAAGGATAAATGGCATTCACACAGGCCATGAAAGTAAGCCAGGAGAAATGTCCACAAAGCACTGATACATAAAATAGCTCAAAAGACAAAAGAAAAATTATTCAAAATATGAAAGTACCATATAATTGAAAAATGATGTGATAGGCATCAGAAAATAATTAGAAATAAAGGAAGCAATTATTTCCTTCTTCCTTGTCTTTCTCTTATTCTTTCTTTTCTTTCTTTATTTGAGAGATATTTCTGCAATAGGGAGCATACACTCACCAGAGACTGAGAGAAAGAAAACGAGATATCACCCTCCAGGGTGAATGGCCAGGGTGGATGGCCACACTCCAATTCTTTCTCCTCCATTCTTCACTTGGGATCTTGAGCATGCACGTACAATGCACCTGGTGTGAGTTTCAAGCTGCCAGGTTCAGGATTAGAACTGCAGTTGATCACATGGGAGTCCAGTACCACTACACCACCTGCTGACCCCTAGAAGCAACTATTTCTAAAATAAAGACTAAAAAGGGCAAATACAAAGGCAATATTTTAAGGAAAATAGTTTTTCTTTTTTTTTTTTCCTTAGGAGAGCTTTTTTGCTATAGGGTGTACGTGTTCGCCAGAAAGATAGAGACAGAGAGACAGAAAGCAAGAAATCATGTTTTCTAAAATGTGATTTAGAAATTCTCGTTTTCTAAAATGAGAATTTTTTAAAAGTAAAGAGAAATTAAGGAAGAAATAATAAGGACTTTTTAACTAGTCAAAGTCACTGCCCAACATAAAGGCTGCAGAAGATTTGTCATAAGTATGCATGCTCTTAGAATTGTTGCTCTAAGGATTCTTTCCTTAAAATCTACCGAAGACTGAGGTTCAGATGACCTAAATAACTGAAGACATGTCAATGTAAAGCTTTATTATGAGCATTACAGATATCATGGTTCATCAATAGAATTAAAATTAATGAAGAGACTATAATTTGTATTGACTGATGACAATTTGTAAGTTCTGAAGACAGTACAATGAATGTGGAGAATGAGTAAAGCACATGCAGCAACCACATTTTAAACAAAATTGGTGACAATGTTGTTATTATTACTGTAAAAATGTTCCATGTGTAATCTAGAATATAATATACCATTATAATTTTATTGATATCAGTATCCTTGCAATTCAAGATATTCATTGTGAGGAAAGGGAAGCAAGTGTTAAAGAATAAAAAGAGTTTAAATTTGGGGGCCAGAGGTGACATGGGGTTTAGGGTGCTGACTGATCAACTGCTGAGTTCTAGTGTCAGACTCAGCGACTTGAAAAACACACCGGGCACATTAGTGTGCATGTCCAAAATTAGGAAGGGAGAATGAAGAAGAGATTGTGGCATGGCCATGCTCCCTAAACATCATTCCTCACTTTCTCTCTCTCTCACTCTCTCACTCTCTCTCATGTGCATGTGAGCACATTTGTCCTATGGCAAAAAATAAACCAATTCCAAACAAAAAAGAGGTTAAGTTTTACTTAATACAAATATGAATTTGATACAGAATCAAACATACTTTATTCTTAAAATCTTTATGTATGTACTATTTTGTCTACATCCATGTCATATTTATATAGATAGAAGGGAGAGATACACAGATGGAGATAGATGATTGATAACACACACATACAAATAATTTGGGGCATTGTACATCATTAGAAATGTCACTCCTTTGCACAAACTGCAATCTCTAAATATTACCTCATATGTAAAGGAACCAGGGAAGGTCATCCTTATGGCTTAGTGGTTATCAGAACTAGATTCCATATGGCCAAAAGTTTGAATCCAGGGCTGGGAGCTTGAAAAGCATGTCTTGCATGTATGCAATATGCCCCAAATCCCCACAGGTTGGGTAATGGAGGAGTGGAGATTGGTGGCTATGCCCTATTTGGCAATAATTTCTCTCTCATCTCTCTTTGGCTAGCATCCGTGCTCTCTGACAATTAGAAAGAAAAAAAAAATCTTAAGGAAAAAACAGAGAGAGTAAAAAGGAACCAGAGATACTTGGACAATGACTGACTTCAGATCTGAGCCATGAAATTTGCATTATAGCACTTATCTGCGAGATGGACAGAAAAGGTTGTGCTAATGACAAGACATCTGAACAGAAATATAAATGACAAGAGGGAAAATACTCTCGATTTCTGAAAAAGAGAATTCTAGACAGAGGGTACAGCGAGTTCAAAGACCACATGTGGAATCATGTGGAATTGTGTTTGTTGTACTGAGAAAAAACAATGAGATTTTCTTGGCTGCAGCTCAGTAAGTGCGGTCAAGAGTGCTAATTGATGGGCAGATACTTTGGAGATACGCCAGATCATAAGGGGTTATGTAGGCCATTGTAAGCACTGGGTTCTTCTCTGAGAAAAGTAACTCAGAGAATTTTGAGCAAAGAAGTAACATCATTTGATATTTTTTAAGGGAACATTTTGGCTTTGATGTCACATTGGATTATTGTGGGGACCTACTGCAATAATCTTGGAAAAATATGATAGAGGCTTGGACCAGCATGACAGAGTAATAATGAAAGTGGTAGAAGTCCAGTATCTCTTAAAGGTATAGTCAGTGAGGTTTGGTAATGGTCAGATGTAAGTTGTGGAAAAAAGCAAAAAAAAAAAAAAAATTTTTTTTGAGAGAGATTTTTGCTATAGGGCACATGTGCTTGCCAAAGAGACAGAGAGAGACAGAGAAGAGACAGAAAGCTAGAGATCACCCCTGGGGGGATGGCCATGACAAAATTCCTTCTCCTCCATTCTCCTCTCAGGATTCTGGGCATGCACACACACACACACACACACATGCCTGGCATGAGTTTCAAGCTGCTGAGTCAGGAACCCAAACCACAGTCCACCTCAAGGGAGTCCACTGCCTTAACTACTATGCCACCTGCTGGCCCCAAGAAAGCAAAACTTCAAAGCAATCCCCAAATCCTGGACTTCAGCAATTATAAAAATGGAGTTAGTAGTTCCTGTGCAATTAAATATCTGAAATATGCAAGTTCTGAGTGGGAAAACTGTGTTATATCATGTACTAATTTTTCATTATTGTTATTATTAAAATTATATTATATATATATTCATTTTAAGAAATTGCCTTTTTCCCCACTGATACATTTCATTAAAAATAGTAAATTTTTGCAAATGCATCTTTGATGTCAGAGGCTTTGTAAAAATAAGGACAACTTTCAAGCCATCTAACACATTTTTTCAGAGTGTATCATCTACACTTTCTTCTGAGTTGTGAAAAATAACACCTTTTCAATTTAGGTGTGATATTGTCACTGGAGATTTTTATCTCATATATATATATAATATTAAGACAGTCTTTTGGAAATTTGTCTTGTAAGTGTGAATATGTGATCTCAAAATATAAACTACTTGTTATACGATAATAAATTCTAATAAAATTCTATAAAGTATTCTTTGAAGAAGTCAGTTAAAACTCCATGTCCTTATCTTAAAAGAAGACATTGACATTTTAAGAAAAGAATATTCCAACTGGTAAAATCCTTTTGACTTTTTTTCCTAATTGAAACTGATTAGCACATTTTAAATAAATATTGGTTTTGAATGAGGTCATTTTAGCAGGGTGTATTACCCAGATATTATTTTTTTGTTTAAAATAAAATAATCATGAAAGCACCTTTTAATATGGGAAGAATTTAAGGAACAAATGTGAGAGGCAACTATATTTTCAGAAGAATAAATTTGAATGTTTTTGCTTATCTTGTTTTTAAAAAAATATTTTCTCTGTACTGTTTGAGCTGTATAAATTAATTCTGCATTGACTCATTGATCTAAAATCTAAATATTTTCATTAAGGTCTGGAATTTCAAGGATATAACTATATTTACACTATACTTTTTTTTTTTTTTAAAGAGGGAGATTTTTGCTATTAGGCGCATGCACTTACTGGAGAGACAGAGAGACAGAGAGGCAGAAAGTGAGAAATCACTCCCCAGTGGGGGTGTCTATGCTGCAATTCCCTTCTCTTCCATTGTTCTCTTGGTATTGTGGTCACACACATACACACACACACACCTCGTGTGAATTTTAAGCCACTGTGCTTGAGACTCTAACTACAGTTAACCAGTTGGGAGTCCAGCGACATAACCATTACGTGATCTGCTGGTCTCTACATTATATCTTGGTAATGAACAACAGAAGAAATAAAAAAAAATACTCAAACATATTCTAATGAACATTTTTTTGACATGATAGCATCATCAAAAATCTTTTCTTCATTTAAGTATTTCTATGTTAAACAAATTAACAAAGATTAATAGTCTGGTGGCTTTTGATTCCTGCTCATTTACTTTTTGAAAGAGTTGATTCCAAAATTCTGTCCACGAATTTCATGTATTATCAATATAGAGAAGAGATAATAAGTATCATTATTTTTAAAGAAAATAATACCACTGTTGGAGGGTAAAGCTTGAGACTAAAGCATAATAGCCCAGGAAGGAGATACACACAGTTTCCCTATCAATCAGTACTCCAAGGTCAAACATTCTGTGACAACATGAAATGTATTCACATATTTAAAGAAAGAATGTGCCAGACAGAAAGGAGTTGGCACCCTATGGGAAACCAGAGAAAAAATAGCATTTAGAGGCACTAGCATATCCATCTGTTCAGGGATGAGTGTATTTTACATATGAGGATCCACCTATATCCCCTTGGTAAAACATTCCTATTATAAATAAATACAAAGGGTGTCTCTTTTTAATTTATCTAACCCCATTATCCTTATTCCATTTTTTGAGAGAATTTTTAATTATGCATTATTACATAAAGTGAATAAGATGATTTCCAAATAATTTAATTCATAAATTTAAAAACTAGAATTTGATGTCACATAACCATATAATGCACCATTTTTTTTTCGCTTTCCTTTATAACATTCTTCCAAAGACTCGCCAGTCTCTCTTGATAATTACTGTTGGCCTACTTTTTTTTGGAACCTACTGCCAGAATTTCATCCTTGTCTGGTCACTGGAACAGGTTTTTTTTTGTTTTTTTTGTTTTTTTTCTCGATATTTAGCAATAGGGTGCATGCGCTCACCAGAAAGACAGAGAGAGACAGAGAAACAGAAAGTAAGAAACACCCCCCAGAGGCGATGGCCACGCTGCAATCCTTTCTCCTCCATTCTCCTCTCGGGATCTTGGGCATGAACATATACAAACCCGGTGTGAGTTTAAGACACCGGGTCCGGGACTCAAACCATGGTCGACTATATGGGAGTTCAACAACATAGCCATTACCCCAACTGCTGGTCCCATAGAACAGTTCTTAATAAGGTGCCCACTATAATGCCACTGACAACAGCTCTCTTAAGTTTTTAAGTCCACAATACAATATTGTCAATTATACGTATGATGTCGAATGGCAAAACTCTATGCTTCACATTCTTCTTGTGCAACAATTTTATCACCATTGAACAGCAACTCCTACTTACCCCTCCTTCCAGCCCCTGGCAACCACTCCTCTTCATGTTTTTATGAGCTGGACTATTAAAGATACCTGCTGTAAGTGAGATCAGGTTATGTTTGGCCTTCTGTGATCTGTATACTGTTGGTGGGAATGTAAAATAGGATTGCCGTAGAAAATAGTAAGGATATTTTGGAAAAAAAAAAAAGAGAGAGAACTACGTTATGATCCAGCAATTCCACTTCTGGGTGTATATTGAAAAGAATCAAAATCAGGGTTCTGAAGAGCTAGCTACACTCCCAGTTCATGGCAGCATTATCCACAATAGCCAGAATGTAGAGATAGTTTAATTGTCCATTCATGGATGAATGGATAAATGAACGGTGATGTATACACACACACACATACCAATGAAACAACATTAATAAGAAAAGAAGAAAATCCTGCCTTATGTGACTGCATGGATGAACCCGGAAGATAGGATGCTAAACGCTCACATAACCAAACTATGATTCTCACCTGTCACAGACTCAACCATTACGAAGATTTTGTCATATTTCCTTTCTTCCATGGTTGAAGTACTTAGAATTCACAAGGATGAAATATTTTAAAGCAAGTTCCTGAAGTCATGGAATATTTATCACTATCTTCTTCTATATGAATTTCTAAAACATAAATATTTTCCTGCTACTATCTAAAAAGACATCATCACATCTAACAGAAATTAATAAAATGAAATAATATACGGTTTGAAACTGAAATTCCCATATTGTCTCAAAAATGTATTTGCCTTGTTATTACAAAGCGTATCCAGACAAGGTCGTTACAGTATATTTAGTTTTCAAGTCTTTTTTTCTTTGATTGGTTAGTTGTTGTTTTTGTTTTTCTGTTTTTTTGGTTTTTTTTTTTCCCTTTTAGATAGATCACTTCCCTCTCTTTTTTTTGGTTGATGGTAATGGTATTGTTTTTTTTTGATATTGTTTTATTTTTTAGCATTGAAAATTAGTCAGTTGTCATATATGTTGTATATTTTTATAGAATAGTTTTGAATTGTTCTTTAATGTACTGGGTCAAAGATAAAAGCAATGTATTATTTTTCTAATTATTGTTCAATCTCTCTCCATAGAGGGTATAATAATTTTCATTCTAAAAAGCAATGTATGGAGTCTATATTTCCACACAATATCCCTGTCAGAGTATTGTCAAAACTGTTCATGTCTTTTAATCTAATAGATAGATAGTAAGTAGTATCTCAATATAGTTTGAATATTCATTTTTCTTTTTTATTTTTTTGGAGAGGTTTTTGCTATACAGTGCATGCGCTTGCTAGACAGAGACAGAGAGAGACAAAGCGAGAAATCACCCCCCCAGGGGGGTTGGCCACGCCACAACCCCTTCTCCTCCATTCTCCTCTGGGGATCTTGGGCACTCACGCACACGCACCCGGCGTGAGTTTTAAGCCACCGGGTCCGGGATGCAAACTGCAGTCAACTACATGGCAGTCCAGCAGCATAGCCATTACGCTAATTGCTGGTCCCCTTGAATTTTCATTTTTAAAATTATGTACAATTAACATTTCAGATGCTTAAAGACCATTCTTACCTCTGTCCACACTCTTTGATGTCAGCAGCTTTGGAAACATTTCATCACTCCTCTTTGCTAAAATAATTTCTTAATTTGATTTTCAAGATAGCCCACTCAGATTGCTTCTCTTCTTCTTCACTATCCTTTCTTCTCTCATCCCCATACCAAATTATTCTTCTCATCTTTTATATATCAGGTAACCCCAGGGCTTAGTTTTGAACATCTCATTTTCTTCATCTATATTCATTTACTAGGGAATTTCATAAAGCCTTGTAGCTCAAAATATCATCTACACATTGATGGCAATTCCCAAATTTGTACCTTTACACCCTAACTTTTCCTTAAATTGTATAAGAACATATAGTTGACCACATGACATGTCCATTTCAATATTAAACCTTATCCTTAGTGACCCTCATACCCTAAAGTGAACCTCCCTTTTTTTTCTACTTTCCTATTATTGTTCAAGCTATACCTCTCAGAGTCAAAAAGAGCACCTTTCTCTTAGAGTCCACTGCTAATCCAGAAACACATTCTATTTCTTCTATCAAAATCAGACATTTTATCATCACCTACACTGTTATAATTGTAGCCCAAGACACTACCATCACTTTCTCGGATATTATTTTCAATGATCGTTCACTGGTCTCAGTTTTCATCTTCTTTCTCTTATCACCTTGACTTATTGCCATAGACCAATTAGAATGATCATATAAAAATAGGTAGATTGGATCCAGCAACTTCACTTTGGGGTATATATCCTAAAGAATTGAAGGCAAGGTCTTAAAAGATAGTAGCAATAACCAATAGACAAAAGCTTATCGTCTAAATGCTTGTCTACATATAAACACAATTGCTTCTCTACTATTAGCTATAACTAATAGTAGTATCAATGGGGTTATGCCTATCACAAGGTGAAAATTCACTTAATGTGTTTCACATACTGAACGTCATATCCTAGTTTAGTCTAACTTACTCTAAAATGCTCAGAAAATTATATTATCCTACAATTAAGCAAAATTATTGAACTCAAAGCTTATTTTGTAATAAAGTGTTGTCTATTTCATGTAGTTTATTAACTGCTATACTGAAAGTGAGAAGCAGAGTGACTTGTTGCCATTGTTCAACATCACGAGAAGATATTGTACTTTGTTTTTCTAGACTGGGGAAACATTCAAAATATTAAATATAGTTTCTACTGAAGGATTATTGATTTGTACCATTGTAAAGTTGAAATATCGTTAAGGCAACCTATCAACCTATGTATACCTTGTAAGTCTATACACGTCTGATGGAATACCCTTCAGTCTCATAAAGGAAGGAAATTTTTTTTTTACATTATTTATTATTTGTTTTTTGTATTCTGACATGTGCCACAACATGAACGAAACTTAAAGATATCATGTTGAGTGAAATAAACCAATCAGTAAAAGATAAATATTGTATAATGCCACTTATATGAAATATCTACAAAATTAGGAAATAGAATAGTGGTTGCCAGGAGATGAGGAGAGGGAGAAATAGAAAGTTGTCTAATGGGTATAGAACTTCATCTTTGCAAGGTGAAATAGTTGTGGAAGTTGGCTACACAACACTATGAATATACTTAACACTACTGAACAGTAAACTTAAAAAGTGGTTAGGATACCAGCACCTTCAAGGCTTTCTTTATATGATCTGCACAACTCCCTTGCCAATCCTGCTTCAATTTCCCCTACTGATACTGTGTCTAATTTGGCCACATTTTTCCTGTTGCTCCTTAAATGAATCAAAATCAGTTTTTGCTTTGATCCTACACAGTTGATGATTTCTGAGATATTTACATAATTCATTCCTTAATTCAGTTCACTGCTCAGAGAAGCATTCCCTGACTTCCCTATCTAAAAGTTACTCTTTTCTTTTTACTCTTTTACCTCTTGCTCAGATTTATCTTTCTTTATAACCTGTAGCACCATAACACTTATTTTATTTAATATGTTCCTCTTTATAAGAATGTTAACAGCAGGGCCAGCGTGTGGTTATATGGTTAAGGCACTGGACTCACATATAGCCAACTGTAGTTCAAGTCCCAGACCTGGTGGCTTGCTTTCTCACTTTCTCTCCTCATTCCCTCTCTGGTCAAACTAATAATAATAATAACAATACATTACACGATTAAATAAAATAATTATTTTTAAAATATAAAATAAAAATTTGCTTTTTAAAAAGGAACAGGAGTTTTATTTTTATACATAGTTCTGCCATATCCCCAGCAGCAGAGTAATGCCTGACATATAGTTGAAACTTAACAAACATTTGTTAAATAAATGAATATGTAGATGAATAAGTAGATGAATAAATAAACTAAGTCTTCCAATTTCTGGTACAGTTGCATTTTTTTATTTTAAAATAATGATCTTGTAATTTGTGAGCATCTGTGTTTATTTTGAGCCTACTATGAAGATACATATCTGCCTCAAAGGCTGATAAGTCAAATGTTTTTTCATTAAGATTGAGGTAGAATACACAAACACACACACACACACACACACACACACACACAAAATGAAAAAAATTTGTCAAAGTAGTGAATTCTATGTCCTTATGCTTTCAGAGGCTATTACAAAAATTGCTTTTTCTTTGCTTGAGGACCCAACTAATGTTTTTATTCTTTTCTTGTCTGATCAATTATAAAATTTCATAAGACTTTTTGGTTAATTAATTAGCTATAACTAATAGTATCAAAGTACAAAAGTCTTATGAAAACAGGGTATTTAAACATGCTAGAAGTAAATGATACGTTCGGTTAAATATTTTTTAAAGACTGAATCGTCGTTTAACCAATACTTACTCTCCTCTCCTGACTGAGACAGTTTGTATTGGCTTTAGCTCTTTGTCTTAATTTTTAATATGAGGAGAAGTCACAATGTCTCTGCCATAAGCTAATATAAAGGGGATATAAAGTAGCTAACAGCTTTCTCAAGATCCCATTTTCTGTCATAATCCTATGTATTTGCTGGGTAGCTAGTTGTCCCGGAATGAGAAGAGATATGGAAATGACCTAAACTACTCTCCACCAAGTCCAACCCACTAGTTATCCCACATCCCATAGACAAACCATAGCTATATGAGTATGAAATAATATATGAGTGAGAAATAAATGTTATTGAGAACTACTAAAGTCATTTTGGTAGTTAATACTGGAATTGTGTTTTACATAATATTATTACAGGAAATTTCAAGAAATGTACACTTGTTGGAAATGATTTTGCCCAACCTGTGGCTTTCCTTTCCATTTTTACAAAATAGCCTTTTGACAAGCTCCTCAATATAATTTATCCAATATCACTCCAATGATATGAGCTTTTTATGACTTGATTAAGAAATCCTTCATTATTTCCAAGTCAAATCTTTTCCACTTTTTTTCTAAAAATTTAAAGTTTCTCCTTCATGCTTAGATACTTAATTCATTTGTGTTTTATTATGATAAATAGCAAGAAGTAAGAGGTCGATTTGTCCCCTCCCTTTTTTCCTTTCCCTTCCTATTCTGTCCTGTTTCCATTTTGTCTTTGTCATTCTCACTCTCTCTCCCATTTTCTCATTTTTTTAGTTTCACACTTTTATTTATATTTAATTGTCATTAATCTATAGAAAATGATTGGTTTCTCAAACATGCACACAGTGTGTGATAATCAAATTAAGGATAATACCATATACATTATTCTAATGAGGACCCTCCTGTAATGCTGGTGGGAATGTAAATTAGCACAACCACTTTGAAAAACAGTATGAAGGGACCAGCAGTTAGCGTAATGGCTATGTCACCAGACTCCCATGTAGTCGACTGCGGTTCATGTCCCGGACCCAGTGGCTTAAAACTCACGTCAGGCACATGTGCGTGCATGCCCAAGATCCCAAGAGGAGAATGTTGGAGAAGGGACTGCAGCGTGGCCATCCCCCCGGGGGGTGATTTCTCACTTTCTATCTCTCTGTCTCTGTCTGGCGAGCGTATGCACCCTATAGCAAAATCCTCTCAAAAAAAAAAAAAAAACACAGTATGGAGATTCCTCAAAAATTTACAAATAGAACTATCATATGACCCAATAATTCCACTCTTTGGAGGAAAACAGTCAGAAAGACATTTGCACATCTGTGTTTATCACAGCGTTATTCACAATTGCTAAGTCATGGAATCAACCTAAGTGCCCAACAGTTGATGAATGGATTAAAAAGATTTAGTACATATACACAATGGAATATTACTCACCCATACAGAATAATAAGACTCCATCACTTCAAACAAAGTTGATGAATCTAGAAGACTTAATACTAAATGAAATAAGCTAGACTATGCAAGTCAAATACAGTATGTCCCCACCCAATATATACCACATATCTGCACCTTACGGCAGAAATTAAAAGATTCAAAGACATAATAGTAGGAAGGACAAGTATAGACACCTGAAACGATATGACAAGAAGGTGGATTGTAGAGGGAGAATAGGAGAGGCTCAGCAAAATATTTAATAGACACAAGAATATAAGGTTCATTCTCCTTTTGTAAAGTTTATTTTTTCCATGAGTGAGAGAGTCAGGGAGAGACAGCATCTTCAACATGATCTGAAATTCACAATCTACCCCTAACTTCAGCCAGCTTCACACCTTGGGCACACACATTCTCGGCGTATTCAGGGAAGTCTCTCGACGTGAAACCAGAATTGTCTCATGTAGATCAGTCTTGCAGAATATTACATCTTACCATCTCATCACCATCTAGCTCCCACATGTTCTTTTTTGACAATTTGTATGGCTACCCAGTTTTTCTATCTTTACTCGTTGAAAATTACATTTCATTTTTCATTTCTCTCATTTACATTGTCATATAAGTTTGGATTTTTATCTTTACTATTTTGTCCTCTGTGACAATATCACATTGCCCTCATTTCTGAAGATTTCTAGCAAATTTTTATTTTAGTTAGATGAAATACAAAACCATCAAAACTGACGAACTTGCTCATTAATTGGTCATGTCTATCTGAGAATCAGTTTATCAAGCTTCATGAGAATAATTAGTAAAAATTTTAATTGAGAGCCAGCCCCATAATGCAATTGTTAAATGCAATGCATTGGGAGCTTCCCACATGGCTTACCATGAGTTGAATCCCAGCGCTGACAACTTGAAAAACATCTTAGGTGCATGCGTATGCATGCCTAAAAATTCTGACTGGATAGAGAAATTAAGGAAAAAGATGTGGCATGGCCACATACTATTGTGGGAGAGCTTTCTCTCTTTCTCTGTTGAGCACACACAGCTGACATTAAAAGAAAAAGAAGAAATTTTATTTAAAGTTGAATGAAATTTTTATTAATTTTCTTGAAAAATGTATAACTCTGCATTCCTAGATTTTTCTATGCTTGTGTATAATTCTGGTTATTGATTTCTTTCAATAAATACCATGGTTTTTCTGAAAAAAAAAGTGTTATATATCTTAAGAGATATATTTTTGCTATTTTTTAATGTTCTTGGGATAATATATATTTAAAAATAAAAGTTTCTCTTATGTCATCATGAAGAAAAATGCCAAAGAATTCGTCTTACATCTAGTAACTGTCCTAATCTCTCATATTAATTATGTCTGAAGACCCTTTTGGGCCTTCTGTGTTGGAAATAACATGTCTGTGTATGCTGATAGCTTTGTCTCCTTTTCAAAACAGTATGTCTTTTCCTTTCTTCTTGTTCTGGCTAATCCCTTTAGAACAATGTGGAATAGAAATCAGGACAGTGAATATTCTTGTCTTTTTCTTTATTTAAAAGATTGCTTTTAACACTTTCCTATTTAATATTATTTTCCACCAGATTTTGTCACATTAAAGAAGTTCTTCTCTATTTCTATGTTGCTGTGTAATTTTTAAATTCATAAATGTTTATTTAATGTGTCTATTGGGATCACCATAGTTTTACCTTTTAGATATATGTAAAAACAGTAAATTAATAAATTTTCTAATACTGAATTAGCTTTGCCTTTGTAAAATAAACTTAACGGTTGTGTTGCTGTATTACTAAATTTCATTTGCTCATTTTTTTTTAAGATGTTCACATCAGTTACAGTTCATGAGGGAGTTTAGCCTGTAATATTTTATTCTCACATGGCTATTTTCTATTACTGGCAAACAAAGTTAAAGTCATTCTAATAAATTTTTAAAAAAAGAGGTAAAAAAAGAAATCTCATCTCTCTCACAACCTCACTTCCAAGATGATGAAGAAAAAAAGGGCCACAGCAGCATGCAGCCTATTGGCTCCATGAACTGCATCCCACACCTCCCCAAGGACAAGAAATTAAGAACTTCATCATCCAAAACATAGTAGAGGCTGCAGCCATCAGGGATATCCCCAAAGCAAGTATCTTCTATGCCTATGTACTCCCTAGGCTGTATGTAAACTTACGTTACTGGGTGAGTTGCACCATTCATAGCAAGGTAATCAGGAACCAATCTGAAGTTTGGAGGACCAAATACCCCACCCAGATTTAAAATGGCAGGTGTTGCCCCTCCTCCTCCACCAAAGCCCCTGTCAGGAGCTGAGCCTTTAGGGACTGAAGAACTGTCCCCTAGAAAAAAATAAAATGCAAATTATACATTAAAAAATAGGAGAGACAGATGGGACCTGCAGGTGGTGTGGTGGTTAAAGGCACTGGATTCCCATATGGCCAACTGCAGTTTGAGTCCTGGACCTGGCGGCTTGATTTCTTGCTTTCTTTTTCTCTCACTCCATGTCTATGTCTGGTCAAATTTAAAATAATAATAATAATAACAACAACAAATGGAATTAAATAAATAATTCTAAAAAAAGAGAGAGAATCCCTTTTTTTAAATTCTCTCACAGATGTATGTAAGATAGTGATTATCTGTTCCTTGAGTATGTTTAAAAACTAGTCTTTAAACCGATCTTTTTTTAAATTTTTTGGTGTGTGGGTATTTATTTTAATATCTATTTAATTCCTTTAATTAATACATAGTTCAAATTTCATGTTTCAATGTGTAGCTCAATTCTAACTTTTTCTCTTAATTTTTATTTATTATTATTATTTTTTGGAGAGAAATTTTTGCTATAGGGTATGTGTACTTGCTGGACAGACAAGAAAGGAGAGGAGAGGAGAGGAGAAAAGAGGAGAGGAGAGGCAAGAGGCAAGAGGCTAGAGGCAAGGCAAGGCAAGACACGGAAAGGCAAGAAGAAAAAAGGAAAGAAAAAATAAAAGAAGTAAGAAAAGAAGAGAAAAGGAGAGTAAAGAAACATTTGTCATTGAATAGTTCATAATATTCACTTATAATCTAAAAATCTCTGCTGCATGTGTAGGTCTAGACTTCACTTTTAATACATCTTTATAAATATTCTTTAGGTGTATCAGTTTTGCGAAATGTTCATATTGATGTTTAAAACAAACAACTGTAACATTCATGATTCTCTTTATTGTATCACAATTTTCCTTTTTTAAAATTAAGTTCATTTTTTATTCTTCTTTCTTTTTCATTCTACCTTTTTGTATTTGTTTGGTGTTATTTTTATAGTTTCATAAATTAAATAGTGTTTTGGGGCTTCTTTCTAATCATACATTTGTGTTTTGCTTTGACTGAATACTACCAGTTTTACTGAAAATAATTTTGTTGTCACCAGTATTAGGTGTTTGCTAAATACTGGTACTGATTATAACTTGAGTAATGACAATTTAGAATTATTTTTATTTCTGACTTAATTTCATATTTGTCAGAAAGTATATTCTGTGTTTTAAAATTTTTAAATTTTCTTTATATAACTATTATTTGTTAAAAAACATATTTATTATTTCTGACTTAATTTCATAGTTGTCAGAAAGTATATTCTGTGTTTTAAAATTTTTAAATTTTCTTTATATAACTATTATTTGTTAAAAAACACATTTATTATATATATATATAT
>NW_006159890.1:2146196-2164760 GCF_000334495.1 Tupaia belangeri chinensis
ATATGAGTTAATTTCCTAATACTGAAAGTTAATTTTATTATCATCCTTATATCACTCAGCTCCACACATTTCTTCTGTTTCTCCAGCCAAGATAATTGTATTCCTCATGGAGAATAATGCATTGTAAATGGACTGTCCCCCACCCATACAAACAAATTTCTATGCTTCTGAGGTTCATTTGCAAACTTCTCTATCCATCCATTAGCTTTCTTTCTTTTTTTTTTTTTTAATAGTTTTTTGCTATAGGGCACGTGTGCTCACCAGACAAAGAGAGACAGAGAGACAGAAAGTGAGAAATCATCCCCCAAGGAGGATGGCCACACTGCAATCCCTTCTCCTCCATTCTCCTCTTGGGATCTTGAACACGCACAACACATCCCCGATGTGAGTTTTAAGCCACCGGGTCCGGGACACGAACCTACTACATGGGAGTCCAGCAACATAGCCATTACGCCAACTGCTGGTCCCGATTAGCTTTGTTTCTTACAAAAGTGTTTTCATTTTGTTTTTACTCTCTGAAAACTTTCAAGTCTAGCTCTCAGTCTTCATCACTAATCTTAGATGAGCCATGTTGGTGTGCATGACCAACCTAACACTGGACCCCTAGTGTCTTTTCCTGAGTCAATTCTAAGCTTCACCTCCTCCTCATTCTCTCTTTGCCATCACTACTCCTTCCAAAAGCCTCGTTTGGTGTATCCTCTCTAACCATAACCTGTTCTCCCTTCTCATTATTTATTCCATCATTCACCTTGGCACTGTCACTTAAGCATTTTGAAGAAATATATTTTCAGTGTTGGGACCAGCAGTTAGCGTAATGGCTATGTCGCTGGGCTTCCACATAGTTGACTGCCGTTCACGTCCCGAACCCAGTGGCTTAAAACTCACGCCGGGTGCGTGTGCATGTGTGCCCAAGATCCCGAGAGGAGAACAGAGGAGAGGGGATTGCAGCACGGCCATCCCCCCTGGGGGGGGGTGATTTCTCGCTTTCTCTCTGTCTCTCTCTGTCTGTCTGGCGAGTGCACACGCCCTATAACAAAAACCTCTCCAAAAAAAAAAAAAAAAGAAATATATTTTCTAATCTTTATCTTCATAAACCATATACTAAGTTCTCCTATCACCTTTCAGTTTTAGTTTTGTCTTCTAATTATGTTTCAAATCTGTCCGTAATTCTGGCCTTCCAAACTCATCGTCCTTTCCCTGGATGACTGCAATAGCACACTAACAGTCTCTGCACTCACTCTGGTTTCCAGACAATAGGCAGTTAAGTTCTGTTCCTCTCTTCCCCCCTCAGTCCTCAAGCTTAAGTTCCTACTACAGATTTCCACTACTTCTGAAACAAAGACCTAATTTTCTAAATATCCCAAAGGCCCTACAATGTCCTGCCTTCTTCTCCTGGCTCCCACGCCTTCTTCCAGTTCCTAG
The DNA here is from genome assembly GCF_000334495.1 of Tupaia belangeri chinensis. Lineage (NCBI taxonomy): Eukaryota > Metazoa > Chordata > Mammalia > Scandentia > Tupaiidae > Tupaia > Tupaia belangeri. Next base: position 2,147,619 of record NW_006159890.1, read on the forward strand.
AACACTGTATGCTCCCCCAACCTCAGAACCTGAGTAGTAGCCACACTTCCACCTCGGCCTTCTCTATTTAGTCAAGCCCTACTCTCAAAATAACACTTGCTCACTGTTTTATGCAAGAAATCTCTGATCTACAATGTAGTTAGTATCTTTATTTCTCTCCTAACCCTACAAATGTTTTTTCATAATGCCAAACAAATTGCAAAATTTGCAATTTTTTTTTTAGTCTTGCTTAAAAACTATAAATTCCATGAGAGCAAATATATTGTCTTTTTGTGTGTGTGTGTGACATCTTTATAAGGAAGGCACTAGTCCTCTTTGTATCCATGGTCCCTAGAATAATATATGGCCTACAAAAAGTATTTTGGCTTGAATAATTTAAATAATACTAATTTTGGGCCAGCAAGTGGTGTGGAAGTTAAGCCACTAGATCCCACACAGTTGACTCCCAGAATCAGTGGCTTAAAAATCATGCCAGAAATGTGTGTGTGTACGTGCCCAAGATCCCAAGAGGAAAATGGAGAAGAGATGACAGCATGGCCATTCACCATGTTCAGTTATTTCTCATTTTCTCTCTCTCCCTCTGTTGCTGTCTCTGGCAAGTACATGCACCCTATAGCAAAAACTATAAATTAAAATAAAATTTTAAAAAAGAATACTAATTACACCCATTGTCTCTCTCCCAAATTTGGTCCTTTGAGCATTTTCTCATTTTCTTCACCACTACAGATATTCTTCTGTTTTGTTTTTTTTTTTTTTGCTTGTTTGTTTTGTTTTGTTTTGAGAATGTTTTGCTATAGTGAATGTGTGCTCACCAGAAAGACAGAGAAAGACAGAGAGACAGAAAGAGAGAAATCGCCTCCCAGGGGGTTGGCCACACTGCAATCCCTTCTCCTCAATTCTCTTCTCAGGATCTTGGGCATGCATGCACATACACCAGACGTGAGTTTAAGCCACTGGGTCCAGGACTCAAACCGTGGTCAACCACATGGGAGTCCAGCAACATAGTCATTACACCATATGCTGGTCCCCAGATATTCTTATTTATATTATTTTAACCACTTTCTGATTAGTCTCTTGCCTTCCCATCAAACTTCCCAAACTATCCTTTATCAGTCTCTCAAATGATCTTTCGAAAATACAAGTCAATAATATGATATTCTTTTTAAAAATATTGCAATGTGGGGCCAGCCGATGGCATAGTGGTTAAGTTGCTAGAGTCCCACTTGGCCAACCACGATTTGAGTCCTAGACCTGGCGGCTTGAAAATCATTCTGGGTGTGTGTGCATGCATGTTCAATATCCCAGGAAGAGAATGGAGGAGAAAGGATTGCTGCATGGCCTTCCTTTCTGAAGGGTGATTCTCACTTTCCATCTCACTGTCTTTGTCTCTCTTTCTCTCTGCTGAGCACACATACCCTATGACAAAAACTTGAAAAACAAAAACAAACAAACAAACAAACAAAAAAAAAAAAACTGCAGTGTTTCACCAATGGATCATCAACATAAATTCCATGTGCTCCAAAAAGATACATAGGATCTGACTTCTGTTCTTTCCAGCTCACCTTTCCATGCATTTCTTCTCTCCACCCCCAACACACAATCCTCTTCAAATATGCTGACTTGCTTGGATAATGATGCTGAAAAGGATCAGCACCTCCCCTACTCCAAAGCTAGTAACTGACTGATTTAATATTCCAGCTCAGATCTAGGTGAATTTAAAACTTACTATCAAGGCACATGTTAAAATTATATGAATATACCAAATTTTAAATGATTCTTCTGTCCTCATAAAAATAGGATATATAGGAAATTACAATTAATCAGGTGGACTTCATAACTTATAGTTTCCTTTTGCAAAAATAAGATTGGTTAATTTTTATTCCAATTGCTTGGGAAAATATTTTTTAGTACTGAAAGATCATGAATGAATTCATTTATATTACAAGAATCAAAATTATAACAAATAAAAAATAAGATATAATTATTTAAGTCCATAATTACAATGCTTACAACTTGCACCCATACCTAGATATTTATTTACATACTGGAAAAAAATTTTTGAGAGGATTTTTGTTATAGGGCGTGTGTACTTGCCAGAGAGAGACAGAGAGACAAAAAGCGAGAAATCACCCCCCAGGGAGAATTGCCATGCAGCAATCCCTTCTCCTCCATTCTCCTCTCTGGATCTTGGGCACACACACACACGCTCCCAGTGTGAGTTTAAGCCACTGGGTCTGAGGCTCAAACTGCTGTCGACTACATGGGAGTCCAGTAACATCGCCATTAGGCCAACTGCTGGTCTCCATACTGGGTATATTTTAGAAATCAAGAAATAACTGAGTATGTTCAACCACCAGCTTCCACGAGAAGAGACAATTTTCAATGTCAATTTAGATGTTTTACAATTTCTCTAATTTAGTAAGGGAAAATATAAGTCATTATTTTGATCTTAACTTGTCATTGTGTCCTTCATGATAGTGCTAATAATGTTATTGCTGATGGTGCTTGACAGGAAGCATTTGGTGCATTTGACTAAGGCTTCCGAACATTCCTTAATACTTGAATTAGACCTGGTCAGGTACAGCTGTGCAGACAAGCTTATTGAAAGAATTAAGGAATAGTCATATGCATTACTTATGTGTTTGTGTGTGCAATTACATATTGCTTAACTAAGCGGGTATGTTTTGAGAAATTCGTTAATCGCAGACTGTACCTATACAAACCTAGATATCCCTACTATCCACTTAAACTATGGGATATACTCTATTTTTTTTTTAAGAGATTTTTTTTTTCTTTAGGACACATGTGCTCACCAGAGAGACAGAAAGACAGAGAGTGAGAAATCACCCCCTGGGGGATAGACATGCCATAGTCCCTTCTACTCCATTTTCCTCTTGTGATCTTGGGCATGCATGCACATGTGCTTAGCATGAGTTTTAAGTCACCGGGGCCAGGACTCAAAATGTGGTCAATGACATGGAAGTCCAGTGACATAACCATTATGCCATCTGTTGGTCCCAGTGACATGACCTATAATAATTTAGGTGACCACAATTGTTTGTGCAGTTAATCATTGACCGAATGTCATTATATAGTTCCTGACTGTACTTGATGATCAAATTTCTAAATGTCCTTATACATTCTTAGATAGTCATGATATAGGAACTTTGGAAACTTAGGTGACAAACTAGTGATCATGACAATTGGGAATCATAGGTAGAGTAACTATATAATTTATTATCTCATTTGGGCCCCATGTTAGATGGGGCCCATGTCCACTGAAATGTATGGACATCAACACACCTGGCATAATTTGGGATTTTCCAAAGGAAATTAGTGTATAATTTCAGACAAGTGTCAAGTAAAGTGAATCACTTAAGGGATCCAAGCAATCTGGATCTATATTTCACTCTGCTTCTAATCAGTTCACATGTTAATTTGCCTATGCTGAGTTCAACTATAAGAATATAAGGAAGTTAAATAAGAATATTTGAGAATATTTCAGGGAAAATCAAAAGTTTAAAAAACTTGAAGTTATTGTCAGACTGTAAGTTTCTTCAAAAAATAATTTGACTCAGAGCCAGCAGGTGGTGTGGTGGTTAAGGGTGCTAGACTTCCACATGGCCGGCCACATGGTTTGAGTCCCAGACCTGAGAGCTGTCTTTGCTTTCTCATGTTCCCCCTCTCCCTCTGTCTCTCATTCTCTCTGTCTCTCTCTGGTCAAATTAAAATAAATTAAATTAAATTAAATCATTTAAAAAAGAATTTTACTTTACTTTTTAAATACTGCAATTCCTTTTAATACAGCAAATAATGAAAAGAAAAACTTTTGTGTGTGATTATTGTTTAATTAAAATTATTTACTGAGCATTTACTATTGACTTATTACTGCCAAAGACTCTGTGATTGGAGGATAAGTTAGAAAGAGTTTCTTACCTTAGCAGAAATGCAAAAGAGTATGAAAAATTCTATAATAAAATAATAATTTAATGCATTTTAGATTAGGGATAAGAAATTTTATAGGCACACCATAAAGCTTATTTATTCACAAAATGATGAACACATTTTCCAGATTGCATATTAATATGAATAACTGAAGAGAATTAACTTTGGAAGTAATTTGTTAAACCCCCTCAACTACTTAATGCTATAAACTCTTCATAAAAATTTCTTAGTCTGTCACTAATTTATTAAAACAAAGCATTGAGTTTATAACAATGAAAACCAGAAACACAAATGCATTGGAATATGGTCTCAGTAATTGAAGCAGATGCAATTACTTCTAATTCAATTAAAAATAATATTTAATACATTTTATTAAATGTGAAAATTATTTGGCAATGCAAAAGAAAGCATAAGTTATTGAATAATATGTAGAGTAGAGCTAATAGCAACGAAACTGTCTAAGGCCAATGACAGTATTTCATTTAATACATCCAATACTTAAAATATAAGTAAGGAAATTAAATTAATTCAAGTAAAAACACTGTTGTTTATTTTGTTTCTGTCCTATATCATAAATTTGTTTAAGAAGATGATTTTTACAGGCCACACTATTCCTTTAAATAGAAACACTTCTGAAAGTGAGCTAGGGGTGTGGTACAAAGTGGTTACTAAATTTTGTAGTAGAACACAGCATAGACAAACACTCAAGCAATTTTTGTATAAATCAGAGCATCACAAAATAAAGATATACACCCCTTATTCAAAATAAACTCACATTTTATCCAGAAATACAAAGAGAACCCTTTTTGTATTTAAAAAAATTTAATATAATTGAATTTAATGTTAATTTAACATTAATAGATATGATAAACAAAAATATATAGACTTCTTCGGTCATGTGGCCTGTGCTGAATTTGAAATTAGAACGAATCTATTATCTAAATATATATAGGATCTTCTCGATGGGTTTCTTGTGATGAACCATGCCTTGGACTTCTGGGAAGAATGTAAGTGTAATATATTTGCATATCATAGGACACATCTGTCTGATTTTAAAAAAAGTTTACAATAGTAGATAATAGATATAGCAAACAAGCTAAGACCAACAAAAGCTAAGACCAATGATAATTTATGGTTTGCATATTAAACACCTAGTTATTGGTTACCTAAAATAAGTGATAAACAAACATTGAAGATGGAATATCTTCATGCCCTTCCTAAGTGGTCTCTCTCCCATTGGCTCCACTTACACAAATTATGCTAAGTGTACAACTCAAGTGTCCTTCATCAGAATGTCTTCCTACATATTCTGACCCACCATATTTCTTTTTCAACTCTAAAAATTATAAATGTTGAGTTTTTGTTTTCTTTTTTACTTGAGTAGTTTATACTGTCAAGTGCTTATTAAGTGACTTATGTATACTACTATACTGTTTCTGGAAGCTGACTCACAGCATTGAGCAAAACAAGCACATACTTTGCCATCATGGTATATTCTAATATTCTATTAGAGTATAAACTAGTGAGGGAAACAAACAATAAATATTATAAATAAGGGACCAGCAGTTAGCGTAATGGCTATGTCGCTGGACTCCCTTGTAGCCGACCACGATTCCCATCCCAGACCCAGTGGCTTAAACTCATGCCAGGCGCGTGTGCGTGCGTGCCCAAGATCCCAAGAGGAGAACGGAGGAGAAGGGATTGTGGCGTGGCCATCCCCCCTGGGGGGGTGATTTCTCGCTTTCTGTCTCTATGTCTCTCTGTCTGTCTGGCAAGCACACGTGCCCTATAGCAAAAACCTTTTAAAAAATATTATAAATAAGTAGATCATAGCATATATTAACTAATAAGAAGTGTTACAAAGAAAACAAAAGCCTTCAAGAGGATGGGAGGTAAATTGTCCTTTTTTAATAGGAGGATGAGAGAAGGCTCTAAAGAGAAAATGAAATATGAATAAAGACCTTAAGGAAGAAAGGAGCAAGCTCTGCAGTCAATAGGTGAAAAGTTTCAAGCGCATCAACATCAAGTTTTTACGCTTTGGAGAACACGTGTCCCTCCTGTTCCAGGGAAAAAGAAAGAACTAAGCTTATGTGGTCTTAAGCTAGGAATCAAAGCAAGGAGCAAAAAGAAATGAGATCAGTGTGAAGATAGAATGTCCACCAGGTAAGGACTTACACATCAAGGTTGGAAGGTAATTTGTTTTGATTTGACTTAATTCAACTGAATAATTCTGGTTGCTATATTAAGGCAAATTTGCCTTAGGGCATGTGTGCTCACCTGAGAGAGACAGAGTGAGAGAGAAAGTGAGAAATCATCACCTGGAGGATGACCATGAAGCAATTCCTTCTCCAAGGATTTGGGTATGCATGCACATGTGCCAGGTATGAGTTTCAAGCCACTAGGCCCTGGACTCGAACTGTGGTCAACCATGTGAGAGTCCAGCAATGTAACTGCTACACCATCTGTTGGTCCCAAGATGAGTTTCCTTGAACTCATGATTTATTGAGCATTTATGAATTAATTATCTCATTTAATACTTACAGTTAGGATTTGATAATTTATCTATATTTCTTACCTTGCTAAAACAGCTAAATTTTCAAGCACATAAAAATATCAAACCATTTTCCAGATTTGAAAACTGAGACTTAGAAAAACTAAGTACACTTTCCAAAATTACCTATTGACTGAGAGGCAGAAATTCAATTTAAAAACAAACCATCCAAATCCTGTTACTCAACAGCCCTCTCAAAACTCCACTCACCATTGATGAAGGTGATAAATATTGATCTTTAGGTGAGCATCAATATGAAAACCTCTCAAGACATGTTACTGCCAAATATTATCTTTATGATTAATTTAAATGTTAGCATTTTTATCATGTCACCCTCCTGATGCTACCATTTATAAGTTCAACATTTTGCTTTTACAGATTTCTGTTTTCCTAAGGGAAAGCTAAATTTTTATCAGAGCCTTGAAATATTAACAATAAGACTGTAAATAGAGAGGCATTTTAAACCAATTTACTGAAACAAACAAAAAAATGAAACAACTCAAGGAAAACTTGGGTCCTTCGATTCTATTTTTTTCTCAAGGAAGTAGTAACATATATCCAGATAAATCATAGTCAGAAAGATGGCAGGGGCAGATTTAAAGGGTCTTGAGTCTTTTGCTTCATTCATACCTCCTTTGTTTCAAAATTATTACAATAGGTTTCAGCCTCTATTGGGCTTTGAATGCCTAAAACTCACTAATGTTCATTAACTGTAAACCACATGACATAATGCCTACCATGTAAAAGCACTAGTTAGATAGCTGTGGACTGAATGAGTTAATTAGTAAACAAATGAATGATTAGGATCAGAAAATATCTGACACTTCTCAGTTGCCATGCATAGAAGAGGTCTGACATACAATCTGTGTTAACTTTTTAAAAGATAAACACATTGCAATATCAAACAGCTCAGAAATTCTCAACTCTAAAATTACAGTATGTTTTAATACTGTAGAATGAGGCAGCAACCTATAGAATGAAAGAATGTATTTCTAAATTACATATCTAATAAAGGATTAATACTCAAAATATATAAGGAATTCAAACAACTCCATGGTAAGAAAACAAATAACTTATACAGAAATGGGCAAAGGACCTAAATGGGCATTTCTCAAATGAAAACATACAAATGGCCAACAGGAACATGAAAAAATGCTCACTATTACTAATCATCAGGAAAATGCAAATTGAAACCATAATGAAAGATAGGGCGTTGATACATGGTACTGGAGCTACATGGAAGGGTCAAGTTTAGATCCCACGTAAAGATGAACACACACTCCTGTGATCCCTGGACTAATGGGAGGGAGGGTTAGGAGGGAGGGACTGTGACACAAGTACATTCAGTTAAGGGTGTTTATCTCTAAGTAGATAAACTGATACCAACATAAAAACCACAGTGAGATAAGACTATACCTGTTGGAATGGCTATTATCAACAAGGTAAATGGTGCCTGCTGGTAACAATGAGAAGAGGGAATTTTTGCACACTGTCTGTGAGAATACAAATTACTAGAGCCAATATTGAAAACGGTACGAGGGTTCCTCTGACAATTAAAAATAAATCTGCCATATAATCCAGCAATCCACTACTAGGTACGTATGCAAATGGAATGAAAACAGTAATGATTAGAATTACTTAGACCAGGGACCAGCAGTTAGCATAATGGCTATGTTGTTGGACTCCCATGTAGTTGATCGCGTTTCGAGTCCTGGACCCGTGACTTAAAACTCACGCCGGACACGTGTGCGTGCATGCCCAAGATCCCAAGAGGAGAATGGAGGAGAAGGGATTGTGGCATGGCCATCCTCCCTGGGGGGTGATTTCTCGCTTTCTGTCTCTCTGTCTGTCTGGCAAGTGCACATGCCCTATAGCACATATTTTATATATATATAATATATATATATATATATATTATGTGTTCATGTTTGTATATACATGTACACATATATTTACACACACATGCTCTTATTTCTTTTAGGTTTTTGCCATAGGATTCATGCTCTGGCTGGAGGGAGACAGAGAGAGACAGAGCTAGGTGAAGTAAGAGAGCACCTTCCAAGGGTGTTGGCCACATGGCAATCCCATCTTCTCTGTTGTCCTCTCAGAATTTTGGACGTGCAAGTATATGTCCCCAGCATGATTTTCAAGCCACTTTGAACCATAGTTGGCCATATGGGAGCCCAGCACTTTAACCACCACACCACCTGCTGGCCCCCACATGCTCTTTAGACATATTTATTCCTAGTTTACACAGTGTGGTTATAGAAAATAATTAAATTATACAAATATCAACAGCTTATTAATGTCAAGCTATTAGGCATTCAAATTTGATATCAGTATGGTATTAATTAGGAAATAAACAGAGAAATAATTAAATTTCAAGAGAGAAAAGATGACATTCATTGTTTTCTAAACTTATTTTCATCCAAGTAATTCAGAAAGAAAACAAGGTTTACCAAATATAAAGAAAAATAAAGTTTATTTTAAAATTTTCCTATGGAAAACTAAAATATGAAGCTTAACATAGTCAAATCCAACACACACACACACACACACACACACACACACACACAGGAACTATTTGGGGTGATGGATATGTTCATTGGGTGGATGATTGTAGCAATCATTTAAAAAAGGCATAGTACATCAACACATCAAGTTGCGTTGATATATTTGTTAAATATATTCAATTTTTTGTCTGTCAATTGTATCTCCATAAAGCTGGGAAGAACTGTTTTAACAGTCCTAGTTTGTTTGTTTGTTTGTTTGTTTGTTTTATGCTAAAATAGACAACACTGCCAAGGATGAGAGGTTGACGGCAGGCATGGTGGTGACTGGAGAGGACACTAGAAAATTTCTTAGAAAGATATTAATGATTTATATTTTGATTGTACTGCTGGTTACAGAACTACATACACTATCAAACAAACTGAAATGTATATTTTAAATGAGTGAGTATTATTAGATATAAATTTTACTTCAATAAAGCAGACTATCTTTTTGAAAAATAAGCTTTGGGTCAGCTGGCGACATTGCCGTTAAGGCACCGAATTCCACATGGCCAGCAGCACAGTTTGAGTCCAGACACAGTGGCCTGAAAAACAAGCCCAACCAAGCACATGTGCTTAAGAGCCCAAAATCCCAAAAAAGAAAGGGAAGAAAGGAGGTTGCTCTGTGACAATACCTCAGGGTGGTGGGGAGGGAGGCTTTCTTACTTTCCCTCTCTGTCTCTCTCACTGCCTTTCTCCAATGAGTGCCTGTGCCCTCCAGCATTTTTTTAATTAAATTTTTTAAAAGAAGCAGCTTCATTTTCCCTGTTGCAAAAAAAAAAAAAAAAAAGAAAAAAAGAAAGAAAGCAAGCAATTTCTCTACCTTACTTCTTTTAGAGTGTTACTTTAGAAAACTTTTACGCATGTTCTCCTCTCTTTGAAATTTGTATAAATCTTTTTGAAAATAGAATAGCCTTTTGTCAGGCTAATGGCCAAGCTAGATCTGTCTGAAGGACCTGGGACTCTCTTTTTGAAATGGAAAACATCAAGGGAAATAGTGGCTCTCCATACCAGTTTTTTAAGGGAAAGCAGAAGTCTAACTTTACGGCCACCTTGCTCCAACCTGTAAAACTCCCTCCATTGTTTCTCCTGTCTATACCTAATCAGGTAATATAGATGGTTAGCCTAGTTATCTTGAGAACCTATGAGGAATGGTGTGTAATAAACATGGCTACTGGGACCAGCAGATGGCATAATGGTTACGTCGTTGGACTCTCACGTAGTCAGCCATGTTTTGAGTCCTACACCCAGCAGCTTAAAACTCATGCCAGCACATCTGCGTGTATGTCCAAAGTCCTGGGAGGAGAATGAAGGAGAAGAGAATGTGGTGGGCCATCTCCCAGGAGGAAATATCTCACTTTCTGTCTCTCTATCTCTCACTGTCTCTCTAGCAAGCACACGTATCCTTAGCACAAATCTCTAAATAAATAATAGGGCTACATCCTCTTGATGACAAGCTCATGTTTATCTTGGAAACATGTATGCAATGGGCTTTATGGGTGTAGCTGTACAAAAGGGGGAGAGTTCAGTTTCAGCAGAACGCCTATGATCCTCACCACATTCTGGTTTGATACTTATTCAATAATAAAACTCTTTATAATTCTGTATTACTTTTATGGGAAACATTTCTGAGTAAGGATTTATTTTTAATTATATACCCTCAACACTAGTTAACTAAGAAAGCATGTATCTGCTTTCAGGCTGGCATTAAATCAGGTGATGTTAATAATTTATCTGTAACCAATACTTGGTATAGCAGGATGACTGTCTCTAATTACTAGCCAGGGATTACTTTCAACTTCTTGATTATATATTTGGTCCTTATAAAATATGAATAAATATACAAAATGAGATAGGAAGTGTATAAAGATAATTTCAAGTAATTTAAAAGCAAAATGTTAAAACATTTTCATCATTTTAATTGGACATCTACCTAAGCATCCTGGATAATTAATATTCTAAAGGTTGCATAGAAATCAATAAAGTAACCATTATGAAGCCAGTTGTGAAATGCCTTATCCATCATGTAATCAATTCATTCATTGAACATTTTTACTTGTGTGACTAATGGTGATAATTATAATTCTGATCCTTATGTACGATGTATTGTAATAAAAGAGAATGTTTCTAAAAGATCTGTATATTAATGGTGAAGTGTGGCAAGTTGCTTCTCAGTTTTACTATTCTTGCTAGGAATAGCCTTGACCTAAAAAGATCCAGATGATTCTCTTCAGATTCTTTGTGATTACTTCCTGTTGGAACTGGGCATGAAATGGTCAAAGGCAGTTAGAAGGAAGCAAATGGGAGAATGTAGATTGATTTAGCAATTACCAAAAGCTTGGTAACCAGCTTTTCAAATCCTAAAAATTATAAAGAATCACTACAAATTTTTCTGTAAAATACAATAATCTAAAAACTGCAACTCAATCTTTACAGCTAAGAATAAATCATGTGAAACATGTGGCATTTTATTTGTTAAGAATTGGTCATAACCATGCTCTTGCACTTATAAGTGTACTTAAGTAAATCTATTTTACCAGTTGGGGGGTGGGATCCAGATGAAGAGAGCATGTGTTTTATCTGACCAATTTCTAAGTATAAACCTCTTGCACAGAGCTGATTCAATTCAACTTCACCCCCTTCATTTTTCTAGGAGGAATACAACCTTTAGTAAGGGCAAAGGCATTCTTTTTAAATTATAAATTAGGTCATCAGTACCAGTAGATACAATATGCATGGTTTGGGAAGCTCATTGCTTTCTCACTGATCAGCCTACATTCTGGACCAAGGAGGGTACTTTTTTATAACCTTCCTCCCAGACTTACCCACCAACTTCTTTGCAAAGTAAAATGATTCATGAGCACATGAAATGTAGAATCTATGACCTCCAGAAACTGGCCTCTATGAAATAAACCCAGTTCCGTTTAAAACAGTAGTGCCTTCTCTATGGGAATTAAAATCAGTTTGCTTAATTTTGATTTTGCTTTATTTTATTACTTATTTAGCATTTATTAACAGTAAGATAATAGTTTAATAAATTTTTACAAATAAACCATAGTATAGATCTATATAATTGGGTTGTGTTAGATTTTATCAGCACAGGTTATTGATTGATTGATTGATCTTAATGCCAAAGGATGCATGTATGCACACAAGAAACAGATGGAAACAGAGAGAGGGGAAGAGAAAGCACCCTCCAGCAGAGACTGTCCATACTGTTATCTTTTTTTTTCTCTGTTTTGCCCATCCCTTTCAGATAAGATCTGAGCATGTGCCAAACACAGGCATATGCCAGTGTGTTTTTCCAGCCACTGGGCAGTGAATGGAACTGCAGCCAACCATGTGGGATCTGACTCTCTCTGTACAGATAAGCTAGGGGGATAGCCCTCAGCATAGGCTTTTACAGTACCCTCAAGTAGTGATATAGTCGTATCAGAAGTTTCATTATTTCTGTGTCTTAAGATTTTTATCTATATACTAAGCAACATATTTTTGTTATCAGTAACATTTTCATAATTTGTATGTAATAATGTGCTTAGTTTTTCTATGAAATTTTTATAGCTCTATCAAAATTTGAACTTCAAAATGTGGATTTGATTTTTTGATATAATGTATGAATAAATTTAAGATATGAAAAACACTCAATAAAGCCTTGTCTCAAGTCACAGTATTAATCCAAAGATATTCAGATAACTATGTAACTTGACTGATTTACTTATTCTTTTAACATATGCATATGGATAAGAGACAGGCAAGTCCTGCTTATGTCGACATTTAAATGATAAAAAACTGAGACAATAGGTGTCTATATAGTTAGGGATGCTTCAGGAATCAGAAACTTAATATAAAGGAAATGTACCCACACTCTAGTCAACACTTGCACAGAGAATCTTAGTTACATCATTGCAAGGCAATGGTCTTACTCAATAACCTGTGTATTTTGGAGCCAGCAGGTAGCATAGTGGTTTTGGCCAACCATGTGGCCAGTCACATTTTGAGTCCTGGACCTGGCAGCTTGAAAATCATACCAGGCACCAGAGTGTGTGTGCCCAAAAATCTCAGGAGGAGAATAGAGTAGAGGGTACTGCAGCATGGCTATCCCTCCTAGGGGCTGGTTTCTCACTTTCCCTCTCACTGTCTCCTCTGTTTCTCTCCAGTGAGTATATGTGTCATAAGTAAAACCTCAAAAGATTTTTGTTTAATTATAATCTGTGTATTTTATTAATTCATAAAACAACTGCTAAGGATTTCTGTTTTAATGGTCATAGTGATTTTATTCTGTTATGAAGAGTATCAAAATAAACAAATTAGTGTAAAATCATTTGCTATCATGATAAGGCAAAAGGTACTACCACATAATTAGATAGCCTGAAGTAGTCTCTCACCAGAAGAATAAGACGTGTGATGCAGATGCTGAGTAAGGACGGGGCGGGAGAAGGACTTAAAGGGTTTGGTTTGCATTCATTCATTTGGTTTGCATTCATTTGATGGGACTCTTGCAGTAAGCTTGACCCACTTGGGGAGATTCCTGGTATTTGCATCTGGACACCCCTATGAGTGTGCCCATACGTCCCAATGATTTGGGGCTCTCTGAGCCTGAGAGTAGATTGCAAAGTCAGGATCCTATTTGGGGTGCTGTCTCTCACTCTGTCCCTCTCACTCATGGCAGGAATGAGTACGCTTTTTCAAAAAAAAAAAAAAAAAGAATCAATAGACAAAGATACATGGTGTGGTGAAAAAGATGGCTTTTGGACTCAGAAACATCTCAACTCAAACTTCAGATCCATTCTTTATTCGCAGTAATCTCTGGAAAATCACTTTTTCCTCTGAATTTTCTTGTTTGTAAAACTGATACTTGTATAAGAAATATCAGTCTGACATGCAGAAAAGCAATCTGAGTTATGACTAACATTTCCTAAAGGGATACGAAAAGTAAAGTCCTTTCATAATATATATTAACACTTCTTTCAATCCATTCTTTCTTGATAGTTCAGAGATCAGTGCCTCCCAATGGGTGTACACCACTCTGGGAAAATAATTCATGGGCATCTAGAAAAAAAATAAACATATTGGATAGCTGAAAAGTGTATTCATGTTGGGTAAATTCAACTTACAAGCAAAGTGATGGATAGTGATTAAATGCATAAAATAAAGAATAATAATAATGAGAAAAAATAAAATATATAATACAAAATTCATACCTATAGAGAGATGATTATCAATGAGGATTTTGATTAATGGGTAGAGAAAGAGGAGTTACATATTTGTTCACTGTTCTGTCACTGCATGTGAGGATCCTTTGTGTGCTCAGGCACCTGTTTATGTCTGAAATGATCTCTTCCTATTTGTTATCAGATGCATCATTGCTGGAGAATTTTATTTTTTCCACCATGAGAAAAACGTGGCAACATCAGTATTACTCCCAGTGCCTTGACTCTTAAAATAATTGAAGAGAGTATATTGAAACAATACAGGCTTTTTTGTGCCTAGATCCCTGACATCATTCACTTAAGGTTGGTTGCTTCTTTACTCATGATTCTGCATCATCCATCATGATGTCCCAGTATATTGGCTTCCAATGACTCTCTCAAAGGTTATTATTGTGTTTCAGGTCCCCAAATACAAGTCTTAACCAGAAAATGCAGAAAACAATGTGAAAGGCAATTCATTTTCTGATCATGCTAAACCTACTATTGTAATTTAGTTGACTAAGCATAGAAAATATTTTTTTAACCATGCCTTCTTTGGAAATCTTTAGACAGTAAAAATTGTATACCTAGAATTCGATGACCTCATATGTTGCCCATAATTTATCTTGCTAAGGATTTATGTAAAATGTTGGATCATGAGAATTGTCCAGAACACTTGATAATACATTACAACATGTGGTGAAAAGGAGGGTTTTTCCACTTGTTTGTGGAGTCACAAGGAAAATCATCTATTTTATTATGAAACAGAAGATGATTACCATATGTCACATTGAAACAAACAGAGTGAAATAAAATGTGTGGGAGGCAAGGCTAAAATTCAAATGACAAAACAAAACATTTATTTTACATGATAAGTGATAAATCTATAAGCAATTAAGAAATATTACAGGAAAGTATTCAATAAGCACAAGGTCATTGTGTAAGATTTTTCAGGACTTTTTACCATATGGGGATCCTGAGCTACTGGAATCTGGAACTATATTGTTTCATAATTAGCTAAACACGGGACCAGCAGTTAGCGTAATGGCTATGTTGCTGTACTCCCACGTAGTCAACCGCAGTTCGTGTCCCGGACCCGGTGGCTTAAAACTCACGCCGGGCACATACGCGTGCAAGCCCTAGATCACAAGAGGAGAATGGAGGAGAAGGGATTGCGGCGTGGCCATCCCCACTGGGGGGTGATTTCTTGCTTTCTGTCTCTCTGTCTCTCTCTGTCTGTCTGGGGAGCGCACGCGCCCTATAGCAAAAACCTCTAAAAAAATAATAATAATTATCTAAACCGTGGGGTCAGCAGGTGGCATGGATAGTTGAAGGTGCTGGATTCCCATATGGCCAACCGAGTCCCATACCTGTTGGCTTGCTTTCTAGCTTTCTCTGTCTCTCTTTCTGGTCCAATTTTTTTTAAAAAAAGTAATAATAATAACAAATGGAATTAAATAAATAAACACTTTTAAAAATAATTAGCTAAACTGATATAGATACAGTCCATCTTTCTCTTGTCTCACACAACAGATCCCATACAAACAGGGCAAAATTTGCTTGGTTATGTAAGTAGTTCATAATTGTTGTTGTATTTTACATATTTCATTTTATTATAGTACTATTTTGTGCCTCTAATAAATGAAATATTTCAAAGTACGGGATCATCTGAGGTGCGAAGTATCGGGACAGAGCCTCCACCTGGATCTGAGAGTCTCAAGGAAAAGAGAATGGTAGCCTGCTCTTTGTCTCTGATCTCACCCTTGGAATTATCTCCTAAAAATCTCAACTTCATATTCCTCCCCTCCATTTTCTCTTGGCTTACTCCTCACCCTATAGTCCCATTGCTACTCTTTTCTTTCTTTTGTTGTTGTTGTTGGTTTTTCTGTGTTTTTTTTTTTTTTTGAGTGTGATTTTTGCACTCATCAGAGAGATGGAGAGGGAGACAGAGAGATAGAAAGTGAGAAATCATCCCTCGGTGTGATGGTCACACCACAATCCCTTCTCTTCCATTTTCCTCCCAGGATCTTAGGCACACATGCACACTTGCCCAGCATGATTTGAAGCTAACTTTTCTGGGGCTCGAACAGTGGTCGACCCTGGGAGTCCAGTGGCATAACCACTACACCGTCTTCTGGCCCCATACCTCCTCTTTTCTTTCGAATTTATTCTTTCTTATTGTCTACCTTTACATGTTAGTAAGTTTACTTAACCTTATTTGTTGCTTTCTCCTCTTGCCAACTTTGCTCTTCAACTGAATCTATGCAATGAAAACCTGAGATCTAGAAGGGCCGCAGAGGGAAGAGTGGGAATACCGAGGCCCACGAGTCCTCAGATATTATCATCAGTTTTCCTGTCACAGGATATTGGTACTCAACACACTGTATTTGGCATTGGTACTATAACATTATACATGTCACAAATGGGGGCTGGCCAGAGTAGATTCTTCTTTAAATGAAGTTAGAATTTAAACTAAAAGCAAGTTATTATGTCATTTATTAACAAAGTTCAGAGCCAGAATTGAATTCAAACCCTGGCTTTATACCCTTGGAGATGTAGTTTCTCTATGCCTCTGTTTTCTCATCTTCAAAGTAGGGATATTTAGCCCAGAACAGCCCTTCTTCAAGAGACAGACAGCTCCATGGCTCCTGCAATCTAGCCATTTTGGGAGAAAGGAAAATGTCCCACTGATAACTGGGCCTCCAGCATACAAAACTCACATGAACAGCCCTTCTTCAAGAGACAGACAGCTCCATAGCTCCTGCGATCTAGCGCACCACGCGGTTTTTTAATTTTTGAGTTTTATTGAAATTTTTTGAATTTTTTTTTAGATTTATTTAAAAGTTTTTCTCTTCTTTTTCTCTGTTTCTTGTCTTTTTTTTTTTTTTTTTTTTTTCTTTTTTTT
>NW_006159890.1:2166205-2166506 GCF_000334495.1 Tupaia belangeri chinensis
GAGGGTTAGGGATAGGGAATCAAGGATGGCAAAAAAAGAAAAAAAGAAAAAACACAAAATATACAAGACATAAGAAATGAAAAATTATTTGTTGATAACACGTATGTTGATGTGCTTGATTGAGCCAACAGACAGTGTATTTTGAATGAAAAATTCATTTTGTATACTGTAATGATGTATAGCATATTAATGTTAAAAAATAAAAATAAATTAATACAAAAAAAAAAGAGTAGGAAGAGAGCCAAACTTGTGTGTGCCCCCCCAAAAAAAAAAAAAAAAAAAAAAAAGGAGGGGATTTTAG
>NW_006159890.1:2166859-2195101 GCF_000334495.1 Tupaia belangeri chinensis
GTAACACATTAGTGATATTTAGCATTCAGTTTCTGTTACTTATTTCAAGAACAGTGCTTGAGCATAATAAACACTACATCAGAGCTATCCACTATCATTACATGGCAAATCTAGTCTTCAACTATGTATCTGGTTTCTATTATTTGTCAAAATATCACTAATGTGTTACTTTTCTTTTCATCCAACAGCCCTCTGAAGATACTTATGAAAACTAAAAGAATTATTAACACATTTTTAAAAATCTCTAGATGAAGACTTCTGCTAACAAGTATTTTAATTCATTTTATATTTAGCTATGTTAATTTTATTAATAACTGAAGCTTTTTGATGATATATTTCCCTAATATAAAGTAATATATATACACTTACATATACATATGTATGTGTATATATGTATATATTGGGTCATCGGAAAAGTCATGGCATTTTTTTATATTTTTCTTTACAAAAATGTGTCATGATTTTTCTGATAACACAATATATGTATTTCTATAAGACCAAATAGGGAAAAATATAGCAAAGTATAACATACAAAGCTAAAGCAAGATTTGGATATTTAAAAAGTGCTGTTCAGGGTCTGTAATGCAGTTAGGACTTTAAAGCCCCCTATGCTATCTAGAAAAAAGAATTTTAAGCCACAATTTTTGTTTGACAAGAAGTTCATCACTCAGATGACAAAACAAAACACAAGTGTAAATATTATAGGACCAAGGTATACATGGTAAACTTCAAATGAATAAATTAAAAAAAAAATCTATGTACCAAGAAGTTTGTCAAGGAGTGAAGAAACAAACAAACAAACTCTGATAGTGTGATAGGGAATAAATTACTTTTGTTAACATATTATCAGAATTTGAACTGAAACTTGAATATGCCTCATATTCTGAATTATATTTAGGACAAAATGCTAAAATCTTTAAGTATTTCATATTACCACTTTTCTTATACATCCCAATTTTGAGTAATCATTTTTTTACTCTCTGGCTGAACAATTTAGCATACAGGAGGAGAAATGAGCACAGAAAATGATTCATTGATTCAACAATGCCTTTCATTGATTCAACAAATAATATTTTGAAAGACCATCAAGAGTAGATAAAATTCTTAAGAAGAAAGCACTGGGTATTTTGTATAGATCCTCAATTAAAAATTCTGTTTGCCAAAATGCAACATAGTTATGATCTAAGAAATTCTACTGTAAATTAGTCCAGCTATTACACCTGGCTAGAGAAGCCTCCTTTTATGCTTTTATTTTTTCCTGAATCTTGTGCAAATACATACTAAGTGCTACCATGATGTTTTCTAGACCATATAAACCATATTCCATGATCTTCGAATACTAAATCTAAATTCTTTTCAATATAGGGAGTAAAGTTTGCATTGCTGGGTGAATTATTAAATTACATTATTATGAGTCCTGTCTTACTGACCAGTATTATTCTCTTTGGGCTCCAAGGGACTTTGAGGTTTTGTATTTCCATTGGATATCACCAATCATTATTTTGCCAAAATAAATTCTATATGGTATAGGTACTGCCATACTCATTGTATTTGATTCCGTAAGCCAAAGGCTACAAATCAACTTTTTAACTTATAAAGCAAAGCATACAAGTTCAGTATTTATTGCTGTGGACACGTAATCAAGTTGTCAAAAATAGAATAGGAGGACAAGGACTATGTATGATTTCTGCCTCACATGCTTAAAAGAAAATGACTTGCCCAGGATATCTTCCTCTGAGCTAGAACACAGAAGTGTCAGAGATAAAGCTCAGACCCTAGGGCAATGCTTATAAATGGGCAGACCAATCAGACACCAAGAACCTGGGTCTCACGATGATCTTGGAATGCAGACACACCTAACAGCCTAGGCATGACTGACTCTAACATGAAAAGAAAGTAACATTTCACCTAGTTTCAGCCAGTGTTTTTTTTTTTCAGTCTTTTGGTTATAGCCACCTAACCTTCACAGTTTTAATGAACACACGTACGTGTATTTTATTCAGGATAACCATGTTTTCTTTTTCTTTTTAAAATTTTACTTTTTATATTTATTCTATGGATTATTTATCATTGTTATTTATTATTATTATTTTTACATTCAATCACTGTGTATCACTGTGTATTATACCAAACACATTTTACCAATCTGAATACACTGAATATTGGTTCAATCGAAGATATTACCATACATATTATCATCAACAGATAATTTTCCATTTTTGTGTCCCTTACTTATTTTGCTTCTTTCTTTTTCCCTTAGATTCCCTCCCTTAGCCTTTCCCCATTTCCCGCTTTCCTCCCACACTTTTTCTAGTATCTACAGTTGCTCTCCATGCCTTATACATTCAGTCTTTCAGTTTCTGCCACAAAGTGCAGACATTTGGTATATATTGAATGGGGACATACAATGCTTCTATTTCATAGTCTGGCTTGCTTTGTTTAGCAGTAAATCTTCCATATTCATCCACTTTCTATCAAATGCCAGGGTCTCATTGTTTCTTATGACTGAGTAGTATTCCATAGTGTGCATGTGTCACAGTTCTTTAATCTATTCATCTGTTCATGAACATTGGTTTTGTGTCTTAGCAATTGTGAATAATGCCACGATAAACACAGATATGCAAATGTTTTTCTGACTGGTTGCATTTCTATCCTTTCAGTAGATACCTAGGAGTGAAATTATTGGATTATATGGTAGTTCTATTTGTAGGTCTTAGAGGAATCTCCATATTTTCTAGAATTGGCTTTGACTTTGTGGTTTTTGATTGGATGTACTTTATAATAATTTTTGTATAATTCTTGTGTGCCAATGACTAAATTACCTACAAATTTAATAATGTCTATAGCATGTTGCTCCATCTATTTTTGATTTATAATTACATGAAATATGAGTATACCTTGCAAGTGGGAAATAAAATCCCCACAAGTCATTTAAATGATCTACATTTTTTACAACCAATGCTACCAAGAAATTCAATGTATCTCTGTGTGAATCTAAAGATATTAAGGTTTGAATCTCATTGCTTTTGGTTTCTAACAACTGTCTTGAAGGTATTCACTGAATCCGCTTAGCAAGCAGTTATCTTTCACATACATACATATAAATACACATAATTTTTCATAATTTACATCTCATGTGTGTATAGACACCTCAAAACCTGACTCCTTTTTGCTCTGATCTACAACTGGAAATCTTTAACATGTACATGAAATGATCACTTTTATCCAATGACTAATGACTCCAAATTCCTCTCTTTACAGTGATCACTTTAGTTATAATGATATTTGTTGACTTCTCCTGCTAATAAAAAGCTGTATATTGGGTAGGAAAACTAGTAACAACACAATAGCAAAACTTCAAGAATGAAGGAATGGGAATGACAACAACAAAAAGATGTTTGCTGTTAACAGGGATTTGGGATGGAATATAGGGACACCTGAGGAAAAGCAGATGTAAGTGTGAAGATTCCATGAGATGCTTTGATTACTTACATGAATAGGCATAAAAAGAAACTGACCTACACAGATACTCAGAAGGGAAATAGAAGGAGATAAAGGAATGTCCACATTACATTTTTTTTCCCTCAATGTCTACATTACATTTTATCTCAAGATTCCAAAATTGTTGCTCTGGACAAGTTATCTTACAAAATAGAGAGCTGACCTCAGTTCTCTGGGTTATTTTCCTGTAATAATTACTTTTTACAAGGAAAGGGTGATCTTTTAAGGGAGATACTATATCTAAAAAAATTTTGTTCTGGAAACATAGGTAGAATCATATTATATGAGGTTAGGAATGACACTCTCTACATACCGTGTCTCAGTGGGACAATTCTCGGCTGTAAGCGTTCTCAATCATTTGGTTCATCTCTACTCCTTAGAAGTTATAAGAAATTGTTCTATTAGAGTTCATCTCAGATTTGTTATTACTGATAAGATCTCATATTGCTGTTGTTTTGAATTAATCTGTCATTGAGATGTAAAAGAATAGATAAGGAAGTACTGGGAGAAGATTGCATAGATATGAAGTTAAGAGAAATGCTTCGGATGGATTTAGACTTAAATCTTCAAATAAGCATTTACTAATTCCACAGGATAAGCTTTTATTTGTTAAATTTTCATAAGAAGAGGGAGGAGGAGAGTGGAGAGGAAAAGAAGTTCACAGTTATTGAGCATGTGTTGTTATATACTCTTCAAATGGCATTAAATGTGTCACTGCTAGTTCTTTTCTTGTTACTGTCTTGTTTTTGATTACTTTGACAGTTTTCAGGAGTACTGGTCAAATGTACATGGAACATGCCCCAGTTGGGATTTTTCTCATAGTTACGCTGTAGTTAATGGCTTTCAGGAAGACAACCAGAGGTACGTGTCATTCTCATCACAGCACAACCAGGTTACGTGCTATAATAAGACTTACCACTGTTAATGTTAGCCTCGATTGCCTGCTTCAGTTAGTGTTTGTAAAGTCTCTCCACTGCACACTTACCTCCTTCCCTTGACTACTGTACTTTTTAGAAGGAAGACCTTGTGTACAATCTGCCCTTAGGTAGTGAGATGTGTTCCTCCCTTCATTAGAAGGAAAGCATTTACATAAATTACTTGGAATTGATCTGTATGGGATATTGGTTTATTTTCCTTTTTTATTCACATGTTCAATTGTTTACTTATATTAGTATGCGCTCATGCATATTTAGTTTGTGCCTTGGGTTATAACCAAATAGTATTTATTTTCTTGCTCAAATGTGCTACCTTTAGCCATTGGGAGCTCGTTCAGTTGATTCCTGTGTCTTGTTGACTTGTTCCATCAATTTATTTGTTTGGGTTTGGATTTAGGCAATTTCTTATATTCCAAGTAAAATGTTCCAGAATCACCATGTGTATTCACTGCTCTAGCCCTAGAATCACAATTTTTGCAAGAGTAACTGGTTCCTTTTAGTAGAGGATGGTTTTAAAAACCAAGGTCTAGATGCTACTCTCTTTGCAAATTCTGACTACCTTAATTTTTCTGCACCAAGAGCTCCTGGTCCTGTCTACTGTTTCAGGTTATGTTTTATCTGCCTCTCAAATGCTGGTATTTTAGTCTATAAGCCCTCTGTTTTTCATTCTACATGCTATTTGAAGGATTTCATTTATTTCCATTTATTATACTAATACTTGTGTGCTATGGACTCCCAAATATGCCTCCCTGAACTGAAGACTCTTAGCTGCCTGATGTACATAAATAATTGAATTCAAAGTCATCCTCTTCACTAAGGATAAAGATTTGTTAAAATGTCCTTCAGACACTCTCATTCCTCCACATAACATATGTATTCTATACTATAAATACTTTTTTTAAAGTAAAACATTCTGCATGTTTTTCATTATTATTCTTTAAGCACTTAGCACAAGACTGAAATAGAATAAAAGTATATACAATTAAAATATCTTGGCCATACCAATATTTAGTAATGTGGCAGGTGCTGAGGCAACAAAAGGTTTCAGAAGAGCTCTGTCAAGGTCTACTAAAACTACTGAAAAATGAATTCCAAAAGCAATCATTAACATGAAGAGTTTCATGGTTACCATGACAGAAGAGGAATGATAGAATCAATATAAAAGCACTTGAAGGAAAACCTAATGATAAAAATGCAATACTGTTTATTTGTGCAGTTGTCCTTCAGTGCTGTGTAGTCAGACTGCAATGCAATAAGTCTAATTTCTGAGGCTACAGACAATTTGCTATTACTAATAAGTAACTGAAATATGTAAATTATTCACATGTCTAATAAATTAAACCTCCTAACATAAACATAAAACAGTGTTTGTTTTAGTCATTTGTATATCAATATGGTTACTGGATAGAAAAAATAAAGCTAACCTTACAGGATCAACCTGGTAACCCTGAGGATGGGTGGATGCACTTGAACAGCCCTCTCCAATAGAAAGTCACAACGATAAAGATGGCTGCTCTATGTGGCAGCAAAACGGACATACTGCTGCCTTTACAACCATGTTCCGCAACAATGTCAGGCCATCTCAATGTGATAAATTCCCTACTCTTTTTCCTGAAGTTTCATTCACTTAACCAAGATATTTTCCTTTTCATTTCCCCTATTCTTCTTCCTCTTCTTCCTTTTCTCCTTCTTCTTCTTCTTCTCCTTCTTCTTCCTCTTGTTTTGGCTATAGAACATGTGCACTTGACAGAGAGAGAAACTGAGAGGCAATATGAAAACTTACCCTCTGGGGGTGAGGTTCATGCTGCAATCCCTTCTCCTCCATTCTACTCCTGGGATTTTGGACATGCATACATGTGCGCCCAATGTGAATTTTAAGCCAGCAGGTCCAGGACTCAAACTGTGATGGACCATGTCAGAATCCTGTGCCTTTAATCACCATGCTATCTGATGATATGTTTCTTTTTCTTTAAAAAAAATTAGTTTAAATGATTTTATTTTGCTACAGGATGAGTGTGAGTGCCAGAGAAGGGGATGGGACTGAGGAGAGAGGCATAAAACAACTCTCCATGGGGCATGGTCACACTCCCCATGGGGCATGGTCTCTTTTCCTCCATCTCTCCCTCATTTATGGATTTTAGGTATGCATACACATGTGTCTGACGTGTTTCTCAGGATGCTGCATCTGAGATTGTAACCACATAGTTGACCACGGGGGATTTCGCTGTCTTAACCACTAGGCTGCAGAGCTACCCCCAAATATTTTTTAACAAGCATTTATTATTCAATTAAATACAAGGCACCAGACCGATCAGAATTTTAATGCTGGTAGCTATCACATAGTCATCCTGTTGAAAAGTATACAAGTGCAACCCAAGTGTGCTTTCCATGAATAAGTATGAATTATGCCTTAGAAAGTGCTTACATAACTGAAATATATGTATGTGTGGGTCAGAAGTTTAAAGAGTGCAGAAATAATAATGCCATGGATTATTTCCAATATTCCATATTCTGCTCCAGATCTTATCGCTCAGCTACTGTCTACAAATAGACTATGTTCATTTTTCATTTTATCCAACAATGCTATTGCATAGGATATACAATACTCATCTGCTTTTAATTATTTTAGAATAGTCAGGAAGATATGTCTGACATGCACACGCACACACACATACACACACACAGATGCATATTATTAAATAAAGTGGCAAATCAAGCAAAATGATACAAATATATATTCCAAACGAGAGGTGCACATTAGATAGTTTGTCACTATCTCTTTTTGCATCATATGAAAAATGCATGAATGGATTTTCAATTTCAAAAATAAGTTTGGGACTTTAAGTATAGTCCTTGTGGCCTTGATGGAATTCACTTTCAGGTACTCCAGAAGCAACTTAAAAAGATCACAATAAAGGTAAGAGTAACTGGAACCTTGATACAAGAAGGCCATGCAGGTACTAATTGCAGAAACCCCGCCACACTGATTAAACAGCTTGGACAGAGATACACTGTTTTCAAAAATGAAACTCAAATATATAGACAGGCAGGCAGGTGTTTCGATTTATAAGTGTTAATTTGAATTAAGCTGCATCTTACGTAGTGAAACCCATGAGACCTGCTTCAAAGTAAAGAGAAATAGTGATTTATTTATATAACAATGGCTATAAATTTTCAAACCAATTTTGTGAAAATCGGCTAGATTGTAAATGTAATGGATTCTGTGTGAGAAGAAATTGATGTCTGCTAATGATCAGAGGGAAGATTTAGAACAAGATTTTAATTAAATTTGGCTCTTTAAAAATGACTTTATTTTGGATTTAAAACAAATGAATAGCATTTCTTAAGAAAAGAAAAAGGGAACAGGAAACTTTATAAACTGTTTTGAGTTGAAAACCTCCGAGCCAGGCATTACCATCTTTGTGATGTCTTAGCTCAAACTTCCGCTCAGTTTACCTCCCAAATTCCCAAATATCGATCAATCAGTTCCTAAAAGCTCATTTCTCCAAGAATTCTCTCACTTTTAAAAAAGAGACACATTCCTCTCCACAATGTAACTTATAAATATAAAATTAACTAAGCAATCTAAATTTAATGGTCACATCATTGATCACTTTTCAAACCTACACTGGATCCATCTCTACAACAGTTATTTTTTTTTTTTTATTAGAGAGATATTTTTGCTACAGGGCACATTGTGTACACCAGAGAGATGGAGAGACAGAAAGTGAGAAATCACTCCGCAATCTCTGCTCATCCGTTCTCCTCCCAGGATTTTGGGCACGCACCACACAAGCCCGGCGTGAGTTGTAAGTCTCTGAGTCTGAGACTTGAACCATGGTTGACTATGTGGGAGTCCAGCGACATAACCATGTTGCCATCTGCGGGTCCCTCAGTTAATTTTTAAAAATTAAACAAGAAATGAAAGGAAATATACTGGGCTGTTGGAAAACTCACGATATTCTAGTCATGACTTTTCTGACAACCTAATAGTAAGTCTTATTTTAATAATTTTTCTTTCCCTCATGCAGGAGTTTTCTTTCTAAGCGTTTAGACTCCCTCTTAATCCCACAGAAACAAATGCCTTTACCCTATACTTCCATTCTCAGTGCCTGCATGATCAGTTTTGTTTTTCAGTTTACACTGTTGAAGAATTTTCCTTTCCATCAAAGGGGATTATTTTGCATTCTTCTACCAAGCTGTTTTTCTTAAGTGCACAGAATCTTCTCACCGTGTGTGTGTGTGTGTGTGTGTGTGTGTGTGTGTGTGTATAAAATTAGTTGCAGCTGCTGTTACACCATAAATAACCAAAGGCCAAGATCTAATTACACTTTTACAATGGCTCTAATTTAGGGAACACACATGGAAAAATGATATTTTGTAATTATTATTTTGTGATGTCCTTAGCAGCCCAATTTCAGCATTTTATAAAAGTTATGTTAGTATAATTTATGCCCTAGATTTTGCTAATGTTTTTCTTTAAAATTTATTTATTTATTTATTTATTCCATGAAAGAGATACAGAGAGAGAAATACAGAGGGAGAGATGCAGTCACAGGGTCATGACGCTGGGATCCACCCCATCCTCAGTCAGCCAAGATCACTGGCATATACGTGTGCCCACCTGACCTGTACAGTGAGCTCTCCAGGTGTGAACCCTTGACCTTCCCATATGGCTTTAGCACTGTGGAACAGTGTGTTACTGCTGCATCACTGCAGTTGACCTTATTAACTTTATTTTTTGCTTTGAGAGAGATTTTTGCTATAGGACACTTGTGCTCACTGGAGAGACAAAGAGGGACGGAAAAAGAGAAAGGAAGAAATAACCCACCCCGCCCCCGCCCCCATCCCAGGAGTGGGGGATGGCCCAAACTCAATCCCTTCTCTTCCATTCTCCTCTTGGGATTGCGGGCATTCACACACACATCCCAGCCTGAGTTTCAAGCTTCCAGGTCTGGAACTTGAAACACAGTTGACCATGTGGGAGTCCATCACATTAGCCACTAAAGCACCACTGGTGCCTACCAACATTTTTATATGACTAATTATCAGCAACACTATATGAACAGTACAGCAAATAAACTAGCCTCATCTTATCTACAATTTCATTTTTCTGTGGTTTCAGTTACCCATGGCCCACTGCAGCTAGAAAATAGTTGAGTACAGTATAATAAAATAGTTTGAGAGTGAAGGGGAAACCATAGTCACATAAATTTTAATACAACATGTTTTTATGATTTTTTTATTATTGTTGCTAATCTCTTACTATACTATAGGATGTGGTGCTGTATATGGATCCAAGCAATCACTGGGGGGACTTGGAACATATCTCTCAGAGATAAAAGAAAACCGTTCTGTTATGTTATAAATATTAGCCTATTGATACAAATAGAGATCTTATTTGAAGTTACTACATGGACATTAAGATGTATAACATCTGAGTGACAGAATTAGTATTATTTTTCAACAACTGATTTGAAAATTTGACTGCACTAAAAAATGAGCTTTTAAGAGTCAATTTTATTCTTTTTCATAACATGGGAAAGTTTATGATGATCCATTTATAGCCATTTTTTTTGCTTTTAATATGCTGACAGTTTTTGATTATTGGGGTGGAAATATTTTTCTCTTCTGATAAATGTGCATTGTATTTAAGAAGAGCAGATTTACTTATTTCAGAAAATTATGTGAGCAGATATTTTATAATTAACTTAGTCAGGATCAATGATTTTATAACCACTATGTCTTCTCTCTCTCTCTTTCTCTTTTTGTGTGTGTAGAAAGGATTTGCTATGGGTCGCAGTGAGACAGAGAGAAACAGAGAGACAGAAAGTGAGAAATCACCCCCCCCAAGAGGGGATGGCCACATTACAGTCCCCTCCTCCATTCTCCTCCCAGGATTTTGGGTGTGCACATACACATGCCTGGCATGAGTTTTAAGCTGCCATGTCTGGGACTCCAGCTGCAGTCGACTACCTGGGAGTCCAGCAACTTAACCATCATGCTATCTGCTGGTCCAACTACTATCCATTCTTAACATGTCACTATTGTTACCATTAGCTAATATTCTATATTAAATTAATCAGAGCATATATATTCTTTTATAAATCTCCATTTAAAGAAATTATTTTTAAATTATTTAATTTATTTTTCAGATTTGCTTTTGGGCACATGTGCTCACCAGAGAGAGAGAAAGTAAGAGAGTAAGCCATCAGATCTGGTACTCAAACTGCAGTAGGCCATGTGGGAGTCCAGCACCTTAATCACAATGCCACCTACCTGCTGGCCCTACAGAAAAGATTCTTGAAACATACTGGTTTTAAATTGATTTTGCATTGCTTCTGAAAGATTCATTTAACCTGCCAGTATCATTGTAAACTCAAAAGAATAGTTGCCTTTCCAAAGAGATGTGTATACAGGCAGTAGAGATGAAAGGAACACACAAAGAGCAATGCCGTTTACTGCAACTTCCACCCTTCTTCAGGAATTCAGAGAGAACAAAGCAGTGAGCACTAAAAACAAAACAGCGAACAAAAACTCTTGTTCATATCACATCATTTTTTTTTAATTTACAGGAAAAGACTATTTTTCTAATAATCATAATGGAAATTTCATGTTAGCTTTTATCTTTGTAAATAACATGACTAACCACATTATTTGCATTTATAACTAACTGTAGATTATTCACTATAATGGAAAATTAATATAGAGCACACAAAAAGTAAAATTTATTATCTATTTCTGGCACTTATTCATCTTTCTTATTTTATCTTTGACTAAAAAATGTTTTTAGTATTTTGTTGAATGCTTTTATATCTCTTCCCCCAGATCTCCTGTTAACATTCGAGCTGGTTTTATTATTGAATAACTATTAACTGCCATGATTGTAGTTTCTGTGCTATATTCCATGGATCTGGTTAAAAGTTCTAAAAAGATACATAATTCCTATTTTCATATTTCTCTTAGATTCCGATAACTGATATTCTTATCTGAAAAACACTGCCAGTTGCTTCATAATACGTATTCTCTCTCCTTTGCTGGCTTTGAATTTTATTTTTATTTTATTTATATATTTATTTATTTTATTTATTTATTTGTTAGAGAGTACATGCGCTCCCTAGAGAGAGGAGTTCCCACAGGGGAACTGGTCACACTGCAATTCCTTCTTTCCATTTGTCCCTCCTTTAGGAATTTTGGACACATATGCACACACAGCAGGCATTATTCCTAAAGCCACCAGTTTGGGACTCAAACAGTATGGTTGGCCTGTGAGATCCAGGTGCTCTCCCAAAACACTAGCAGACTGAGCATCCCAGGGCTCTGATTTTCTTAGAATGCTACTTAAACAGCCACTTTTCTCATTTCCTTTCCCTTTGACTTTTTCTCCTTCTTTCTGACCAGAAGCAGCAACTTCAGGATCAAGATACCGAAAGTCACAGTCTAAGCATAGCAGAAGACACGGAAGAGATTGGTGTTTGAGGACTTTCTTAGACAATGCCCTACCCCTGGACAATCAGGATGTTGGGGCAGGATAGTGCATGGGGGCGAGGGAATCAGCAGCAAACGAACTTGTAAATCATTCTTTGTGCTAGCAACTATTTTCAGTAACAAAATTAACTTCAGTTGTGATAGAGACTCTGAAAGTTGTTTGAGATAAAATGTAAGTTCCCTTAGGTAATCTCTCTTTTAATTTAAAACAAACACGTATTTGTTTACATTTCAGTTTTGAATGCCAAATACACAAGCAAAAAAGTACCAAGAAAATTCTTAACATTTGTTTCATGTTAAAGCTGCAAAGTAGAAAGTGTAGACATATTAAATAATGCCATCTGCAAACTTCAACACATTCAGTTAATTTTTGTTGGAAAGCCTTAGTCTCGGTGCATTTAGTCATTCCCTTTTTATTCCAATTGAATAATGTCGATCAGTTAAAATAAAATTTAATTTTTCTAAGATGTGTTTGAAGTGATTTTTCACAGTCTGCCCCCACCTTTCCAAGAAAGACAGTGCATGCCTTGTTATTCATGCCAGCTTTGGTACTGTTTCAATTATCTCATGGTTCAGGGAGTTGTTGGGTTTTAAATGGATACTCCCGCTATGGGAAATGGCTGCTGTTTTTCACCATATTTTCTCTTATCATCCACAGATAATTAGTTCTGCCTGACAAAGCACATCACAAGGGACAACTCCATAGTTTTCATAAGCATCTCAGCAGTATCTTCCTTATGGCTAATTCTTCCTGAACCTGTTTAAAATTACTTCATTATAATTATTATTTCTCATCACTTGTCTACATTATAAAAGTAGGCAGTATTAACAGTATATGTTGCTAATATCTGCACGTCATCTGTTTAATGCTCCTAGATATTTGCAGAGCAGGAAATTAGAGCAGTAAAAGGATAAGCTTTTTTTCTCTGACCCTCAGCATCCATTCTTACACATCATAATTGGAGCCCTGGTCAGATTACTAATGCATCTTAAGTGTCTAAATATATTATTTCATCCCACATTTTACATAAAGTGAGTTAACATGAAGGAGAACATAGAGTCTCTTTTATAATGATAAAATATACATGCATGATAAATGAAAGTCTTTAAGTGCCAGCGAAATACATTTTAAACTCTAGATATATCAAGTAAAAGACGCAACATCTATTTAATCAAATATTTTAAGAATGACAAAAAATGTACTTACATTACATATCTACAGCCAGCTACTATAAAATTACCCCAACTGAAAGGTGTTAACATGTGAGAATGTGCTTTTTTTTTAATGTAAGTTGTCAAATTTATAGGGATTAAGTTGTTCATATTATTTCCTGATTTTTTAAAATTACCAAAGAGCACAAATGCTCACCAGAAGAGAGCATATACCCCTTCATCCCAGTGATTATATGGTTAAATTAGAATTGTCTTTTCTCCATTTCTACATGCCAGGATCTTGGGCATGCATGCATATGCACTCTGTGTGTTTTTCAAGCTGCTAGGTCTGGAACTAAAACCTCAGTAGACCATGTGGAATCCAACTCACAAAGCACAAGACTTGATCACTGCTCTAGACGGCAGACCAAAATGTGTTTCCGTAATCAAAGAAATACGATAATAATATTTTTATACTGAATCACATTAAAAAAAAAAAGACATAGCTATGCTTCCTACTTAAACTTTCAAACATCTCTTTCTTCCACGTGTTCTCTTCTCTCATTTTTATCTTTAATTCTAAACTCTTGAATCTTCTGATCCTGTGATCTGTCCAGGTATTTCCTTTACATCCATTCAAAGAGCTTCAGCTCCCCAAGTTTATGCCAATTACTGTCAAGACTCAGAAAAGACAATTGGGACATGTAAATAACAGGAAGTACTTGTTTTTATTGCCTGCTAGGTAATTCTATTGGTATATCTTCTTGTCACTGCTAGCATAACACGTCCCCAACTAACTTAACAACTATTTTTAAGATGAGTTCCAACCCCAACTTAGACTCCAACTTCTTTTATTATTATTATTTTTTTAACTAGTGATTCCTCCATTTTCCCAAGAAAGAACTAACATGAGATTATCACCTTTTCTTTACATTCTTCTCAATATCGGAATCAGGATAATGAAAGTCACAGTCTAAGCATACCAGAAAAGACACATAGAAGAGATTGGGGCTTTGATGACTTTCTTTCTTTTTTTTTTTTGTTGTTGTTGAGAGGTTTTTGCTATAAGGTGCGTAAGCTCACTAGACAGACAGAGAAACAGAAAGCGAGAAATCACCCCCCAGGGGGATGGCCACACTGCAATCCCTTCTCCTCCATTCTCCTCTCAGGATCTTGGGCATGCACGCACACGTGCCTGGCATGAGTTTTAAGCCACCGGATTCGGGATGCGAACCACGGTCAACTATGTGGGAGTCCAGCAACATAGCCATTACGCTAACTGCTGGTCCCCCATGGGGCTTTGATGACTTTCTAGACTATTAGGATGTGGTGGTAGGATAGTGTGAGAGTGAGTTGGGAGCAAACAAACTTGTAAATCATTATCTGTGATATTAACTATATTCAGGTGGAAAATAACTTCAATATGGATTCTAAAATTTTTCTTTTTCTTCGTCTTTCTTCTCTTTCTTCCAAAGTCTGTTGTCATCTCATTCTTCTAAAATCTGTTCCCCAAATCATCTCCACTTTCTCCTTAACACCGCTCCCCTGTACTTGCCACGACACTGGTGAAGTTTTACCTTAAGCATGAATAGAGGTAGCAAATTCCTCTTTAGCTATGTACATTCTCACCAATAAGCTATTTGTAGCATCATTTGAATACTCTTTTTTCTTTGTCATCTACTTCAACAAAAAAACACTTCTCCCCCTTAAACTTTCAGCAGCATTTGTCTCTCTTTAAAAAAATATTTTTAGAGAATTATTTTATTAAATTTTATTTATTTATTTATTTATTTATTTTTATTTATTTAATTTGACCAGAAAGGGACAGAGCAAGAGAGAAAGAGAGAAAGAAGGAAAGTGAGAAAGCAAGTCTCCAAGTCTGGGACTTGAACCACAGTCAGCCCTGTGGGAATCCAGTGCCCCCAAATACCATGCCACCCTCTGGCCCACGATTTGTCTCTCTTGACCACTCCTGACTTCTTGAAAATCTGCTAGATTCCATTGCATTAGGAGCACCTTTACAGTCTCCTTAAATGTTGGTGCTCCTTGGAAGTTTGTTAAGAGCTTGAAGTCACACTGCAGATGGTGTGTAACTGTGGGCAAATTACATCACTTCTCTGTGCATCACTTTCTTCATCTATAAAATGAGGATAATAATAGTATCTATGCCATATGGTTGTTATAACTTTAACTGATTTTATCCATATTTATTATTGTTAGTCTGTATCACACCCTTGAGCTCCAGATAAGCACTACCAATTACACAATGGAGGTTTTCATGTGGATGGTTCATAGACACATTCTTCCCTTTATCTATTCTCTCCTGTTGCACCTTCCTTCACTTCTTTTCTCCATATTTCCTTTTTTCTTTTTAAACTCCAAATTATGCTGCAAGTACTAGCTTGGCTGTGTCTGTAATGTGGGGTATAAAATCATATGTTGAGAGAGAAAATAGTTGGGGTTACACAGGACTTGAATTGAGTAGGGAGAGAAGTTTTCTCATATGGGAAATAGGAGATGGGGGAAAAACAAAAGACATAGACTGAGCGTGTGCAAGGCCATGCACTTGGGATTGCAGATTTTGAATCTAGAGGCGCACGCAGGAAGGACACAGCAATTTTAATCCATCATCTGTGTCTTCTGATCATGGAGCAATTACTGTAGGAAACAGTGACTGCCTGAAATGAAGCTCACGTCCATGAGCAAAGAAAAAGTGATCTGGGCCAGCAGGTGGCATGGCGATTAAGGTACCTTGATCCCAGATGGCCAAATGCACTGTCCAAGTCCTGGATGTGGTGGCTTGAAAAATCACAGCTAAGCACTTAGGCATGGGCGCCCAAAATCGTGAGAGGAGAATGGAGGAGAAGAGAGTGCTGAGTGATCCTCTCCCCAGGGGGTGAGTCCTCACTATCCTCTGTCTCTGGCAACATTCATCCTACAGCAAAAACAAACGAACAAACAAACCAAATCAAATACCGAAACATATAGATGCACAAAGAAACAAGTTAATAAAATATGGCAACTATGGTCTGTGAAAATTTTCGCTCCCTGACTTTTTTTTTTTTTTTTTTTTTTAGAGGTTTTTGGCTTAGGGCATGTTAACTCACCAGAGGGAGAGAGACAGACAGAAAGATGGAAAGTAAGAAATCACCTCATCCACACCCCACCTGGGGCCACACTGCAATCCCTTCTCCTCTATTCTCCTTCTGGGATCCTGGGCACACACGCACATGTACCTGGTATGAGGTTCAAGCCACCAGGTCCAAGAGTCAAACCGCGGTCAGCCATGTGGGAGTTCAGAGATGTAATCCCTACACCATCTGCTGGTCCCTGCTCCCTGACATTTTGAAGGGGGCACTAATTACAATTTGAAGGGACACTTATTAGTAAATATTATAAAAGCCATCTAATCATGGGTAATTATTACCAGCAATAAAAGTTTCACTAAATTGTTATTTGGAGCAAGATTGTTAGAAGGATAATGATAACTAATCTAATTTATTGTGCACATGGATTTGGTTACTTCTGGGAATGTTTTCAAACTTGGCATTCCAGCAGCTCTCTAAGAATGCAGTTATTTTCAAAATCAGGACTGTTTTCTCTGCTTTGATCATTCCACAATTTATACATGTATCAGATCATGGCATTGCATTGTACCCTATAAATAATTACTGTGGTGCAGCAATAAAGCATGGCATTCTGCAAGGCAGATCCACGTGGGAAAGTTACCAGTTTGCATCTGGGAACCTCCCTGAGTATACCAGGCACCCATGGGTCCATGATTCAAGCTAGCTGAAACTGGAGGCAGATCACAGGGTTGGAACACTGCCAGGAGTGCTTTTTATTCTTCTTTCACTCATAGAACACATAAATTAAGAATAATAGTGGGATGAGCAGTTAGTGTAATGGCTATGTCGCTGGACTCCCACGTAGTCGACAGCGATTCGTGTCCCGGCCCCGGTGGCTTAAAACTCACGCCGGGCGCGTGTGCATGCATGCCCAAGATCCCGAGAGGAGAATGGAGGAGAAGGGATTGTGGCATAGCCATCTCCCCTGGGGAGTGATTTCTCACTTTCTGTCTCTCTGTCTCTCTCTCTCTCTGTCTGGCAAGTGCATGTGTCCTATAGCAAAAACCTCTCCAAAAAAAAAAAAAAAAGAATAGAAAAAATATGTATAATATACTGGGTCATCAGGAAAGTCATGATGCATTTTTGCATGGAAAAATGTCATGACTGTCCCCACAACCTAATATACATACACAATTATTTTTTGTCAATTAAAGGTAAAACTAAACAAACAAATCAGAGCTTTTTTCGTTTTGACTTTTTGAAATTAAGTAACTGTCCTGGGACCAGCAGATGGCATAATAGTTATGTCACTGGACTCCAATGGAGTCAACCATGGTTCGAGTTCCAGATCTGGTAGTTTAGAACTCACATCAGGTGTGTGTGCATGTGTGCCTAAGATCCTAAGAAGAGAACAGAAGAGAAGGGATTGCAGTGTGGCCATCTCCCCTGGGGAATGCTTTCTATCTCTCTGGTGAGTACACACACCCTAAAGCAAACATCTCTCTAAAACATAAAATTTTTTAAAATTACCCTTAAAATTATTAAGACCTTTGTTGCTCTTTCTTGTATTATCTTTGTGGTAGGACCTGATTCTTTATGGAATACATGGTCAAATCACCCAGTGCTGTTTTTCAAACCAAAAAAAAAAAAAAATTGTACCTACCCACTTATTCCTACTCTGCATCATACCACTTTGAGAAAATGGCTTAGCTCTCTACCTGATTGACACATACAAATCGGGGCCGGCTTTTCTCAAGGAATATCATTTCTCCTGCCTGAATGCTTGGTATCTAAAGCATATGGATGTCTATTCAGCAACATCCTCTATCAGCACTTCAGGCACTTGTCAAAGAATTCAGCCATGCTTTGAGTGTGTGATTCAATACTTAGGAAAAGCTTGCTTAAAAATCTGATATTTGTAAGTGTGTAGGAAACGCATTAACTGTCCATTACTCTAGGTTTTCAAACACTGAAACTTCAATAGTGAAAGTACAGGGGGAAAAAAAAAAACAAAAAAAAAAACTGCTGAAATGTTTTTACTGAGTTGAGATTTAATGTTTGTTCCACAACTTTTATAGAAGATGATGTAAAAATATTTTTTGAACATTATTATTTATTTATCGCAAAAGAGTCATTACGAAGATCTAAAAAGGGGATTCCTTTGGTATCTCAGCATCAAAATCAAGTTAATAATTTTTAGCAAGCATGTTTGTTTCCTTGATTAGTCAATGAGAACAAAGATTAGGAAGTAAACTTAATGGGTTTTTTTTTTTGAGGAAACTTACTCATGCCAGGTGCCTGACAGGTTGATTTCTCTGTAGATTTCAAAGAAAGTATTTGCTTTATTAAAAACAAAAACCTGGGGGACCAGCAGTTAGCATAATGGCTATGTTGCTTGACTCCGATGTAGTCAACCGCGGTTCGTGTCCCGGACCCAGTGGCTTGAACTCATGCCGGGCGCATGTGCATGTTTGTCCAAGATCCCGAGAGGAGAATGGAGGAGAAGGGATTGCGGTGTGGCCATTCCCCTGGGGGGTGATTTTTTGCTTTCTGTCTCTCTGTCTCTCTCTGTCTTTCTGGCGAGTGCACATGCCGTATAGCAAAACACTCTCAAAGAAAACCCCCAAAACCTGGGAAAGTGTAATAGTTACATCACTGGGCTCCCACATAGCTGACTGTAGTTCAAGTCCCAGACCCAGAAGACTGAAAATCATGCTGGGCACATGTGCGTGCATGCCCAAGATTCTGAGAGGAGAGTGGAAGAGAAGGGACTGCAGTACAACAATCCCTACTGGGGGATGATTTCTTACTTTCTATCTCTCTGTCTCTCCAGTGAGTGCATATACCCTACAGCAAATATCTCTAAAAAAAAAAAAAAAAAAAAAAACACACACACACACAAAAAAACCCTTCTTGAGAAAATTATTTTAAAAAAATGAAAATAATTAGAAATCAAAATAGGTTCAATAAACAAATAATCTGTTTATATTGTACTCTGAATTTTAAATATTGAGAATCTTTGTGTATGGTATATCTTGGTCGATTTTAGTTAAATTTGTAGTTATAATAAATTTGAGATTTAAAAGAAGAAATCCAGGTCTGAATTTTAGAGTGCTTTTTAATGACTTATTCTGACATTGCCTATTGGAGAAGTAAATGCAAACATGAGGTTACTTGAGAATATTTTCAGAGTCACCTTAACAGTTTTAGCAATGAGATTATTTCATCAGTTTTCACAATCTTGCTTGAATGGGTTAAAAAGTAGTTCTATATATAGCTTGATAATTTGCAAACATTCAGATTTTTTTAAAAGAATTATTTGATTTAACTTTATTTATTTATTGATTGATTGATTTTAATTTGACCAGAGCGGGACAGAGTGAGAGAGAGCAAGAGAGAGAGGGAGAGAGAAAAGTTAAGAAAGCAAGCCACCAGGTCTAGGACTCAAACTGCGGTGGGCCATGTGGAAATCCTGCACCACCTGCTGGCCCCCAAAAGTATAGGCCCCCTGCCAGTCCCAACATTCAAATATTTTAAAGCACTCAAAGTAGTATTTTTCTAATGCATACTATATTTTTTTCAAAATGAGAAGAAATGTCTTTATAACTAAATTGTGCACAGCTTATATAAGTGAGCAAACTGCTTGTTTTAATACTCTATCACCTAATTTATTTATCCTCTTGAGTGTTTATACTTGTGAATTAATTTTTGTATCCACTGTCATTTTTAATTGTTGAAAAGACACATGAGAAGTATCTTTTATATCACCATCGCATTATGATGTATTATGTTTCAGTATTTTAATAAAAGTCTTCTTCCTAAGTAGAAGAAAGTTTAGCTTCATCAGTAACTGTATTCAATTCCAGGAACATTTTCATCAGGTAACAGAACATTCCTCTATTCCTAGTATGTTGTGGCTAAAAATCAGTTTTTGACCAAGTTTTTCCCCCATCCCCCAAAAGCAGTACATTGTTGAATAAGACATTGAAATGTTAATTTTCTGCCCTTTTTTCTCCTTGTGATTTTTTTCATTCAATACCTTATGTTTATAATATATTTTTCCCCCTGGGTTTTTGCCACACACATTTGTGTGCTTGCTGGAGATAAGCAATGAGAGGAAAAGTGAGAAATCACCTCCAGAGGCTGGGACCAGCAGTTAGCATAATGGCTATGTCGCTGGACTCCCATGTAGCCATGTAGCCAACCGCGGTTCGTGCCCTGGACCCGGTGGCTTAAAACTCACGCCTGGCGTGTGTGCATGCGTGCCCAAGACCCTAAGAGGAGATTGGAGGAGAAGGGATTGCGGTGTGGCCATCCCCCAGGGGGGTGATTTCTCGGTTTCCATCTCTCTCTCTGCCTCTCTGGCAAGCGCACGTGCCCTATAACAAAAACCTCTCCAAAAAATAATAATAATAGTAATCACCTCCAGGGACCAGCAGTTGGCGTAATGACTATGTCGCTGGACTCCCATGTAGTTAACCGCGGTTCGAGTCCCAGACCCGGTGGCTTAAACTCACGCCGGGAGCGTGTGCGTGTGTGCCCAAGATCCCGAGAGGAGAGTGGAGGAGAAGGGACTGTGGCGTGGCCATCTCCACTGGGGGGTGATTTCTCGCTTTCTGTCTCTTTCTGTCTGTCTGGCGAGCGCAGGCGCCCTATAGCAAAATCCTCTCAAAAAAAAAAAAAAAAGAAAAGAAAAAAGAAAAAAAATTACCTCCAGAGGGGATGGCCACACCCCAATCACCTTCAAGCTTTCTAGGCTTCCACATACACACACACACACTGGCGTGCACACACACCTGGTGTGAGTTTCAAGCTGTTGAATCTGGAACTTGAACCACACACAGTCCATGACATTCGGGAGTCTAGCAACCTAACACCACATCACCTGCTGGTCCTTTTTAAATAGTGGCTTCTGTAATTAATTGTGCCTCCAGGAACTATTTTAAAGTTACGGATTTTTTTATGAGTTTTATGATGTTATACTTTTGTGGTTTTACAAATAATAAAAGACATTTATTTGTAAGAGAAAGCATGTTTACAAAATTGTGAGGTCAGCCCTATGGCCCAGTGGATAGGGAGCCATGCAAACCATAGCTCCAATCCTGGACTGGCAGCTTGGAAAACACTTTGGGAGTATGTGTATAGGTCCTCCCTACCCCAACTGGACAGAGAAATGGAGGAGAAGGGACTGATTGCAGCATGATCTCACCCCAGGGGGAAGTGCGTTCTCCGTACAAGTACAAGCATGCGCTAGCAGTTAAAAAGAATAAATCTTGTTCGTAATTTACACATTTTTCTTTTCAGTCCTGGGCCTTGAGTACAGCTGATTTGAGGACTAATAATAAAACATACCATTTAAATAATACTTTTAAGTTACCAGTTCTTGAAAATTAGAATATTTTGGTCTATTGTAGTTTAAATTTGAAAAAATAATGATGTACATTGAATTTTAGTAGAATACTTTATAGGTACATGAAAATAAATACATGTTTGACGATTGATATATTTAATTTTGTAAGGGTACAGGCATCTGAAACTAGCACTTAAACAAGAACACGTGGGACTCTTTGTGATTAATGGTATACTGCTTTTCTGGGATGGGAAGCTTAACTGCAGTGTTTGTGTATGTGTACGTTTGTAGTTTGAAATATTCATATCTTGCCCAGTGGCCTCCTAGTAGTTCATTATACTTTTATTTGGAAAGCCTGTGTTTGATCTTTGCTCTTGTTTTCTCTGGAGCTTTAAATGAATAAAACAACAAATAATTTACTCCCCTGAAGCCAACCAGCCAAGGGCTATGATCTTTTCAGATCCTAACAAGTTTGACCCCTGTCCACATGGAGGAGAGACACATCCATGGGGGGAAAAGTGTCTGGGAAATACAGATATATCCACATCAAATAGATAATCACTAATTCCTATAATTATCTCTTACCAAATACCTAGTCATACTTTGGCTGCCACAAAAGATTTCTATTATTATTTAAATAAAAGTACAATTCAAGGAATTAGTATT
This sequence comes from Tupaia belangeri chinensis, assembly GCF_000334495.1. Classification (NCBI taxonomy): domain Eukaryota; kingdom Metazoa; phylum Chordata; class Mammalia; order Scandentia; family Tupaiidae; genus Tupaia; species Tupaia belangeri. The sequence continues at coordinate 2,189,020 of NW_006159890.1, forward strand.
TAAACATACCAGGACCCATCCCACAATTATACCCTGAATATGGGTAAGAGGATACAAGAAGTCTGAGTTCTGAGAGAGTGAAATGAGAGTAAAGAATATCAGAAGAAATTTAGAGTGTAAAACAGAAAAGTAATATAACTAATCTACGTATGTTTCAATTCACCAGAGAAGGGAATCTGGAAAACACTGGTCAGTACATATTGTGACTTAGACATAATCAACTGTTTATTTACCAAACATCTATTCAATTTGTTAGTATGATAATGCAAATGAATACATATTGATTATGTAAATGCTCATTTTCATAATAAAGGATTACAGCGGTTATGATTTGTTGTAATAAAAATATTCTACTATAATTATTGGCCTATGAAGTACTCGATTTTTTTTCTAGAAAATACATTTTGTTTTCAAAATATAAGCCTTATGATAACAAAAATAAATCATGTAGTTAATTTTGTGGAAATTATAACAGCCTCTTTAAGAGGATAAGATTTAATAATAATCAGTGGATCCATGCATTCTTCACTTGAGTGCTATGTTATTGAACAACACCAAAAAAAAAAATAACATTTTATTCAAAAAAAATCATAATGTAATTAAATTAGTATCAATATTTAAAATGCAAATCATCTGGGCCAGCAGATGACTTGGTGGTTAAAACATTCTATCTCACATGGTTAACTTTGTAGTTTGAGTTCTGGACCCTGCAGTTTGAAAAACACCCTGAGGATAAAACAAAAAAGAAAACCCAATATGTTTCTTAGGCACAAAAATGAAATGTTATCTGCTGATGATAACGTATATGGTAATGTCTGTGACTTCACTGATATGTACTATATTCATGCTGAGATAATACCATCCATGTTGTACACTGTAAATATGTATAGTGATTAAGTTTAAATTTAAGGGAAAATAAAAGGAGAGAAAGGAGCAAAAGAAAAGAAGAAAAGAAAAGAAAAGAAAAGAAAAGAAAAGAAAAGAAAAGAAAAGAAAAGAAAAGAAAAGAAAAACATGCTGGGTATGTGTTGTGTGTACCCAAACTCCTTAGAAGAGAATGGAGGAGAAGGGATTGCAGCATGACCATCCCCTCAGATGGTGAATTTTCATTCCTTCTCTCCATTTTTATCCAGTAAGCCCTCACACCCTACAAAAAAGCTAAAATAAATAAATAAATAAATAAATAAAAAGGCAGATCTATAAATTCAAGAGTTGGTAAATAAAAAATAAAACAAAAAGCAAAACAGAATTAGAAAACATCTCTAACTGTATAATTGTACATAAAGAAACAACTTTATACCTCTGAGCCTAAGATCTTATTGGTAGATAGTAAAATAGTTTTTTCTTGTCACCTTTTTTCTTCAAAATTCTTCTCCTTAAACAAAATTGGTTTTGTAATGAAATCAGCTTCAGTCATTCAGATACACAAATATCCTGATTTTCAGACACAAATGAAGACAGCTCGTTCTTGTTTTTCTCTTTTAAAAACATGTTACTCTCTCTGCTTTAGAATATTGTCAACCTCAGCAAGATTGTCTTCTGCAGTTTTCAGGTAACACTTAGCCTCACTAAAGAAACATATTGTAAAGTCTGCAATATTTTTCTATTGTACTTTTGTCACATATCTTTAAGACTCATCTGTATGACCCAAATCTGTCCAGTGTTTGCACTTGTCTTAAATTTCTCAAGTATTTTTGGAGACTGTCCAGATCCCAATGCTCTCAGTATTACGATTTCTCTCTCTCCTCTCCATTCTTTCAGCTCACCCCCCACCTCCTTCCCTTCTTTTCATTCTCCTTCCCTCCACCATCTACCATCATTTCTGAACTCCCTAGCTGTAAAACAACATTCTGTCACTCAAGTTTCTCTTCTCATTGCATTGTCTTTAGCTCTCACTAAATATGAGAGCTCTTCCCCATCCACTTTATTAGTCTGAAGGCTTTGGGCAGTCTTCTAGAATTTCCATTTCTGATTATAATGACTTCATGTCTTTACATGTGTGAAGCATCTAAAATGCTGTAAACAATTACTAACTGGCAAATATGTTTTCCATTATGATGTTTCTCAACTGCATGCTGTTTTGTTTCACATAAATCTTTTCTTTTTGTTTCCTCGGGTTTCTTATATACTTACATTAATACATACTAAAATATTTTTGAATTAATGTTTTTAACCTTTGCATCTTTGCAAATGCCTCTAGGTTTTGGATTGCCACATATTCATTTTCAACTCTTCAAATCTAAAGAAATATCGTAAATAAATTTATAGCTTCTAACTTTGTAAACTAACATATTTTGCATGTTCTCTTTAGAATGGAAGGATTGCCAGATTAGTCATCAATGAATCATAACAAAGGTGCAGAACCCTGAACATCCCTTCCTCCGGAATATTTATTAGGAAACTCATCAGAGCTTTCTTATGTACACACTCATCACTTAAGCAGGACACTTTATCATAGAACTACACTCACTGTGCTTAATTAAAATCAACACATGCAAGTAATAGTATTAGTAGGCATATTACTTTGTTCTAAATTGACTTCCTTAACAATAGACATATTCGATAAGCAAATAAATGTAAGTGCTCATAAATCATAATACATTTTTATGTATATTTTACTTTACATATCTGAAATTTTGGCTCGTGTAAAATGTGTGAAGAATGAAATAAGAAATATTAAAATGGAAATTGCACATACATTTTAGTAGTAATTCTTGCCTTATTTTATTAATGCCATATGTTGTTAATGTTCATTGTCATATATTCTACTCGTTTTCTCTGATAATTTGTGTAAATTTTTAAATGCATTTTGGTATTTACGGTGCCTTCAAATAAGAATGTTTTAAAGAGTACAAGAAACCACCAAACTTGAAAGAAAGATATAAGTGAAATATTTTACAGGCAGGGATTAGTCACATAATAAAGAAAATAATTTAATAAATAATAAAAATCACTCAGTAGTGAAAAAATATTACCAAACGAAATGAAATAAAATAATTTGAGAGGACTGGGTATAAAAGTATCCATGTACGTCATAATACTTAAGCACATAATCAGTAAGTATATATTCATAGATAAATATACATATATGTATATGTAATTCATATAAGTTTAATATTTCCTAATGAAAAATTAGAGATTATGTAGCAAAGATTTCAAAATAGATATTTCTTCAGTCATCATCAACATTTCTCTCTCATCTTAAATGTAATATACTTTTCTATTACAAGTCTTTCAAGGCTTTTTCAGAATGAACATTAAGAATGAACATGAGGGAGGCGTTCACAACTGAAACTGTTTTAGCAAGTTTCTGTGGTTAACTTCTAAGGACATGACCTGGATGACATGACCGCATTTTTTGTCCACGTTGTTTACTAAGAAGAACTTAACCTCTTCACCTTTGTATTTGAATGTATATTTCCTTCTCTGGGTGTTTGATGGAATCTTAAAAAGTGATTAAGTGTATGTGTGCTGCCACTGTCATCGATGGCAAGTCATAGAGCTAAATTAATTTCCCGGATTTATAGCTTCCAAATTTGAAAAAGTCATGCTTTTGTTAATTGGCATCAGGAACAGATGAGAATATTTGGTATTTCTCATATGTTTTATGAATCTTTTTATTCTAACTCTAAAACCAGATGTAATTTTGGTCTCACCCCATCTTTTCTATGTACTCCCAATTGAATCTGATACAAATTACCTAAAGCTCACTGACTTTATTTTCCTCTTCTCAAAGATGACCATAATAGTTTCAATGCCATTAGGCTGTTATAAGAATTACATGAAAAAAAAAAAGAATTACATGAGAAGTTATGCTTGTTAATACCAGTTCCTTCAACCTGACTTTGTTTATTCTTGTTTTTAATGTGGTGATGCATCCTGAAAAGAAGAGTGCGCCACATTGGAAATAAATGGCAATGGAATATTTTGAGTACTGTACTGTAATTATGTAAGTAAATGGGAAAAGTGCAGGGAGGATATTGATGTCTTGCTTTTCTTCAGCAGAGCTGCATTTAACATAAAGGGGAGTCATTTTATTGAATAATAAAAAGCCTGACAATCACTGTGATTGGCTGACAGCCATTACTGCAGTGTAATTCTAAACAGCTTGTTTTTCAAAGTTCTTCTTGAATAACTCTTTAAAACCCAGGCATTGCCCAGCCTAGTTGAAAGGCTCAAAACTCATTTTTAAGGTAAAGTATCTCTCATTCAAGTAGCGCTGTGATATAAGTGATGGGAAAAAAAAAAGATATACATGAAAACAGTATTTTCTTCTAAATGATTAGAATCAAATGTATATTTGACATGAAAGGAAAAATTTGGGAAATGTAGCAAACTAAAGTTCAAACAGGAGATCAAATTAAGTCATGAGACACTGGAGAAAAAGACCACATTTGAAGACATCTTACTTTTAAAAAAAATGAGGCCCAACATGTTTGACAATGAAAAGTATAACATTTGATCTACATTCTGCAGCTTAAAATTCTGTGATTTCTGAACAAAACTCAAGGCTGCAAAGTTACCAAATCTACTTCCATGCCCTCATCTGTTTGCACCGGTGTTGCTAATCAGCCAGCCTCACTTGTAAGTCTCCATAATAAGTGGATGTACAGTTGGCAACTCAACAAAATAAATATTTAATGATAGTTTGATGGCTATTTTAAATATCTTGTATTTAAATTGAGGATTAATGCTTTACTTGGCCAATGAATTCTGACCAGACCGAGAAATATATTTACTGTTGTAGCTCCCTGTAATGGATGTGTACTTAATTCTGAGAACTGTGCAGGTTCTATAGATCATTTCTGATGGAAACGCCTTATCTCAGACGTCATCATTGGAAACGCTGGGAGAGAGATCAGGGACAAGAATCTGTGAACTGCAGAACTGTGCTAATTGCTCATTCTCAGAGTGATGCCAATTAATTCCATACAACCCAGATTCAAAGCACTGGGAATCGAATCGGTACTGGTGTGAATATTGAAAAAAAAAACAAAAACAAAAACAAAAAAAACACCACGAAGAAAAACAGATGCAGTCCAGTCCCCAGAAAGCTGATTCTTCAACAGGCAGCGAGAGAAGAACCCAAGGCACCCGGTGATTGGCTGATGGCATCTTTGTTCAGGCGATAGGCATCTTAAACCTGAGGCTGGGTGGAGAAATCCCTCTCACCCTCACCTACAGAATCCACTACTCAGCCACCTGGGCTCCCGCGGGCTGCGCCGCCACCTCACTGCTGGTGTACGTCTCCCCCTCTCGACCGCCCAGAGCTCGCTCCCTCTCAGGGAGCACTCACACAATGGACTCACTTGTTTCCCTTGCACCTCTCCTTTGACTCCCAGCCTGAGCCAACAACTTGAGCAAGAGTCAGGCGGGAATCTCGGCCGTGGAGCACAGACCCGGAGAGCCTTCCAGATGAGCTTGGAAGCACGCGCGCACAAGCAGACAAAACAAACAATGCCTGGTCCGTGAATGAATAAATTAGCGACACCCACGCCCCCACCCACCGCTCTGCAGCCCGCAAAAAGGAACCCGGACGGGATTTCTTAAATGAGAGAGACCGTTTTGTCTTTCAAAACTGCAAATAGCCCTCTCCGAAGAAAGCGGAAGAGGTGCCGTGCTTTCAGATGGCAATAAAGATTGACAGTGGCTTTGCCCCTGACAACGCCCCGGGTATCGCGCAGAGCCAGGTTCCCTGAGAACTGCGGGGAGGCTGGAAGGGCACATATCTAGTGCGAGGGAGCAACAGAGGCATTGACAGCCACAGAGGGGTGGAAAATCGGAAATGGGAGTGGGGGTGTCGATGAATAGTTAAACCGGGCTTGGATAGTGAAACTTCGGGAGAGGAGAGGATGGGATCTCTTGCCTGGTAAACTACCTTGCGATGGAGAATAGACGAATAGAGAAGGAAGTGGCATGCAACAACTTTGCGGGAGCAGCAAGTTGTGCACCTCCTCTCAGGCGTTTGAGCAGCACCCCCTCTGCTGCCCCTAGCACACACACTCCCAGTCGGAGGCGGCGGCGGTAGCAGCACCAGCAGCAGCAGGAAACGCGGCAGGAGCGGGCGAGGGGAGGGGGGGGG
>NW_006159890.1:2195276-2196829 GCF_000334495.1 Tupaia belangeri chinensis
CCCGGCTCCTGTCGCCGCCGCCGCCGCCTCGCCAGCCAGAGTTGGGCTCCGTGGGGCTTCCCCCCTCGCAGCCTCGGTCCTTCCCCGCTGCCTGCAAGTCAGCCTGGCTCCGAGTCACGTGTCAGTGCCTGAGGCTGAGACTGAGAGAAAAAAAACACGCTTCATTCCTTCTTCCACCGCCATACTGTATTTTACACTAAATCTCATTTTTATTCCAACATTTTACTCCCGCTCGGTGAGTACCTTCTCAGTGGCATTCTTGTCCTATTCTTTTTTTTGTCCTTTTTTTTTGTTTTTTTTTGTTTTTGTTTTTGTTTTTCTTCTTCTTTTTTTTTCCACTTCTTTGATTATTGTTTATATTTGGGAAAGCTGGAGGAGCATGGTTTTGAGCCTTTTCCTGAATACAAGTTTTTCTAGCATGCGATCGTTCTGTAGACAAGGCGCTGTGTCTGGGAGTCCGCGGCGACCGTGCCCGCTGGAAGCGACTCCCCAAGTCCAGCAAAATATGCAACTGGTTTTATGGAAAAAGCGATGTGAAGTATGGTGCTTATTTTTTTTCCTTTGTAAAAATTAAAAAGCATGTTTCTAACTCTTTTTTTTTGCATACTCTTTTTCTGATAACATTTTTGTATAGGTGGGATTTTACGGCAGTGTTTACAAGTTTGTGGCTTTGGAATACTGGTGCGAACCACTGAGCCAAGGCGTTAATTTTACATTTTTGTGCCCTTTTTGGAAGCCGGTGAGAACAAATTCGTTTTTTTCCCTCCTGTTTTTGATACCCATTGATAACATGAAACTTTTCTTGCAGCTGGTTACTGGGATCATTTTTAAGCAAAATACTTTTTTTCCTCCTTTAAATTAACTATGACTTTTGCACATTTGACTTTTTTAAAAATCCGAGATAATTTTATGATAGATATCCTGATATCTATATCTATATTATTCCTTCTTCCTCCCCCTCCCCTTCCCGTAAATCAATTTTCAAATGATGGCAGTGGAAGGTTTTTCTGGAAAAAAAAAAAAAAATGAAGTGCGGTTTGGTTTCCTTGTCAACGGAGGATGAAGTGAACAGCTGAGCAGCTCGCAGAGAGCAGGTACTTGGTCCCCTTGGAGGCGTTTCCCGGGTGTGCAATGGCAACACTGGTCCTGGCAAAGAAATTTGTGTGTGTGTGTGTGCACGCGCGCGCGTCTCTGGGCAGTGTCCGAGCCCGCGGTGGGGAAAGCCGCGCCAGGAGCCAGGGAGAACCAAAGTCGGTTTTCTGGCTCTGGAACGTTTTTGGATGTGCGCAAAATACAGTCCCCACCTCGGCTGCGCCCAGGTTATCTCCGCTGCAGGCGGCGTGGGCGCCTCAGGCAGCGGCCGGTAGACCCGGCGGGCGGCGGGCCCTGTAAGTTCGAGGGCCACTTGCAGAGCAGGAGGGGCGAGGGCTGTGAATGCAGCGCTGGCCGTCGGGCAGGTCAGGGCCGCCCAGAGAGCAGCGGGAGATGAGGGGAGAAGCGGCAGGGGCCGCGTCTTCCGCCAGGCTGGCTCCTGGGCCCCGGGGCGCGGGGTG
>NW_006159890.1:2197115-2200728 GCF_000334495.1 Tupaia belangeri chinensis
GGAGGGAGGGGGGAGAGGAGGGGAGAGGCGGCAGGGCCCGCGTCTTCCGCCAGGCTGGCTCGTGGCCACGCGGGCCGGAGCTCCAGACATTCCAGAGCCTTGAGGATGGCACCAGCCCCTGCAAGCTCAACTCCTGCTCCTCCCCTTCGCGACGAGTAAACAACGCAGTAGGTCTTTTCCCAGCCTGTTCTGCTTTTTCCTATGGGTTTTGCTTTCTCAGTGGTGCTGGCTTTGGATCTTTTCTTTCCTTGTTGATTTGCGTTGGTTTTAAGTGCTTCCTTGCATCTTCCAGTGGATGGGGAAATAGTTACTTAGATGGTGGTCACTTTGGTTTAAGGTTGAGGAAACTGGAAACTGTTAGTTTGCATTAGTGAGACTATGTTCCCAAGGTGCAAAATAGTCTTTTATTTCAATTTTAAGGGGACAGTGTTTTCCCTTTTTTTAACACTTGGCACTGGTTCTGAGTCTGGGGGAAGGACTGGGGTGAGGGCTTGGTGAGAGTGGTGATGGATTCCTGTGTGTTGGTAGAATTGAAGTACTCAGTGTTGAGTCTATTCTGTGATATTTTATGATTGCTCTGTTAATTGTTTTCAGTATAATCCAAACTTCTTTTCAGAGATGTAGCAGTTGGTAGTAAAAAGCCTTGTCTGTATTTAACGCAGAGACAGAATCTGCCTGAAAATTTGCTGTTTGAATAAATTTCATAAAGTCACTCTAAATGTTAAAATCTGGACGATAACTAATATTAAATTCCTTGATTTCAATGCTCTATTTTACTTTCCTTGTCTTAAATAAGAAGTTCAGCCGTGAAATGATCGTGTGTCTGTATTTCATATTGTTAAAAGAAACCTGCAACAAATGAAATAACTTTTTAACTTCTCAGATTAAGTTTTCTTCTAGGTTATCTACAGAAATAAAAACTAACTCCAGCAGACAGAAGGCTGTATATCAAAGAGGTTAATAACACATACTGTGGCTTTTAAGACAAATGTTCCTCTATAACCTCAGTCAATGGAATGAAAACTTGTATGCCTTCTTTTTAAACTAGTGAAAGAGTAGGAGAACAAAGGGTCATTTATCTTTGGAAGATTTAAAAATATTGTAATATCAGGAAGACCGTATTTTTAAATTTATAGTGCACTTAGGCATCTCAGAGGTCTTTGGAAGTTGCACTGCATGTGAATTATTTTTGTACTCAGGGATGCTCTTCTCTGTGAAAAAGTCCAGTTACATTTTTATAAGGAAGATAATTTTGTGCTGCTGTCTATGGACAGCAGACTTGATATCTTGAAATGAATAGTTCTGAGATTTGAAGCCAACGGTATGTCACTTATTCTTAAATTTGGAATTCTATGGTATAGTGACTCCATGGCTAAAATACGGTCTTTCATATTGCTTACATGACTAATATAAACCATTTAAAAAGTTATTTGTAAGTTTTTTTTTATCATTTCACTCATGTTAATGTATTTAAGTAGATATGCTCATTGATTTTAAAACACAAGCTATGTGTCAGTGTGTCTGGTAGGTTGTATGCATTGTAAGCTACTTAGTTTCTCTAAGAGAGAGACTGAACCAGTGAGAAAGCAAGAACTTGAGTGAATTTTCATTAAGAGAACCAGTTGCTGCTCTCGGGTGGGGGAAATGTGCGCCTTAAAACTAGGCAAAACGCTGGCTGTGTGCTAGGATGTTTCCAAATAAGATTGAAATCTAAATGAGGCCAAAGAAGACACTCATAAGATTTTAATGTGGGAACAAAAAGGTAATTTTGCTCAAATTCTATGTAGATCATGTTAAGAACCTTTAAGGATATTATGTTTTCATTAATATTCATTTTTTCATTATATTCTAGACTTTCAGTAGATTCCTATTGTATTCAAACTTAAAAAATCCCCTCCTCTGTGAATCATTCTGAGAATTCTGTAACACTCTAAACTAGCCATCTGTCCTATGAATTTTTGGTTGAAAATCCTTGAAGGTAGTCTTCTAGAGTTAGCTCCGCCTACTGGTTTCTCATGGAAAAAGTATATTGTTATTTTATTCACCACACAACTCACTGGGATTCAGACCACTTTATTCATGCAAGTTTTTTCAATGGCAAAGTCTTCATTTTGCAGGGAGAGAGAGCTAGCAAAAAGAGGGTGGGAGGTTGATGGAAAGAAGGCAAATTGGCAATTATTGAACCACTAACTCATTGCAAATATTTTACTACCTAAACTGTGACAGAGACTTCATCGCAATTTAACCTGTTAAATTTTCTACAGCTTTTCTAAGGAAGGCCAAAATGTGGATACTGCTAAATTCTGATTCCTGAGTTAATTTTACAGTTTCTGTCTCAGTCTTGAACCTCTTAGAGAAAGAAAATCCTATTTGGAGTTTTGGTTTGAGGGTACAGACTGTCCAAGCCTATTTAAGTGAATAAATTTTCATCATTTAAGGTAAACAGCTGGAGTTGTTTACAGTAGTAAAATGTGATGTTCTGCAAGACAGTCCCACATGGGAAGCTTTACAGTTGGAGTCCAGAAACCTACCCGAATACACTCGACATGTGCCTGCCCATGATCCTTGGCTGACTGAATCCTGGGGGTGAATTGTAGTGTCAGGACCCAGCTGGAGGTTTTCTATTTCTAAGTCTTTTTAGCTCAGAGGAGAAAAATAAACGAACTTTTAAAAAAATAAAAGATTAGTTCTTAAAATGTACCCTTTTATAGTCAAAAGCAATTAAGTAGCATCCTGATGTTTTTTTTCCTCAGTATACATTAAATAACCACACTATGGTAGTCTTTTATAAAAGGTGAGGATGGTAGAACCAACCATCAGATAGTATAATGGTTAGCTTGCTGGACTCCTACGTAGTTGAATGCAGTTCGAGTCCCAGACCTGGCAGCTTCAAACTCATGCTGGGGGTGTGTGCGTGCTTGCCTAAAATTCTGAGGAGAATGGAGAAGAAGGGATTGTGGCATGGCCATCCCCTGCTCCCCCCCACCCAGGGTGATAACTTGCTTTCTGTCTCTGTCTTTCTCTTTCTAGTGAGTGTATGCATGCACCCTGTGGCAAAAATCTCTCTTAAAAAAACAAAAAAATTAGGGAACCAGCAGTTAGCGTAATGACTGTGTCGCTGGACTCCCACATAGTCGACCGCGGTTCGTGTCCTGGACCCGGTGGCTTAAAACTCACGCCAGGCGCGTGTGCGTGCGTGCCCAAGATCCCAAGAGGAGAATGGAGGAGAAGGGATTGCGGCGTGACCATCCCCTCTGGGGGGTGATTTCTCGCTTTCTGTCTCTGTCTCTCTCTCTGTCTGTCTGGCGGGCACATGCGCCCTATAGCAAAAACCTCTCCAAAAAAAAAAAATTAAAAGGGGGGTGACGAAGCACACTTTTATAAAGACACTTTTTCATATTCTTAACTACAAATCATGTATGAAATCTTAAGAAAAGGATAGTCAGGGACCAGCAGTTAGCGTAATGGCTATGCCACTGGACTCCCATGTAGTTGACCATGGTTCAAGTCCCGGACCCAGTGCCTTAAAACTCACGCTAGGCATGTGTGCATGCATTTCCAAGATCCTGAGAGGAGAATGGAGAAAAAGGGATTGCGGCATGGCCATCCCCCC